>NC_041381.1:122463655-122480619 GCF_002162155.2 Triticum dicoccoides | reverse complement strand
TCCTCCGCCGGCGCCGCGTTCCGCCTCCAGCCGAGCTCCGCCGCCGCCTCTTCGCTGGAGGTCTCGCTGTCGGCCGCCTCCATCTCGCCTCCGGCCGCCTCGCCGGCGTCCGTCCCATCCGGATCCACCGCGGGTGGATGAGATCCACCCGCCCAGCCAACCAAACGTGTGCCCCGTCCCGGATCTGCTCCGTCCTGGGATCTCCTCGTCCCGGGTTGACTTTTCGCGGGGTGAGAATTTGTCTAAGTCCCCGAATCTGTGACATTATCATGCTATGTTCAACGCATCATATCTCTGCATCCGTAGCTCCGTTTCATGCGTTAATATGTCAAATTGTTCGTCTCAACGAGTACTTCATTTCATTCCATTGCATCATGTTCATTTGAGCTCATCTTGATGCGTGAATCATCGTTGCAAGAGGGCTTCATGATGTTGTTTGCTGTCTGTTAACAGAACATGCTCATTTGTCATTTTTGGCATGATTGATTTGTGCATCCTATGAGGTTGATGTCTACATGTGTTTGTATCTATACCATGTCTTCTTTACAGAGGAGCTTACCATGTATTTTTGTGATCAATGTGGTGACTGTTGGGGAACGTTGCAGAAAATTAAAATTTTTCCTACGGTTTCACCAAGATCCATCTATGAGTTCATCTAAGCAACGAGTCAAGGGAGTGAGTTTGCATCTACATACCACTTGTAGATCGAGTGCGGAAGCGTTCAAGGGGATGGTGATGATGGAGTCGTACTCGCCGTGATTCAGATCACCGATGACCAAGTGCTGAATGGACAGCACCTCCGCGTTCAACACACATACGGTACGGACGATGTCTCCTCCGTCTTGATCCAGCAAGGAGGAAGGAGAGATTGAGGAAGACAGCTCCAACGGCAGCACGACGGCGTGGTGTTGTTGGTGCAGCAGTACTCCGACAGGGCTTCACCAAGCACGTACGGAGGAGGAGAGGTGTTGGGGAGGGGAGGGGCTGCGCCTTGGCTTGGGTGTTCAGCCCTCCCCTCACCACTCTATGTATAGGGGAAGGGGCAAGGGGGGCCGGCCCCTCTAGATGGGATCTAGAGGGGGGCGGCGGCCAGGGAGGGGGAACTTGCCCCCCAAGCAAGGGGGCGCCCCCTCTAGGGTCTCCCCCCAACCCTAGGCGCATGGGCCCAAGGGGGGGCGCCCAGCCCTCTAGGGGCTGGCTCCTACCCCACGCAGCCCATGTGGCCCGCCGGGAGGGGTGGCCCCTCCCGGTGGACCCCCGGAATCCTTCCGGTGGCCCCGGTACAATACCGATATGCCTCCGAAACCTTCCGGTGTCCGTATGACAACTTACCATATATAAATCTTTACCTTCGGACCATTCCGGAACTCCTCGTGATGTCCGGGATCCCATCCAGGACTCCGAACAACATTCCGGTAATCACATACAAGTCTTCCTAATAACCCTAGCGTCACCGAACCTTAAGTGTGTAGACCCTACGGGTTTGGGAGACACGCAGACATGACCGAGACGGCTCTCGGGCAATAACCAACAGCGGGATCTGGATACCCATGTTGGCTCCCACATGCTCCTTGATGATCTCATCGGATGAACCACGATGTCGAGGATTCTAACAACCCCGTATACAATTCCCTTTGTCAATCGGTACGTTACAAGCCCGAGACTCGATCGTCGGTATCCCAATACCTCGTTCAGTCCCGTTACCGGCAAGTCACTTTACTCGTACCATAATGCATGATCTCGTGACCAAACACTTGGTCACTTTGAGCTCATTATGATGATGCATTACCGAGTGGGCCCAGAGATACCTCTCCGTCATACGAAGTGACAAATCCCAGTCTCGATCCGTGTCAACCCAACAGGCACTTTCGGAGATACCTGTAGTGCACCTTTATAGTCACCCAGTTACGTTGTGACGTTTGGTACACCCAAAGCACTCTTACGGTATCCGGGAGTTACACGATCTCATGGTCTAAGGAAGAGATACTTGACATTGAAAAAGCTCTAGCAAAACGAACTACACGATCTTGTGCTATGCTTAGGATTGGGTCTTGTCCATCACATCATTCTCCTAATGATGTGATACCGTTGTCAATGACATCTAATGTCCATAGTCAGGAAACCATGACTATCTATTGACCAACGAGCTAGTCAACTAGAGGCTCACTAGGGACATGTTATGGTCTATGTATTCACACGTGTATTACGATTTCTGGATAATACAATTATAGCATGAATAAAAGACAATTATCACGAACAAGGAAATATAATAATGCTTTTATTATTGCCTCTAGGGCATATTTCCAACAGTGACTAGAACAAGCATGCAAACTAGGCTTCGTGATGTTGCTGATTTTAGTCCCTGTTCTGCTGTTATTTTGATGCCATGTAAACTTGATGCTACAGAGAGATCCATGCATATTGTGAGATACTTTAGTAAGGATGTTTTGAACATATGGTTATTGTCTATCCATTCATGCCCCTGGTAGAAATTATGGAGTAGTCTAGCATGTCATTTTCGTGCTCTACTTTTGCTACAAAATGTTTCCTGGCAGATTGTTTACATGTTATTCAATTTTGCCAAGGTTGTTGTAGTTGATCCTTGCATGCTATGAACTTGTTCTTCCCTTGGATTGTTTCACAAACATGTCTTCTTGATGATGCTATGCTTATATTGTCATGCAATGACTTGTGGTGAGTGAATCGAGCTTGTTAAGTAGTGTACTCGTTGTTGCTGTTTTGCTAGGCTGAATCTGTTATTTCGCGATGCTATGTAAACCTGCTGCTACTAGTCATTCTATGCATAATCTGGAGATGTTCACTAAGGGTGTTTTGTTCTACATGTTATGCTCTATCCATCCATGTCCCTGGTTGCATTTATAGCTTGTTGTAGCTTGTTCATATCTTGCTCCAAACTTGCTAAATAATGTTGCTGTCAGCCTGTTAACATTAAGTTCAGTTGTTGCCATGATTGTTGCTTGTGTTCCATGTACCCTATGGACTTGCTATTGCCATGATTAGCTTCATAAACATGTATTCTTACTGTTGGTTGCCTTGCCATGCCATGTATTGCTCTGTGGTGAGTGGTACAAGCTCATTAACATGCCTTCATAATTCTGTTCCTGCCATGTATGAATCTGTAATATAACTTGCCATGTTTACATGGGTGCCATCATTTCTTCTGATCCTTTTTGGCTCATGGTCAGTAAAGGACATTTGATCTATGAATTTAGTAGATTCATTCCATGCCTTTGTTTGCCATGATAAGTTCCTGTAACATGTTGTTTGATAGCTCTAAACATTGCAACCTGATGTTAATTTCTGTAAAGTCTGAAACTGTTATTATTTGCAATCTTGCCATGAGTGTTTGAGCCTGTTCTAGTGATTTCTGGAGATAGCTCAGTGTTCATGTTTTGTTATGCTTTACCTGTACATCATGCCCATGCCTTTTGTTTTCTTGTTGAGGTCCTGTAGCATGTTGTTTTGGTGCTTGCAAAATGCCTAGTTGCTGTTTTGGACGGGTTGTTGCTATAACTTGTATAGTGTGTGTGTGTTGAACCGTTGCTCCGTTTTGAGTGTGCTCTTTATGAAACTTGCTTTGAATTGCATGTAGTTTCATATTATCATGTTGCATCCTTGTTTTGAGGTGTTTGCTTGATGTTTGTATGCATTTTGCATCAATGCCATGTTTAACTTGTTTTGCTCATATCTTCTAGGCCGTAGCTCCGAACTAAATGAACTTTATATGTAACTTGACTAGAATCTCGTGTAGATCATCTTTGTGCATCTTAACTTGCTGTTTAACAACTTGAAAATAAGGTTTATTCAGATCTGGACCAATTTCGAAATATGCATATGAGGACTTACCGGAATTGTTATATGTTGTTCCCGGCCTCATTTAAACTTGCCTTGATGTGTTGCTCTTGTTTGCATCATCTCTTGCCATGAGTAGCCTCATGTAGCTTTGTCATACATCATGCTTGTTTGTGCATCATGCCTTGTTCATGTGTGGTGTGTTTACCTTGTTGTGTGCTTCTTCTCGATAGTTCCCGTTTCGTTGCGATCGTGAGGACTCGTTCGTCTACGCTTGGTTCGGCTTCATCCGTTCATCTCCTTCATGGACTCGTTCTTCTTCCTTGCGGGATTTCAGGCAAGATGACCGCTACCCTGGATCTCACTACTATCATTGCTATGCTAGTTGCTTCATTCTATCGCTATGCTGCGTTACCTATCTTTTGCTCTTCAAGCCTTCCAAATTGCCATGAACCTCTAACCTTTGACACCCCTCCTAGCAAACCATTGATTGGCTATGTTACCGCTTTGCTCAGCCCTCTTATAGCGTTGCTAGTTGCAGGTGAAGTTGAAGATTGCTCCATGGTGGACAGGATTTTGGTTGGGATATCACAATATCTCTTATATTATTAATGCATCTATATACTTGGTAAAGGATGGAAGACTCGGCCTTATGCCTGGTGTTTTGTTCCACTCTTGCCGCCCTAGTTTCCTTCATACCAGTGTTATGTTCCCGGATTTTGCGTTCCTTACGCGGTTGGGTGATTTATGGGACCCCCTTGACAGTTCGCTTTGAATAAAACTCCTCCAGCAAGGCCCAACATTGGTTTTACCATTTGCCTCACCACCACCTATACTTTTCCCTTGGGAGTCGCTCTCTCGAGGGTCATCTTTATTTCAGCCCCCCCCCCAGGCCAGTGCTTGTCTAAGTGTTGGTCCAAACCGAGCAACCTGCGGGGCCACCTCGGGGCAACTCGAGGGCTGGTTTTACTCGTAGCTTGACTTATCCGGTGTTGCCCTGAGAACGAGATATGTGCAGCTCCTATTGGGATTGTCGGCGCATCGGGCAGCTTTGCTGGTCTTGTTTTACCATTGTCGAAATGTCTTGTAAACCGGGATTCCGAGTCTGATCGGGTCTTCCTGGGAGAAGGTATATCCTTTGTTGATCGCAAGAGCTTATCATGGGCTAAGTTGGGACACCCCTGCAGGGTATAATCTTTCGAAAGCCGTGCCTACGGTTATAGGCGGATGGGAATTTGTTAATGTCCGGTTGTAGATAACTTGACACCAGATCCGAATTAAAACGCATCAACCTTGTGTGTAGCCGTGATGGTCTCTTTTCGGCGGAGTCCGGGAAGTGAACACGGTTTCTGGGTTATGTTTGACGTAAGTAGGAGTTCAGGATTACTTATTGATCATTACTAGTTGACGACCGTTCCGCTTGCTCTCTTCTCGCTCTTATTTGCGTATGTTAGCCACCATATCATGCTTAGTCGCTGCTGCAACCTCGCCACTTTACCCCTTCCTTTCCCTTTAAGCTTTGCTAGTCTTGATACCCATGGTAATGGGATTGCTGAGTCCTCATGGCTCAAAGATTACTACAACAACAGTTGAAGGTACAGGTTGTGTGATGATCATGACGCGAGAGCGATGCTTGCTTGCGTTGAGGTCTTCTTCTGCTCCGTCTTCGATCAGGGGATAGGTTCCAGGTCGGCAGCCTGGGCTAGCAGGGTGGATGTCGTTTGAGTTTTTGTTTGTGTTTCATCTATAGTCGGATGTTGCTCTTATGTATTGTGATGTTGTATTCGTGTGGCATTGTATGCGTCTTGTATGTATCCCCATCTATTATGTAATGTTGATGTAATGATATCCACCTTGCAAAAGCGTTTCAATATACGGGTCTATCCTTGGTGGGACCTTCAAGTTTCTTTTGGATAGGGTCGCATATTGGGCGTCACATGGGGGATCTTCTTCGAAGAGGTCCTGAGCTCCGAGGAGAAGTAGCCAAGTGGATGAGCAAGGCTCTCACACAAAATATGAGCTAAACCTATGCTGCCCGTACCAGGAGGTGGGGGCGTCCTATTTATAGTCATAGTGCAAATGGAAGTCAAAACGAAGGGTACAAGGGCTCCAGCCCGCAGGTTCGGCCACTCAGGAGTCGGACGTCCGGAAGGCGTCGGACGTCCGGAGGCTCGGGACGGTCCGGTCGTCCGGGCACGCTCGGACGTCCGTTGTTTCAGCTCTGGTGTAGGCGCGTCGGTCGTCCGTAGACGGTCGGACATCCGGAGCTTCTGGAGGGGCCGAACGTCCGGAGGCTGTCGGTCATCCGTAGATTTGGCTCGGGTGTTGGTCGTCCGGTCGTCTGGAGCGTCTCGGACATCCGTAGATTCGGTTCGGATGGCCTGGTACCGGACGTCCGGAGGGTTCGGTCGTCCGTGTCCTGGGACTCGTCGGACGTCCGGACAGGGTCGGCCGTCCGATGCCTGTAGCTTCTGCTGCAGCTCTTCTTCTTGTCCGTCATGCTTGGGGTCCTCGCCGTCTTGGCTCTTGTGTGCACTTGTTCCGTGGCTCGCTTCCAGGCACCTGATAACACACAGAGTTTTCGAATGAGGTAGTATCCATGTCTCGCGAGTAGGGATAGGAAGTTCGGAGAGGAGCGAGTTCACCTTATCTTCAATAGCCTTAGCTCGGGCTCGTGTCATGGGTCCAAGAGGTGTTGAGGGAGATGTAGGCATGTCCATGGGGATGAGCGAGGGATGCTCCGCATCATCTCCCCCCCTTGGGAGAGATCCGACCTCGGATCAAAAGGTTCATCACCATGGAAAGGTGCGAGGTCCTTGACGTTGAAGATGTCGCTCACGTTGTACTTGCCTCATGGTAGGTCGATCTTGTAGGCGTTGTCGTTGTAGCGTGCTAGAACCTTGAAAGGTCCATCGGCGTGAGGTCGAAGCTTGGACTTGCTTTCATTGGGGAAGCGGTCCTTGCGAAGATGTAGCCACACTAGATCACCAATGTTGAATACCATGGGTTGCTTGTTGATGTTGCGCTTGGTCGCTAGTCGTTGTACTTGGCGCTCGATGGTGTGCCTTGTATCTTCATGCACCTTCTTGATGTAGCTTGCACGAGCACTTGCGTCGAGGTTGGTTCGCTCTTGTAGAGGAAGAGGTAGAATGTCCAATGGGGACAAAGGGTTGAAGTCGTAGACGACCTCGAAAGGGGACTTGCCGGTTGTGGAATGTCTTGCACGGTTGTAGCCGTACTCGGCGATGGGTAGACATGCCTCCCACTCCTTGATGTTCTTCTTGATCAACACGCGAAGTAGAGTGGAGAGTGTACGGTTCATCACCTCCGTTTGGCCGTCGGTTTGAGGATGGTATGCCGAAGAGAACAATAGCTTGATTCCGAGCTTGGCACATAGGGTCTTCCAAAAGTAACTCAAGAACTTGACGTCGCGGTCCGAGACAATTGTCTTTGGTACTCCATGAAGTCGCAAGATTTCCCTACAAAAGAGATTGGCAATATGTGAAGCATCGTCTATCTTGTTGCAAGGAATGAAATGTGCCATCTTAGAAAATCGGTCCACAACAACAAAGACGGAATCCTTGCCATTTTGAGATCTAGGCAAACCAAGTACAAAATCCATGCTAATGTCTTCCCAAGGTTGATAAGGAATGGGAAGGGGCATGTAAAGACCATGGGATTGGGCTTTTGACTTAGCTTTGCGACATGTAGAGCAATGGTTGGTGAAGCGCGAGACATCACGAAACATCTTGGGCCAAAAGTAGTTCTTGGAGAGCGTGGTGAAAGTATTGTCGCGTCCAAAGTGTCCCATAAGTCCACCTCCATGAGCCTCTTGCAAAAGTAGCAAACGAAGAGAAGACTCGGGAATGCAAAGTTTGTTAGCTCTCATAAGATAATCATCCTTTATGTAATATTGTTCCCAAGATGTGTGTGTCAAACACTTAGCATAAGGAATAGCAAAAGAAGGATCATGCTCATACAAGTCTTTTATATGCTCAAAACCAATAACATTCAACTCAAGTTGAGTGACAAGCATGCATATGCGTGAAAGTGCATCCGCAGCTACATTTTTCTTACCCTTAATGTACTTGATCACATAAGGAAAAGATTCAATAAATTCACTCCATTTGGCATGACGCTTGTTCAACTTAGTTTGGCCTTTTAAGTACTTAAGTGTTTCATGATCGGTATGGATGCCAAACTCATGAGGTCTAAGGTAATGTTCCCAAACGTGTAGCACACGCACTAAAGCATATAATTCTTTGTCATAGATGGGATAATTAAGTTGAGCACCGGAGAGTTTTTCACTAAAATAAGCAATGGCTAGTTTTTCTTGCATCAAAACTCCGCCAATTCCGGTACCACTTGCATCACAATGAACCTCAAAAGTTTTCTCAAAGTTGGGCAAAGCGAGAATCGGAGCATGAGTAAGTAGAGATTTGAGCTCATCAAAAGCGGTGGATTGCAAAGATCCCCAAACAAAAGGAGCGTTCTTCTTACTCAAAGCATGTAAAGGAGCGGCAATTGTGCTAAAGTTTTTCACAAAGCGGCGGTAAAATCCTGCAAGACCAAGAAAACTTCTCACTTGTTGCAAATTGGTGGGTTGGGGCCAAGTTTTAATCGCCTTAATCTTAGTTTCATCAACATGGACACCCTTGGAAGAGACAACAAAACCCAAGAAAACCACTTTGTCAACGCCAAAAGTGCATTTTTTCAAGTTCGCATAAAGGCTTTCCTTTCGGAGGGTTTGCAACACAGATTTAACATGATTAATGTGCTCTTTCATGGTTTTGCTAAACACAAGGATATCATCAAAGTAAACCACAACGAAGACTCCAATGTAAGGTCTAAGCACATGATGCATAAGACGCACGAAAGTTCCGGGTGCTTCCGACAAACCCATAGGCATCACTAACCACTCATATAAGCCAAATTTTGTTTTGAAAGCGGTTTTCCATTCATCACCTTCTTGAATGCGGATTTGATAATAGCCACTTTTAAGATCAATTTTGGAGAAAAAGTTGGCTCCGCTAAGTTCATCAAGCACATCATCTAAGCGAGGAATGGGATGCCTATATCGAACGGTAATGGCATTTATGGGTATACAATCAAAACACAAGCGGAAACTTCCATCGGGCTTAGGCACAAGAATAACGAGAACGGCACATGGGCTTAAGCTTTCACGTACATGACCGTTGTCGATGAGTTGTTGTACTTGCCGTTGAATCTCCTTGGTTTATTCGGGATTGACACGGTATGGAGCTTTGTTTGGAAGTGGCGCTCCGGGGATGAGGTTGATTCGATGTTCAATGCCTCGTAGTGGAGGTAGACCCGGGGGCAGCTCATCGAGGAAAACATCTTTGAATTCCTGCAAAAGAGATTGAAACACTAAAAGTAGCTCATGAGAGGTGTTAGTTGTTGGCTCTTCATCTTTGCATACAAGGACGAAGTGCATCACACTCGATGGGTTCTCACACACTTCTCTTATCTCACTTTTGGTGGCAAATAGGACGAGGTTTTTCTCTCAAGGCGAAGAGGCGCTCAAATTTGGCTTGTGGCTCTCACTCACTTTTTCACTCGTCTTTCCATGATTGATTGCTTTCTTGTCGGCTATCACTTGACTAGGAGACATAGGTCGTAGCACATATTCCTTCCCTTTCATTTTGAAGCTATAATGATTGGTGTGCCCATTGTGGATGACACCACGGTCGAAGAGGTATCTATGGGCCCTCTCGGTAATGCACATCACTATAAGCCTTGCAAGCAATGTAGCTAATGAGTTAGTTATGGAATGATGTATTACGTAACAAGTAAAGAGACTTGCCGGTAACGAGATTGAACTAGGTATTAGATACCGACGATCGAATCTCGGGCAAGTAACATACCGATGACAAAGGGAACAACGTATGTTGTTATGCGGTTTGACCGATACAGATCTTCGTAGAATATGTAGGAGCCAATATGAGCATCCAGGTTCCGCTATTGGTTATTGACCGAGAATAGTTCTAGGTCATGTCTACATAGTTCTCGAACCCGTAGGGTCCGCACGCTTAACGTTATGATGACCGTTTTATTATGAGTTTATATATTTTGATGTGCCGAAGGTTGTTCGGAGTCCCGGATGTGATCCAGGACATGACGAGGTGTCTCGAAATGGTCGAGACATAAAGATTGATATATTGGAAGCCTATATTTGGATATCGGAAACGTTCCGGGAGAAACCGGGATTTTTCCGGAGTACCGGGGGGTTACCGGAACCCCCCCTCCCGGGGGTTATTGGGCCTAGATGGGCCATGAGGGAGAAGAGGAGGGCCGGCCAGGGCAGGCCGCGCGCCCCCTCTCCCCCTAGTCCGAATAGGACAAGGAGGGGGGCCGCCCCCCTTCCCTCTTTCCCCTCCCCCCTTTCCTTCTCCACCGAGGCAAGAGGGGGGAGTCCTACTCCCGGTGGGAGTAGGACTCCTCCAGGCGCACCCCTTGAGGGCCGGCCGCACCTCCCCCTCCCTCCTTTATATACGGGGGCAGGGGGCGCCCTAGAACACACAAGTTGATCTACGTGATCGTTCCTTAGCCGTGTGCGGTGCCCCCCTCCACCATATTCCACCTCGTTCATATCGTCGCGGAGTTTAGGCGAAGCCCTGCGCCAGTAGAACATCATCATCGTCACCACGCCGTCGTGCTGACAGAACTCATCCCCGACACTTTGCCTGATCGGGGTCCGGGGATCGTCATTGAGCTGAACGTGTGCTGAACTCGGAGGTGCCGTACATTCGGTACTTGAATCGGTCGGATCGTGAAGACGTACGACTACATCAACCGCGTTGTCATAACGCTTCCGCTTACGGTCTACGAGGGTACGTAGACATTACTCTCCCCTCTCGTTGCTATGCATCACCATGATCTTGCGTGTGCGTAGGAAATTTTTTGAAATTACTACGATCCCCAATAGTGGTATCAGAGCCTGGTTTTATGCGTAGATGTCATATGCACGAGTAGAACACAAGTGAGTTGTGGGCGATACAAGTCATACTGCTTACCAGCATGTCATACTTTGGCTCAGCGGTATTGTGAGATGAAGCGGCGCGGACCGACATTACGCGTACGCTTACGCGAGACTGGTTTCACCGTTACGAGCACTCGTGCTTAAAGGTGACTGGCGGGTGTCTGTCTCTCTCACTTTAGCTGAATCGAGTGTCGCTACGCCCGGTCCTTGCGAAGGTTAAAACAGCATTAACTTGACGAACTATCGTTGTGGTTTTGATGCGTAGGTAAGAACGGTTCTTGCTAAGCCTGTAGAAGCCACGTAAAATTTGCAACAACAAAGTAGAGGACGTCTAACTTGTTTTTGCAGGGCATGTTGTGATGTGATATGGTCAAGACGTGATGCTATATTTTATTGTATGAGATGATCATGTTTTGTAACCGAAGTTATCGGCAACTGGCAGGAGCCATATGGTTGTCGCTTTATTGTATGAAATGCAAACGCCCTGTAATTGCTTTACTTTATCACTAAGCGGTAGCGATAGTCATAGAAGCAATAGATGGCGTAACGACAATGATGCTACGATGGAGATCAAGGTGTCGTGCCGGTGACGATGGTGATCACGACGGTGCTTCGAAGATGGAGATCACAAGCACAAGATGATGATGGCCATATCATATCACTTATATTGATTGCATGTGATGTTTATCCTTTATGCATCTTATCTTGCTTTGATTGACGGTAGCATTTTAAGATGATCTCTCACTAAATTATCAAGAAGTGTTCTCCCTGAGTATGCACCGTTGTGAAAGTTCTTCGTGCTGAGACACCACGTGATGATCGGGTGTGATAGGCTCTATGTTCAAATACAACGGGTGCAAAACAGTTGCACACGCGGAATACTCAGGTTAAACTTGACGAGCCTAGCATATAACAGATATGGCCTCGGAACACGGAGACTGAAAGGTCGAGCGTGAATCATATAGTAGATACGATCAACATATTGATGTTCACCATTGAAACTACTCCATCTCACGTGACGATCGGACATGGTGTAGTTGATATGGATCATGTAATCACTTAGAAGATTAGAGGGATGTCTATCTAAGTGGGAGTTCTTAAGTAATATGATTAATTGAACTTAAATTTATCATGAACTTAGTACCTAATAGTATTTTGCTTATCTATGTTTGTTGTAGATAGATGGCTCGTGTTGTTGTTCCGTTGAATTTTAATGCGTTCTTTGAGAAAGCAAAGTTGAAAGATGATGGTAGCAATTACACGGACTGGGTCCGTAACCTGAGGATTATCCTCATTGCTGCATAGAAGAATTACGTCCTGGAAGCACCGTTGGGTGCCAGGCCTGCTGCTGATGCAACTGACGACGTTAAGAATGTCTGGCAGAGCAAAGCTGATGACTACTCGATAGTTTAGTGTGCCATGCTTTACGGCTTAGAACCGGGTCTTCAACGATGTTTTGAATGTCATGGAGCATATGAGATGTTTCAGGAGTTGAAGTTAATATTTCAAGCAAATGCCCGGATTGAGAGATATGAAGTCTCCAATAAGTTCTATAGCTGCAAGATGGAGGAGAATAGTTCTGTCAGTGAACACATACTCAAAATGTCTGGGTATAATAATCACTTGATTCAACTGGGAGTTAATCTTCCTGATGATAGTGTCATTGACAGAATTCTTCAATCACTACCACCAAGCTACAAGAGCTTCGTGATGAACTACAATATGCAAGGGATGGACAAGACTATTCCCGAGCTCTTCGCAATGCTAAAAGCTGCGGAGGTAGAAATCAAGAAGGAGCATCAAGTGTTGATGGTTAACAAGACCACCAGTTTCAAGAAAAAGGGCAAAGGGAAGAAGAAGGGGAACTTCAAGAAGAACAGCAAACAAGTTGCTGCTTAAGAGAAGAAACCCAAGTCTGGACCTAAGCCTGAGACTGAGTGCTTCTACTGCAAGCAGACTGGACACTGGAAGCGGAACTACCCCAAGTATTTGGCAGATAAGAAGGATGGCAAAGTGAACAAAGGTATATGTGATATACATGTTATTGATCTGTACCTTACTAATGCTCGCAGTAGTACCTGGGTATTTGATACTGGTTCTGTTGCTAATATTTGCAACTCGAAACAGGGACTACGGATTAAGCGAAGATTGGCTAAGGACGAGGTGACGATGCGCGTGGGAAATGGTTCCAAAGTCGATGTGATCGCGGTCGGCACGCTACCTCTACATCTACCATCGGGATTAGTTTTAGACCTAAATAATTGTTATTTGGTGCCAGCGTTGAGCATGAACATTATATCCGGATCTTGTTTGATGCGAGACAGTTATTCATTTAAGTCAGAGAATAATGGTTGTTCCATTTATATGAGTAATATCTTTTATGGTCATGCACCCTTGAAGAGTGGTCTATTTTTATTGAATCTCGATAGTAGTGATACACATATTCATAGTGTTGAAACCAAAAGATACAGAGTTGATAATGATAGTGCAACTTATTTGTGGCACTGCCGTTTAGGTCATATCGGTGTAAAGAGCATGAAGAAACTCCATACTGATGGGCAAGATGACTAAAACGCCGTTCTCCGGAACTATGGAGCGAGCAACTGATTTGTTGGAAATCATACATACTGATGTTTGTGGTCCAATGAATGTTGAGGCTCGCGGCGGGTATCGTTATTTTCTCACATTCACAGATGATTTGAGCAGATATGGGTATATCTACTTAATGAAACACAAGTCTGAAACATTTGAAAAGTTCAAAGAATTTCAGAGTGAAGTGGAAAATCATCGTAACAAGAAAATAAAATTTCTATGATCTGATCGTGGAGGAGAATATTTGATTTACGAGTTTGGTTTACATTTAAAACAATGCGGAATAGTTTCGAAACTCACGCCACCCGGAACACCACAACGAAATGGTGTGTCCGAACGTCGTAATTGTACTTTACTAGATATGGTGCGATCTATGATGTCTCTTGCTGATTTACCGCTATCATTTTGGGGTTATGCTTTAGAGACGGCCGCATTCACGTTAAATAGGGCACCATCAAAATCCGTTGAGACGACGCCTCTTGAACTGTGGTTTGGCAAGAAACCAAAGTTGTCGTTTCTTAAAGTATGGGGCTGCGATACTTATGTGAAGAAACTTCAACCAGATAAGCTCGAACCCAAATCGGAGAAATGTGTCTTCATAGGATACCCAAAAGAGACTGTTGGGTACACCTTCTATCACAGATCTGAAGGCAAGATTTTCGTTGCAAAATTCGGATCCTTTCTAGAGAAGGAGTTTCTCTCGAAAGAAGTGAGTGGGAGGAAAGTAGAACTTGACGAGGTAACTGTACCTACTCCCTTATTGGAAAGTAGTTCATCACAGGAACCGGTTCCTGTGACAACTACACCAATCAGTGAGGAAGCTAATGATATTGATCACCAAACTTCAAATCAAGTTTCTACTGAACCTCGTAGGTCTACCAGAGTAAGATCCGCACTAGAGTGGTACGGTAATCCTATTCTGGAAGTCATGTTACTTGACCATGATGAACCTACGAACTATGAGGAAGCGATGATGAGCCCAAATTCCCGCAAAATGGCTAGAGGCCATGAAATCTAAGATGGGATCCATGTATGAGAACAAAGTATGGACTTTGGTTGACTTGCCCGATGATCGGCAAGCCATTGAGAATAAATGGATTTTTAAGAAGAAGACTGACGCTGATGGTAATGTAACTGTCTATAAAGCTCGTCTTGTTGCAAAAGGTTTTCGACAAGTTCAAGGGGTTGACTACGATGAGACTTTCTCACCCGTAGCGATGCTTAAGTCTGTCCGAATCATGTTAGCAATAGCTGCATTTTATGATTATGAAATTTGCCAAATGGATGTCAAAACTGCATTCTTGAATGGATTTCTGGAAGAAGAGTTGTATATGATGCAGCCAAAAGGTTTTGTTGATCCAAAAGGTGCTAACAAAGTGTGCAAGGTCCAGCGATCCATTTATGGACTGGTGCAAGCATCTCGGAGTTGGAATAAACGCTTTGATAGTGTGATCAAAGCATATGGTTTTATACAGACTTTTGGAGAAGCTTGTATTTACAAGAAAGTGAGTGGGAGCTCTGTAGCATTTCTGATATTATATGTAGATGACATATTATTAATTGGAAATAATATAGAATTTCTGGATAGCATAAAGGGATACTTGAATAAAAGTTTTTCTATGAAAGACCTCGGTGAAGCTGCTTATATATTGGGCATCAAGATTTATAGAGATAGATCAAGACGCTTAATTGGACTTTTACAAAGCACATACCTTGATAAAGTTTTGAAAAAGTTCAAAATGGATCAGGCAAAGAAAGGGTTCTTGCCCGTACTACAAGGTGTGAAGTTGAGTCAAACTCAATGCCCGACCACAGCAGAAGATAGAGAGAAAATGAAAGATGTTCCCTATGCTTCAGCCATAGGCTCTATCATGTATGCAATGCTATGTACCAGACCTGACGTGTGCTTAGCAATAAGCTTGGCAGGAAGGTACCAAAGTAATCCAGGGAGTGGATCACTGGACAGCGGTCAAGAACATCCTGAAATACCTGAAAAGGACTAAGGATATGTTTCTCGTATATGGAGGTGACAAAGAGCTAGTTGTAAATGGTTACGTCGATGCAAGCTTTGACACTGATCCGGACGATTCTAAATCGCAAACCGGATACGTGTTTTTATTAAACGGTGGAGTTGTAAGTTGGTGCAGTTCTAAACAAAGCGTCGTGGCGGGATCTACATGTGAAGCGGAGTACATAGCTGCTTCGGAAGCAGCAAATGAAGGAGTCTGGATGAAGGAGTTCATTTCCGATCTAGGTGTCATACCTAGTGCATCAGGACCAATGAAGATCTTCTGTGATAACACTGGTGCAATTGCCTTGGCAAAGGAATCCAGATTTCACAAGAGGACCAAGCACATCAAGAGACGCTTCAATTCCATCCGGGATCAAGTCCAGGTGGGAGACATAGAGATTTGCAAGATACATACGGATCTGAATGTTGCAGACCCATTGACTAAGCCTCTTCCACGAGCAAAACATGATCAGCACCAAGACTCCATGGGTGTTAGAATCATTACTGTGTAATCTAGATTATTGACTCTAGTGCAAGTGGGAGACTGAAGGAAATATGCCCTAGAGGCAATAATAAAGTTATTATTTATTTCTTCATATCATGATAAATGTTTATTATTCATGCTAGAATTGTATTAACCGGAAACATGATACATGTGTGAATACATAGACAAACATATAGTCACTAGTATGCCTCTACTTGACTAGCTCATTAATCAAAGATGGTTATGTTTCCTAACCATAGACATGTGTTGTCATTTGATTAATGGGATCACATCATTAGGAGAATGATGTGATTGAGATGACCCATTCCCTTAGCCTAGCAATTGATCGTTTAGTATATTGCTATTGCTTTCTTCATGACTTATACATGTTCCTGTAACTATGAGATTATGCAACTCCTGTTTACCGGAGGAACACTTTGGGTGCTACCAAACGTCACAACATAACTGGGTGATTATAAAGGAGTATTACAGGTGTCTCCAAAGGTACATGTTGGGTTGGCGTATTTCGAGGTTAGGTTTTGTCACTCCGATTGTCGGAGAGGTATCTCTGGGCCCTCTCGGTAATGCACATCACTATAAGCCTTGCAAGCAATGTAGCTAATGAGTTAGTTACGGAATGATGTATTACGTAACGAGTAAAGAGACTTGCCGGTAACGAGATTGAACTAGGTATTAGATACCAACGATCGAATCTCGGGCAAGTAGCATACCGATGACAAAGGGAACAACGTATGTTGTTATGCGGTTTGATCGATAAAGATCTTCGTAGAATATGTAGGAGCCAATATGAGCATCCAGGTTCCGCTATTGGTTATTGACCGAGAATAGTTCTAGGTCATGTCTACATAGTTCTCGAACCCGTAGGGTCCGCACGCTTAACATTACGATGACAGTTTTATTATGAGTTTATATATTTTGATGTGCCGAAGGTTGTTCGGAGTCCCGGATGTGATCCAGGACATGACGAGGAGTCTCGAAATGCTCGAGACATAAAGATTGATATATTGGAAGCCTATATTTGAATATCAGAAACGTTTCGGGAG
>NC_041381.1:122436724-122463384 GCF_002162155.2 Triticum dicoccoides | reverse complement strand
CGGCCAGGGTAGGCCGCGCGCCCCCTCTCCCCCTAGTCCGAATAGGACAAGGAGGGGGGGCGGCGCCCCCCTTTCCTCTTTGCCCTCCCCCCTTTCCTTCTCCAAGGCAAGAGGGGGGAGTCCTACTCCCAGTGGGAGTAGGACTCCTCCAGGCGCACCCCTTGGGGGCCGGCCGCACCTCCCCCTCCCTCCTTTATATACGGGGGCAGGGGCACCCTAGAACACACAAGTTGATCTACGTGACCGTTCCTTAGCCGTGTGCGGTGCCCCCTCCACCATATTCCACCTCGGTCATATCGTCGTGGAGTTTAGGCGAAGCCCTGCGCCGGTAGAACATCATCATCATCACCACGCCATCGTGCTGACGGAACTCATCCCTAACACTTTGCTGGATCGGAGTCCGGGGATCGTCATCGAGTTGAACGTGTGCTGAACTTGGAGGTGCCTTACGTTTGGTACTTGGATCGGTCGGATCGTGAAGACGTACGACTACATCAACCGAGTTGTCATAATGCTTCCGCTTACGGTCTATGAGGGTACGTAGACATTACTCTCCCCTCTTGTTGCTATGCATCACCATGATCTTGCATGTGCGTAGGAATTTTTTTGAAATTACTACGTTCCCCAACAGAACCTTGTAGGGGTGCGGGTGCTTCCTCTTGACCAATTGAAGCCTGGAACATAATTCTTCACTTGCCAAGTTGTGACAACTACCTCCATCGATGATGACCTTGACGGACCTTCTGTTGATGCCGGCCTTAGTGTGGAAGATGTGGCATCGTTGGTCTTATTCTTGTTGATGTTGAAGTGTCAAGACTTTGGAGACAACGAGAGCGGGGCTCGAATCCTCATCACAAAAGACTTGATCATCTTCATCCTCGTTCATGCGCCGGTGCATGGCCACTTGCTCAAGGGCTTCCATCTCCTCTTCACTCATTGAGTCATGTGTCGTCGTCGTTGAGGATCATGGTGCGCTTGTTTGTGCATTGGTACGACTTGTGGCCTCGGCCGCCGCAAGTGAAACACTTGAAGGAGCTTGTTTTGACGGTCTCATCGGTTGGAGTAGATGATGAAGCATGCGGCTTGAAGTTGCTTGTCGTAGGAGGAAGACGACTTGAACTTGCCAAAGTTTTCTTGTAACTGGACTTGTCGTCGTTGCTTTGAGAAGGTTTGGTTGACGTAGATGTTGAAGGAGTCGTTGAAGCTTGGATGTTGGAGAAGCCATATGTCGTGGATGTGTACTTGGCGTACTTGAAGTCATCTTGCACTTGACGTTCCGCCTTGGTTGCTTGATGTACGGGCTCAATGAGGTTGGAATAGGGTTAGAAGTCGGCAATCTTCTTGATGGGATGATTGAGTCCATTCAAGAAACGTGCCATTGTTTGCTCATCATCTTCCGTGACATTGGCTCGAATCATGGCTATCTCCATTTCCTTGTAGTATTCTTCAACACTCTTTGTTCCTTGCTTGAGGAGTTGTAGCTTCTTGAAGAGATCACGGTTGTAGTAGGTTGGTACAAAGCGTGCCCGCATGACATCCTTCATTTGAGCCCACGTGGTGATTGGTGGTTCACCACTTGCTTGACGTCGTTCAAGTACTTGTTCCCACCATATGAGCACATAATCTTGGAACTCAAGTGATGCCATAGCAATCTTCTTCTCTTCCTCATAGTTGTGCAAGCATAAAATTTTGTCGACCTTCAATGCGCATGAGAGGTACTCTTCCGGATCATTGCTTCCATTGAACTTGGGCATTGTGAACTTGAGCTTGCCATAGCGTTGCTCTTCATTGTGTTGTTGGCGATGGTGATGATGACGTCCTTGACGTGGAGGATAGTCATCCTCATGTTGCTCTTGGCGCGGATGAAGTCCATGATCAACTTGCTCTTGTTGAACTTGAGGTTGAAGTGGAGCTTGATGAGCTTGTTGAGGACCTTGTGGAGCTTGACGTTGCACACGCGGTTGGTAGTTCCTCTCTTGGATTTCTTCTCAAAGATCTTCCTCTTGATTGCGCCGCTCTCGATTGCGGTTGGCAATGGCTCGGCTCGAATCTTGAAGGGCACGTTGCGCCTCAAGAGCTTGCGCTTCACGTTGTTGTTGTTGAAGACGTTGAGCCTCAGTTTCTTGTTCATCTTGGTGTAGACGTGCTCGTTCTTCTTCTTGGCACCTTAGTCGTTGCCTTTCTTGAGCTTGAGCAAAAACGACTTGGTTTGATTGAGGACGAGGGATTTGTTCTTCGACTTGTTCTTGTGAATGCTTGTCATGTAGCGGGTTCCGAGATGCATGCCGGTCTTGACACGCAGCTCGACGAAGAGTGTTCGATGATGGTGTACTTGTGTCGGAGAAGGTGTCGTCGGAGTGTCGACTTGAGCGGCTCCGTCTTGAGAATCAAGAAGTGGAAGGACGCCGGTTCCTCATCAAGGAGCGGATCTCATCCATTCTTGCATCATTCTCTTGCTTTTGAGCGTCGAATTTGTTGTCGAAGTAGTCCCTCATTGCTTGTTGCTCTTGGTGCAATGCCTTTTGAGCTCCAAATAGGTGGTTCTTGGTGATGAATGATGACATGTCATCGTCGTTCTCGATGAGAGGTGGAGTGGTAGAAGAACTTGGCCTATCCATCATTTCGATAAAATGTAAGTGGTAGAAGGAAAAGAACATGTACCAAATGTACCTTGACCAAAGTTGAAGGTGAATCAAGTTCACTCAAATGCGGACAATGAAATAGCACTGTTGGTACCAATTCTTGTCGGTTCTCACACCTACACACGTAAAAGCTTATGGTGGAGCTTGGTTAGGATGGTGGCACAAAATTTGATGCAATAGTAAGTGAGCTTCAATAATGTTGGAAAAGATTCACAAATTTGCAAATGCAACAAGTAGACCAAGCAAGTATGGGTACACGGAAACACACACGCAAATAGATAAGTGGGATTGTGCAATCCAAAATTGAGCCAAAATGTGGAGACCATGAAATGCTCTTGTTACAAAATACTAGAGAGACGCTAGCACAATTGCAAAATAGGCGGATACGCAAACTTGTGCACAACCTACTAGGCAAAAATGCAACTATCTCTATCCCAAATATGCTATATGTATGGTATTTCGGTGCAATGATCCAAGATGATCCAATATGACAATCTTAATGTATTATGATGCTATGGTTCTTGTTCATAAGCTCTTTGCTTATCTTTCCTCTTTGCTTAAAAGCTTGTGGGGCTCTTTCACTTTTGAGCTCTTTTCTCATACAAAACTTCACGAACCAAGATAGCAATTGTGTATGCGATGACAACTTTGTGACACACAAGTTGATCTCAAGATATGCACCACTATTGTATGGTATGTATGCTATGGAGTATGATCACTAATGTGCACAAGTCACGTTGCCTGCAATACTCGACGGCTAGTCTTGATGGGTAAGCTACGCAAAATGAGGCAATGTGGGTTATCAATGCAATTGCAAGTTATGACAAAGATGTCGTCAAAGTTACCGTCCTTGGCGATGATGAGACCCTTGCGAAGTTGAGCCGTGGTGGTGATGACACCAACCGTACCTAGATAGCCGAAACACAAAAGGATACGGGATCCACAACTCAAAATCTCAAAGACCAAATTGTGTCAAAATCATCATAGGAGGTATCGGGAAGATGGTGGTGTATGTGGGTTTGGAAAATGTGGTGGAATGTAGGGGTTATGGTGGTGGCCTCACTGACAAACTTCAGTTTCGTCAGGGTTTCCCGGACGTACGGGCTTTTACGGTCGTCCGGACTTTGTCGGACGTTCGACCTTTTCCGGTCGTCCGGAGCCTGGGCGAAAATCGGGCTCGGGAAGAAGAACTGCGAGATTTCCAGGGAAGAAGAAGATGGTGAGGTCGAAATCGAGTGATATGGTGGATGGAAAAAGGTGGGGAGGGTGGGGAAAGCTAGATCCACACGCAGCAACACAAATCCATGGACCAAATCCAACAAAATCTCAACTCAAAAACAAATCAGACAAAAAAAATTGGGGCTATTTTTGGTGGGGAATTTTTGAAATTAGGACGAAAACAACAAAATCAAGCTAGAAAACACGAGGTAGGGGCTCCAAAAACGTGATCAACGTGGCTCATGATACCAAGATGATGTAGGGTGGGACCCTATGTGGATGATCTTTCACGTTTGGAGGGATCTTACGGGGAAATCACGAAGAACACACGGAAGCACAAAGGGGAAACACGGGGAAAACGAGAGGAAGAATCACTAAACCGACATAGAATCAATCACATGAGTGCTAGATCACCGACAACATAGAGTAACATAAGATCCATGATCAACTAAGGTAAGGATACATAGGAACAGTTCTTCTCTGTACGGAGGTCTTGATGGTCTTCCCTAGAAAGGAGTCTTGAATCCGCTTGGGGGATCTTCTCCGAAGAGGTCCTGAGCTCCGAGGAGAAGTAGCCAAGTGGATGAGCAAGGCTCTCACACAAAATATGAGCTAAACCTATGCTGCCTGTACCAGGAGGTGGGGGCGTCCTATTTATAGTCTTAGTGCAAATGGAAGTCAAAACAAAGGGTACAAGGGCTCCAGCCCGCAGGTTCGGTCACTCAGGAGTCGGACGTCCGGAAGGCGTCGGACGTCCGGAGGCTCGGGACGGTCCGGTCGTCCGGGCGCGCTTGGACGTTCGTTGTTTCAGCTCTGGTGTAGGCGCGTCGGTCGTCCGTAGATGGTCGGGCGTCCGGAGCTTCTGGAGGGGCCGGACGTCCGGAGGCTGTCGGTCATCCGTAGATTTGGCTCGGGTGTTGGTCGTCCGGTCGTCCGGAGCGTCTCGGACATCCGTAGATTCGGTTCGGGTGGCCTGGTACCGAACGTCCGGAGGGTCCGGACGTCCGTGTCCTGGGACTCGTCGGACGTCTGGACAGGGTCGGACGTCCGATGCCTGTAGCTTCTGCTGCAGCTCTTCTTCTTGTCCGTCATGCTTGGGGTCCTCGCCGTCTTGGCTCTTGTATGCAGTTGTTCCGTGGCTCTCTTCCAGGCACCTGATAACACACAGAGTTTCCGAATGAGGTAGTAGCCATGTCTCGCGAGTAGGGATAGGAAGTTCGGAGAGGAGCGAGTTCACCTTATCTTCAATAGCCTTAGCTCGGGCTCGTGTCATGGGTCCAAGAGGTGTTGAGGGAGATGTAGGCATGTCCATGGAGATGAGCGAGGGATGCTCCGCATCAACGAAAAAGGGGATGAACGGGAACATGACTTGATCCATGTTAATACTGGAGTTAAACGGTTGACATAAGTCTGACATGCTTCAACAATACCAGCTTGCAACCTATCATGCCACCACATCATCAGGTTATATCTCCATCATCTAAACTCATCGAATTTCGAAGCTCACTTGTAGCTTGCTTTGCATGCAATATAACATTCGCTAATGCTTATATGAACATGCCATGAGAAACTACTCAAGTAAACATGCAAGCCACTCATCATATCAAAGGTTCAAACATGCTTGCCTGGTTCGGAGTAGTCGGAATCTAGCTCGGCGAAGTTTGCGGTCCCGTCACCTCCTCCAGTATCTACGGTATAAAGAAATCGCATACTAACGTAAATACCGTGTGTGCATAAAACTTGTTCCAAATATTTTTCAAATAAATATGATAAAAAACTAGACAGAAAAATAAAGATGGCAGAAAAAGAATCAATTCCAAATCATCTTTTGTTTAAAAGTTATTAAGGTTTTAGTCCAGGGACTCATCTATAATGAAACAGAAAGTTTCCAGGGGGTAGTTTATAAAAAGACAGAAAACGTTTCAGTTACAAAACGTATTTTGCCCGAAGGCGTTTTCAGAAAACATTTCGAAAAGAAGAAAAAGCTGACGAGGGGGTCCCACCCGTCAGGTTTGAATTTCAAAACAGAGTGCACCGGCGCTCGAGGACCGCGGTGGTCGCCGGCGTCGATCCACGGCGAGGTAGGGGGAGTGGATGGTACCTATGGACTCACGATGCTCTCCCGCGTCTGTGGGTGGTGGAGTTGGTCGTCGGCGAGCACCACGTCGACGGCGGCCTTCACTCCGGCGGACGGTGGTTCGGGTGGTGGTGGATCTCGTCGAGGAGAGCTGCAGGCGCCAAATTGGGGCTAGGGTCAGAAGAGTGGGTGCACTAGGAGGTTGCTGACGCGGTTTGGGAGGCGGAGGTGCCCTCACCGGAGAGAATCGTGCCGGAGCCCGAAGCGGATCGGGGCGGCCGAAGTCGGGGAAGAAGACCTCCTCGAGGCCCTCCTAGTGGCTGGGCGTGGTTCTGGTGAGGTGGAGGGGTGATGCCTCGTCGAAGGCGAGCTCGGGGTCGCTATTTATAGCCGGCCCGAGGCGGTTGCCGAGAACGGGATAACTCCGACGAGCGATTACGGCGAGGCAGTGGTCGGGCAGGTGGTTTAGGTGTCGGGGCAGCTGCGGATTGGATCACTGGCTTCATCCCATAGCTAAACTTGGCCAGACTTGGGCGACACTCCAAGTTCTCCACGGAACGGCCTCGCGGGCACGTCGGCACCAGGGAGCGCGCCCTGTGCTTCTCAGGCTACGGCGACGGTGCTGCAGCGTGCACAGGGGAGGGGATGGCCATGCGGAGGCTTCTGGTCGCTTGGGCGATGCTGGACGGCGCCGAAAGGCAGGGCTGGCCCCTGCTGGCCGCCACGGGTGGTTCTGCCACCGCAGAAGACGCCGGCGTTGGCGAGACACGTCGCCACCGACGCTTGCGCCCGTCCAAACGATCGTGCGGCGCACTTGATAAGGAGAAGGAGCAGGGAGCAAGGCACCAACGTGCACACTGGTGAGATTGACGCCGTGGTTCTGAAGACACGACACTGACGACATAACTGCATCACTGAATCTCTGAACTTTCTGAATTTTGATAAAAACAGTGCACGCCAGGTGTTCGATGAAATGTTTTTGGCATGTGGAAAAAATTTCTGGAGTTGATCCTTGGTTAGGTGACCTCTCAATGCATCTAGGGGCTGCCTGATTTATCTCAGATTTTTAGGAGAAGAAAAACTATGGATTTCACCAAAAATGGCAAATCTGGTCCAAACTTGCAGCAAGCAAGTTTTAAAAATTTTGAATTGTGGACCAGTGGATCTTGATGGATCTAGGTTGAGGGTACTAAGGACTAGCCATAGGAGTTTATTTGGGACCAAAACTCAAAAGGAATCTTGTAGTTCCTTTGTAAGTCACCTAGGTCTAAAATAAAAGACAGAAATTGTTTTGAGGATAAAATAAATAGAATAAAAATCAATAATGGGTTGAAACTTGCTGGAGTTGGATATTTGACTTGGCCCAAAGTAGGGAGTGGATTTTGGGAGAAAATTTTCAACCTAGGTCAAGGCGAGAGAAAAATTTTGAATGAAGAAGAATCAATCCATAAGTCATAGGGATATTTTATTTTTTTTAATAAAAGAAATATTAAGAAAACCCAAGATTCTCTGTGTTGACTCAACACATGTTGAAAAACCCTCAAGACCAAAACCAATATTGAGGACTCATAAAAAAAATATTTGTCATAAAAAGATTTGAGAAGAAGAGTCCTTCTTAAAAAAAATCAATAACCTCCTTTAAATCAAATAAAGATTTTTAAAAACCAAATCAAATTTTTTTGGAGTGTTACAGGATCACATCAGGATAGGAGTGGAGTTCTTATGCGACACATGCAAGAAAGAAGCGACGCTCGCAAAGGGCATCGTCGTTGGCCTGCGACCAAATCGACCGCACCATCGAGATGCAGAGCGGAGCCACGGAGGACACTTGTTGATCCGTTTGTGAGTTTTGTTTGAAATTACAAACGAATATGTACTATATTTGTACGAGCTTCTAAACAGTATGGGCGTAACATTTTGCCGTCCGTTCATAGTTGTACGCCACGCTTTGCGTTAATAAAAAATACAGGGCCCATGCAGGGTACTGCAGTACTGGCAGTACGTCTTTGTTCCACGTATGTACCGTGTCCTACGTGTCCGGCCGGAAGACACGCTTTCACTTTTCACCCGGACGCTGTACAGTCCTACAGCACGCCTTTAAAGTTGACCGTCCTCTTTCTGAGTTTTGAATCATCAACACGGTACGAGGAAGTGAGGTTTTGCCCAAAGAAAGAACACCAAGTGAGGACCGGTGAAACCGTCTCGCTGCCGTTGAAAGCTCGCCGATAGCGCAGTGCTCAACTCCGTGGCCACCTCACTGCTGAGAGGGTGCTTGGATCCAGGGGACTATTTTTAGTCTGATTAAAAATAGTCTTTTTTAGAGGCTAAAGTTCCAAGCACCCCTGACTAAAGAGAGGCTAAGAGTAGTCTTGAGGCTAAAAATTTTTAGTCATAGGAAACCTACTAAAATATGTATTAGCCCTCTCTCTCATCATTTAATGTCTCTCCTTTAACACATGCGAGTTCTGGATTGGAGGGTTTTGGAGGATAATAAATGCTCAATAATTTGATTTTAGTCTTTTTAGTATTTGGATCCAAGCATGGGTGAGGTTAACAAGTTTTAGTCCCACTACTTTTAGTCATGAGACTAAAACGTAACCAAGCACCCTCTGAACATGGGTAGAGATGCCGTGTTGATTTGTACTGCAACTCACTCTCTGCATTTTCAAATCGAACCGAAAAACCATACCGAACCAAACCAATTTTACGGTTTTTATGGTTCATGGTTTTGATATGGTATGAACTTTTCATACTGTTCTAACTTTTGTTTTTATGGTATATACCAAAAAATCGAACGGTTAACCAGATAAACCGAAGTAAACATAAATTTATATTTCTTGAGGCAAACAACCATACAAGTTATCATTTTGCTTATACATTAGTCAAATTCATTACCAAGCACGTACTTTTTTCTCGTAACATAGTTATTCTTCTCTTTAAAAATGCTAAGCACGTCCATAACAATCAAGGGATGAATCTATTCATGCATATATACTTATATATATATAGTTATATACTACTCCCTCCGTTCCATAATGTGAGACGTTTTTTGACACTACATTATGGAACGGAGGGAATATTTGTGTAAAATACTATGTGTTCTGAGTCATAAAATTGTAAATTGTTATTACGTCATTTTTAAATTCGCGTCAACTTTGGTTATTATGGTATATACCGAAACCATACCGAAATAATTTGATATACAGTCTCAGTCGATACTATATCCGTGAGATCTTATATTGAGATCCATGCAAAACTTTCTTTTTAGTTTTTATTTTTTTTCTCTAGCATGTTATATCACTCGACTTAGACTTGGTTAAATCTCAGTCGACTGATACCTAGCCACATCCTTTGATATAAACCGAACCCGAATAGTATTTTAATTCCATATTGTATTTATCGAAGTATTAATATCATATAAACCAAAAAACCGTATAAACCAAACCATGTAAATCGAATAAACCGAATGCACGGAGTGAACTACAAACGTCGTTGCATTTGCATTTTGCATCGTAAGAAAAGCACTGTTTACTAGCAGTGGCACAGAAGCACTCCACTAGTAGTAATCTCTGTCCCGTGTTGGTCCGTACCGATAGACGACATTCACAGACGATTTTAGCACGACACTTCATCTCACACCATCCATTTAAGACACCAATGTACAGAAAGTTGTTGGATTTGGAATCGGCTCAGGATCGTGCAAGCAAATATCGTCTGTGAAGTAGTTTCGCTACCGATATTCCTCTTGGGCGCCCGTAACTGGAAACGGAATCCCATCTGAAAAGCAGTCGTTTTTTTAACTTCACGGGTTAGTCCAGGCACCAGCAGCCAGCGCCCAGCAGCAGAGGCGCGTGCTCCGGCTGTCTGGCACGCCCGGCCGACCGCGGTCACAGAGTCAGACCGCGCCGCGTCCTCCGCCTCCGGTCCAAAAACACGTGTACGCCGGGCCACCAGGAAGCCGCCGCCGCCGCGAGCCACCATCGCATCGCAGCAGTGGAAACGCGAGGAGAAAGAAAGATGATAGACATCCAGACGCAGCGGAAACCCCGACGCGGTCGCGCCCCCGCCCCGTCCATTCGTCCCGCCCGCCCTTTTACCTTTTCCACGCACGCTAATTTAATCCGTCCGTCCGCGCCCCCCTCGCCCTCTGCTCCCGCTCCCCGCCACCGTCACCTCCTCCGCCGCACCCTCGTGCGCGCCGCCCAGCGCCTCGCAGATGACGGCCGCCGCCGTCACGCTCTCTCGCCAATGACCTCCTCCGCGCCCGTCACAACTCCCCCGCTCGCGGCGCTCCTCCTCCTCCTCCCGCTGCTGCTCGCGCCCGCGGCCGTCACAGCCTCCACGCTCGCCGTCGCGGGGGGCTCCGCCGTCTGCGGCGTCGCCGCCGACAACGGCACCGTCTACTGCGTCGCGGCCACAGCCGGCTCCTCGGCCTACAACTCCTCTGCCTCGCCCGTCGCGCCGTACCTCGTCTTCTCGCAGGTCTCGGGCGGCGCGGGGTTCCTCTGCGGCGTCGGCGCGGTAGCAGGCGGCGGCGTCGCACCGCGGGCGCTCTTCTGCTGGCCGCCCGCCGCGCCGGGGCAGCTCAGGCGGGTATACAGGGGCCCGGCACCGCTCCAGGACCTCGCCGTCGGGGCCGACCACGTCGCCGCGTACGACGGGCAGGCGCGCGGGATCCGATGGTGGAGGCGGGAGTCCGGGCAGTTCCCGGAGCTGTTCCTCGGCAAGTTCAGGTCCCTCGTCTCCGGCGACGGCTTCACCTGCGCGCTCCAGACTGGCACCTCCTCCTCCGCGGTCCGCTGCTGGGGCCTGCGGAGTAGCGCCGTGCAGTTGGCCTTCGCCAACGCCTCCGTCTCGTCCCTCGCCGCGGGGGGCTCCCGCGCGTGCGGCGTGGTGTCGACCACCGGCGCGGTGCTCTGCTCTGGCTTTGTGGACAAGCTCTCGCAGAACGACATCTACCCGCACGGGCTCGCCGTCGGCGACTCCCACGCGTGCGGGCTCCGGCGGCCTAACCGCACTGCCGTGTGCTGGAACCTCGCGGGACCGACCCCCACCGTGTACTACCCGGCCTTCGGGACGGCGTTCGAGTTCCTCGTCGCCGGCGGCAACCTGACGTGCGGCCTCGTCACCGCCAACTTCACCGTGCAGTGCTGGTCGTCGACCTCGTCGGCGGCGGACAACGCGGCGGTGATGGTGCCATTGCCCGCGATTCTCCCCGGCTCCTGCGTCCTCGACGAGTCCTCGTGCGAATGCGGCGTTTACCCTCGGTCCGGGGAGCTCTGCGCGAGCGCGCGCGCGGGCGGCGGCGTTATCTGCAATAGGCTGTGCGACAACTCGACGCCGCCGCCGGCACCGGCGTCGCCTCCTCAGTCACCAACAACGGCTACGAAGCGAGTGTCCAAAGGCTGGATCGCCTTCGCCGTCGTCGGCGCGGTCGGTGTCTTCGCTGGCATCTGCTCCATCATCTACTGCTTCGTTTTCGGCTTCTGCAGCCACAAGAGGATCCACAACTCCGTCCAGCCCAACATCGCCAGCAACGCGCCCGCTGCGGCGGCGGATAACGTCGGTGGCGTCGGCGCTGGAGTCGGCGCCGTGGCCGTGGCGAGCCCCTACGGCTCGCCGAACGGGTCACGGGCGCGTGGCCTCTTCCGGCGGCAGCTCTCCCGCGCCATGACGCGGCAGCGCAGCGGGCCGTCGTCCTTCAACTTCAAGGAGCACACCGAGGAGTACACCTTCGCACAGCTGGCGACGGCGACGAACGGCTTCGCGCCGGAGGCCAAGATCGGCGCGGGAAGCTTCGGCACGGTGTACCGCGGCAAGCTCCCCGACGGGCGCGAGGTTGCCATCAAGCGCGGCGAGGCGTCGGGGCCAATGGCGCGCAAGTTCCAGGAGAAGGAGAGCGCGTTCCGGTCGGAGCTGGCCTTCCTCTCCCGCCTCCACCACAAGCACCTGGTCGGCCTGGTGGGCTACTGCGAGGAGAACGACGAGCGGCTGCTGGTGTACGAGTACATGAAGAACGGCGCGCTCTACGACCACCTCCACCCCAAGGGCGGCGGCGCCGACGCGGACGCTGCGTCGCCGGTGGTGTCGTCGTGGAAGCTGCGCATCAAGATCCTGCTGGACGCGTCGCGGGGCATCGAGTACCTGCACTCGTACGCCGTGCCGCCCATCATCCACCGCGACATCAAGTCGTCCAACATCCTGCTGGACGGCGGGTGGGTGGCGCGCGTGTCTGACTTCGGGCTGTCGCTGATGGGGCCGCCGGAGACGGAGGAGGCCGGCGGCGCGCAGCAGCAGCACCTGTCCATGAAGGCCGCCGGCACGGTGGGGTACATGGACCCGGAGTACTACGGCCTGCACCACCTCACCGTGAAGAGCGACGTGTACGGCTTCGGCGTGGTGATGCTGGAGACGCTGACGGGGAAGCGCGCCATATTCAAGGAGGCCGAGGGCGGGAGCCCCGTGAGCGTGGTGGACTACGCGCAGCCGAGCATCGTCGCCGGCGAGCTCGGCAAGGTGCTGGACGGGCGCGCGCCGGAGCCGTCGCCGCACGAGGCCGAGGCCGTCGAGCTGGTGGCGTACACGGCCGTGCACTGCGTGCGGCTCGAGGGGAAGGACCGCCCGGCGATGGCCGACATCGTGGCCAACCTGGAGACGGCGTTCGCGCTGTGCGAGGGAAGCGCGGGTGGCAGCCGCGGCGCCGGCGGCACCACCACCGGGGGCGGATTCGGCAACAGCTCGTCCAGCGCCAGCCTCTCCATGACGTCCATGGAGCTGTCGGGACGGCTCGCGGAGTAGCTAAATCCGTTCGTGAAAATTCGAATCCAGGAGTTTCAAATTGTGATTAGCCCGGGTAGGAAGCAGGCGAGGTCCCTGGATCGTAATCCGTTTGTTAGTTGATTGATTTTTGATTTGAGGCTAGATTTTGGAACCGGAGAGGTCTCTCTGTGTGTGATGTGATCATCTCATCACACATTTTGTTCTTGGTGGATGTACATGGTCGTATTGAACTGATCTCTTCTTTCTCAACGATGCTCTGTGCGTTTGAGCCTTTGAGGCATCATTCCCAACATGATAATTTCTCTCGAGTACCCTACGAATCATTGCGTTCCAAACCACTCTGGTGGGATTCCAGCAGAATCATTGCGTCCCAAGCAGCTTTCGGGCATTCAGGAAGGAAGAATCAATCTCGATCATCATCATCGAGCATCTTTGGAGTTTGAACAGATCAAAGCGCCGTCTCCCGCCTCGTTTTCTCTTCTTCGCTTTTGGTCTCCGGTCTACTACAAGAGCGTGGAGCGGTCAAATTTCTTTATTCCAACCCATCTGCACGGAAAAAAATTCGGTGGACACCGGTTGCAAACTGCGGCTCGTGCGTACCCGAGGGGATCTGCCGACACCTGTCCTCCCGATGCATCCGACGGTGCGCTCCAGGTGCTTCTATCCTCGGCTCGTGCGCCCTCGCTCGGCTCCCGATTGAAACGTTCCAGGCTCATTTGCTCGACGCACGCTGACAATCTCATCTCCCCGGCTCATCGTTCCTCGGCTCAGCCATGTGAATGGATCTGGTTTGCACATCGCCGGAGCGATCCCATCGGCATCGGGCCGAGCGGCCATGCAACGTCAGCTATGCCTGAACGCCATGTCGACGAGCAGACTGACGACGGCGGCACAAGCGTCTCTTGACATGTCCTTGCGGAAGGATACAGACCACGCGGAGCTGGTGCAAATGTTGGGCGCATCGCGGTTCACGCCGCAAAGCTGGGCATCCCTGTGTCCCCATGCCAGGCGACGAGCTGGCCGCCATGACCACACACACCTACGCCGCCGGCGACGAGCTGGCCGCCATGATCGCAAACACCTACGCCGTCGGCGTTGAGCTGGCCGCCATGATCGCACACTCCTACGCCGCCGGTGACTGGCGCATGGATGTATAGGTCTGTATGAATTTTTGAAGGGTTGATGTACGGCTGTATGTGATAATTTTACAGTTTATGTAATTGTGTTGTATCATCGAATTTGATGCTCCATTGAAGAAATTCCCGCACATCGTGGCATGGTTACTGAAATTGCGGCGGAGTCCTCAGCGCATGGTCCCGGCGTGCGGCGCCTGGTGGGCGGCGGCTTTTCCAACACGGGAGAGGGGCTGAGGGAGGTGCCGCCTTGTTGACGGGAGGAGGTTTCCGAACTGGCCGGGCGTTGGAGACGAGATGGATCATCCACCATGGCTACTACGCTCGCGAGCAGATGGGGATCTGGTGTGGCAAGGTCAGATCATGTGCTAGGCAGCTCATAGGTACAGCCGGTATCGCATGAAGAGCCGAGCCTGGAGGCACAAATGAGCCGAGCGAGGCAGGCAGGAGCGCGGCCTAGAGTGCGCCGTTGGATGCATCGGGAGGACAGGTGGCCGCAGATCAACTCGGGTACACACGGGCGGCAGTTTGCAACCGGTGTCCACGGAATTCTTTTCCATCTGCACACGCAGACGCATCGCTCGGCGGTCAATCGGGGGTTCGCTCGCCCGGAAGTGGTTCCGGGCTGCTTCCTCCCGGCGAGCAAGGTTGGTGCGATTTTCGGTCTACCGTGACGAGCACGTACGGCACGGTCGTTTTCTCCGGGTGCTTCGCGTCATTTCTGGCCGCCGGTAGTCTCGTGGTGTACAGTTTCGGCAACCATGACGACAAAAGGATTGGTCAGGACGAAGCGGATGCCGATCTCTAGACAGACTAGTGTATAGTACAGTAGGTCTTTATTAGCCCCTCGCCATCGCAAAAATGATAGATTTTAGTTCCCACCCGAAGGGGTGTGATTTATGACGTGGCCGCGGTCTTAATGGCAGTCCAGCAAACTCAAAAGTACAATGCTCAAAACAAATCAACAAAAAAAGATAATGAAATGGAAAGAAAAACTGAAAATTTATGAAAATCAGCGACTTTTGAAAACGAACAATATGAAGGTAGATTAATAAAAGTCCTTTTTTAAAAATTGGATCTTCTAGGAAAATGAAAATGAATTTTTGAAATGTTATTCAACAATTTTAGTTATTATTAGGAATTCTACACTTTTTGTCAAAACTTTAGAGCATCTCCAGCCGCGCCCCCAATAGGCCCTCCCCAGGCGTTTTTGCCGCGCCGGCGCCGAAAAAACGGCCCAGTCCCCCCCCCGAAGCCCGTTTTTCGCCGGCTCGGGCCGAAACTGGTGCCGGCGGACCCAGGCAGAACCCGGCGCCCTGGGGGGCGCCTGGGGCGCCGGCACAAGCGAAAAGGGCGTGTGGGTCCGCCCTGTCGGCGAGTTGAGCGCCTCTTCCCGCCGTTTCTTCCCGCTTTTTCCCACTTCCCTCCCATTTTTTCCTTTCCTCCCGTCAATCTCCCTCCCGCTCGCCTCCCAGCCGGCCGCCATGCCACCGAAGAAGTACGTCGTCCCCCGTGCCGCGTCAACCGCGACCGCCTACGTCGCCCAGCCGAAGCAGAGGAAGCCGACGGCGCCACCGTCCAAGCCGTCGGGCATGACAAACGCCGATTGGAGGGTAAAAGTGCAGTGACGGGAGACCGTCACCGCCGACTGGCGGAACAGGGCCCTCGCCAAAAAGGCCTGTGACAACGCGGCACGCGCGGCTGCCGCTGCCGCTTCGGCGGACCAGGCCAATGCCGAGGCGACTCGCGCGGGGATGATGAATCCCCCCCGGCAACCACGCGCAGTACGCGCCCTGGGGCCAGCAAGGCGTCGGGTCTCCGTCGCCGGAGCCATGGGGATCGCCTTCGCCGGGCTACACCGACGGGGATGCGCACGGTGGGTTCAACCCAAACGTCACTTTCCCCCATGGACACCCGGCCCAGCACACGCCCTCGCCCGCCTTCACCAGCGTGCAGTACCCTCCATACAACTACTTGCCGCCCGCGTACGCGTCCTCCCAGACGCCCCCTCTCCGCCGTTGCGCACTGCCCTTCTCGCACCTTGGCGACGCCGACGAGACCGAGGCCGACATGGACGACATCATCATGGAAGGTTCGATCGTAGCCGCCGCGTCTCCCGGGTTCACCGCGGATGAGACGGTGGATCTCAGCGGCGGCATGGACGACGAGCTCGGCTACGTCTACGGCGACGAGGAGCAGGAGGAGCAGGACGAGGAGGACGAGGAGGAGGAGCCGGCGATTGTTCCGGCAAGGAGGCGCAAGAAGAAGAAGCGTACGGCCAGGTCAGGCGAGCCGCGCATCAAGTGGGCATCCAAGGAGGAGGAATGCCCCTACTTCAAAGGCGTCTACATGCAGCGCGGATCGAAGGCGATGGCGAACCATTGGGGGCGTATCCAGGGGGCGTGCAACAAATGACATAGGGTCATGCCGAGGAGGTCGCCGCTCGCCCGGAGAGCGGCGCCAGCATTGAGGATCAGGTATGCCACGCCGATCTCTTGCCTCTCTTCGCCGTGTGCGCCCGCCAACTGTTTGTTCGTCCCCGCGCAGTTGTTGCGCATGTTCGGCCTGTATCGGCAGAGCAACAATGACGCCGAGTTCAAGTACCTTCATGTTTACAAGCGCATTGACAAGTGCGAGAAGTGGGCGCAAGTCCGACCAATGATGCCACCGAGACTGCCCGCAGCACAGAAGCCACGCTGCCAAGCACAGAGACCCCGTCAAGCCCGCGCACGCCGACGCCGGAGGCCGACCTCGCCGCCTGATGCGCGCTTTCGTCCTTTCTGCTTTTTGTACGCCGAACTTTTCATCCGATCCCCGATCTACTGGCCGCTTGATCGCCGGATTGTGGCGTCTATTTTGGGCGCGGGAATGACTACGTTTGAATTTGCCGTGCCTGGGGACGGCGCCTGGGGGCGTGGCTGGGAGCTAGGCCGCCCCCAGGGGCCGAACTAGCGCCGACTCGCCCCCAGGCCGCAGTTTTTTGGCGCCCTGGGGGCCGAACGGCTGGAGATGCTCTTATGTTCTCTTTTTTCATTTTATGAAGTAAAGAATTTTATTTATTATTGTATATGCATTATAACTTTTAGGTTCTTCAAAATCATTTTATTCCTGCATTTTCATCTTTTGATGATTTGGTTGTTCTTTTTGTCATGATTGGGTTGCCATACCTTCAAAACCACCACCACATCATCAGCCAAAATGTTGAGTGGTGTGAGGGACCAAGTCCACTTGCTATTTAAAGTTAGTGGTAAACATTAAAATTGGCAATTACTTGAGAGACCAAATAAAAGTATGATACAAGAAATAAAATTGGTAAATTGTACACATACCAAAAAAAAAACTGATCACACATATGACTTTTTTCTTCTATTGACGACACACACGATATTTCCCTACCAAAGAAAGCATCACACATATATCATTTCTGTGAGACAACCTATCTCTCACCGGCCTAAAGAATCCATGTCTTGTCTATGGCGACAAATGTGGTAAGGATTTTGGATAGATGTGGAAGGCCATATGAGGTCTCAGATATGGCTCCGAGTTTAATGGCAGTCCAGCGAACTGAAAAATGGAATTGCATAAAATATTCAAAATGAAGTAGCAAAAAACTCAATAAAAAACTGAAATGTTATTGAAAATCAGGGACTTTTGAAAAGAAATAACATGAAGGTGCATCAATGAAAAATGCTACAATTGGTTGAAATTGAAGAACTTAGGAAAATGGGAAATAAAAGTTTGAAATGCCTTTGAACAAAATTCATTACTTTCATAATTCTCCTTTTGGTCAGAGTACTTTTTTAACCTTCTATTTTTTTCATGTCATAAAGTAAACAACTATATTTAATACCATATTATACTTTTTAGCCATCTAGGTTCTTCAAAACTGCTTTTATTCCTCCATTTTCTTACTTTGATGATTCGATTGTTCTTTTTGTCTTGACTGGGTTGCCATATCCTCAAAACCGCCACCACATCATCAGGCAAACTATTTTTAGTAGTATGGGGACCAAATCCATCTGCTATTGAAAGTCAATAGTAAAAATTAAAATTGGCATATGGAAACAATTTAGAGACCAAAATAAACTTTATCACACATGTACCTTTTTCTTCTATTGACAACACACACTTTTCTCCTTGCCAACAAAACCATTGCAAATATATCATTTTATTCCTTTTTTGAATAGCCCATCTCTCACCGGCTTAAAAAAAACTCATGTCTTGTCTATGTCGACAAATGCAGTATGGGTTTGGGATAGATGTGGATGGGCAGATGAGGTATTGGACATGGCTACCATTTTTATGCAGTCCAGCAAACCAAAAAATGAAATTTTATAAGATGTTCAAAATAAAATAACGAAACATTATTTGAAAGTCAGGGACTTCTGGAAGAAAATAACATGAAGGTGCATTAATGGAAAATCTTATAATTATTTGAAAATGAAGAATTTAGGAAAACAGAAAATAAGCTTTTGATGGCTAGAATAATCTTCTTTTTATATTATATTTTTCCATTTTATAATTTAAAATTTCTATTTAATACCGTATTATACTTTTGAGCCTTCCAGGTTCTTCAAAATTAGTTTATTCATGCATTTCTTCTATTGATGATTTGGTTGTTCTTTTTTGCCTTGACTGGGTTGCCATACCTGCAGAACCACCACCATCAGGCAAAATGTTTTGAGTGTGCGAGGGACCAAATCAACATGCTATTGAAAGTTGATGGTCAAAATTAAAATTGGTACATAGTTAAGAGACCAAGATAAACTTATGACACATATGACTTCTTTCTTGTATTGATAACACACGCGATTTTTTCCTACCAACGAAACCATTGCACATATATCATTTTATTTATTTTTAAAACAACCTATGTCTCACCGGTCAAAACTCAGGTCTTGTTTACGGCGACAAAAAATGTGATACGGGTTCTGGATAGACGCGGAAGGCCAGATGAGGATTTGCAGCTCTAGGAATAATATGATCCCCTTTTCTAGCAAATTCATATTTTGAGTTTAAAATGTCGAGGACATCCAGAAGGAAGAAAAAACAACTGGAGTATAGAAATTAGAGTGAGTCTTGTATCATCATGTTTTTGTGAACTTTTTTGTTGTTTTGTATTTCACGACATTTTTTTGGAAGCCATAATAACATATAATAAAGGAAATATGTATTCTTAGTCCGTCATGCTATTTTATAGAAAACCCCCTGATGTTTATGACATTAAACCCGCAGTATATCTCAAATGTTTTTAAAAATACTCATATCTTCTAAACTGTAACTTCAAATTTGACATGTTATATATGGAATTTGATTAGAAAAATATATAGAGTCTGAATATGATGTTATTTTACCTGTTAACCATTTAAAAAAAATACTATCTAAGGTGCAATCTTAATCAGTAGTGTATTATCTGTCTTTCTTTCATATCAATACTGATCCAGATTGTAGACGAACATCTCAGCAAAATCGGAACTGGAGATGAAATTGAACATCACTTGCCCGTTTCTTTGTACGTATTAAATCTACATGCAAGCCGTGTTTAAATAGAAGACATGTGGAATCTTGAATTTGTGCTTTTGTATACAAAGACCATCTTTGTTTGGGCCGTAACTACAAATACTCAGATTATAGACCACCTTTTGCAAATTAAGAGCGTGTGGTATTTTTTTCTCCCGGTGCAAAGCACGGGCCCTTTTGCTACTAATAGCATATTTGGGTTGTGGAAAATGTCTCTGTTTTGTTACACCACAAATCAGATGAAACTTTGACGAAGCTTGAAATCCGAAAAACAATATTGTGTTATTTACATGCGAGAATGTTTTAAAATATTTTTAGGTAAGTACTCCCTCCATTTACCAATATAAGATGTTCTAACTTTTTTTGAATATGATGTATATAGACAGGACTTAGTGTGTGTTTACTCATTTCAGTCTGTATATAGTTCATATTAAAATATCTAAATCACCTTATATTTGTGAATGGAGGAAGTACTAATTATTTTTCTCGGAAAGAGATGCGAGCCCGAGGCTCATTATTTGTTTTCGGTGGGGTACCCCCAACTCCAGCTGATGATAGAACAGGTGCATGGTAGGCCTTTTCACGACACACGGCCTCAGTCACGAGAGCCTACGCACTGATAGATCGAATTCCCTTGCATTATTGTGCCCTTTCGAAGTGGCCTATTGAACAGTGTCACACATGTTGATTGACCTACCAATCTACCATAGAAAAGAAAAGGAAAACGATTGGTTTGAGACGTCTCAACAATACGTTTTGTCTATATAGGGAAAAATGGGATGGGCGCATCCAGCCATATAGTTGGTGAAACGAATCCCTCGCCGTGTTGCGCTCCCAAGGGCAGCTTCTCCAATCGTGCCATGCTCCCCATGCTCAACTATCCGACCATGGAGATGGAGACCGTTCATGCATGTGAAGTGTTGGACAAATACTACCCATCTTTGTCAATGGAGCAAGTAGGAAAACTATAGAAGATTGTGCCAACTGATTTCTCAGTCCCTCCATAGTGCTTTTGTATTTAGAGTCACGGAAAACTTAACATATATAAGAGCAGAAAAGGTCAATGAGGGACTTGATTAATCTAGAATTTTTGCTGCTCTTGGAATGTAGTTCTTCTAAAGTAGTCACTTCCGTCCACTCTCCTCTCCTCTTAGTTATCCTACACGGTGAGACGAGTTATCAGTGATGTCACTCACATCGTTGTGGATGCAGCTCAAGACATATATTTAAGTTTGATTTTTTTATGCATGTATATGAGGTCTGAACGTTGAAGTATACTATCCACCCTTCTCCTACAGTTTGGACTTTTGGATGAATTGGCCGGAGCAGTGGCGGAGCCAGGTTTACCAGTATGGGTGTACATAGTTCAAGATTTACTATTTTCTACCTATTTTTTCGATAAATGCATATTTTATCTACCTAGTTTATGCTTCTTTATCAAAATTAATGGGTCTTCATCGCATGTCCCCTTGTGGCTTCGTCCATGAGCCGGAGCATGAATTCAATATGATATCATCGTCAAGAAGTCTCGAGTTCAAGAACCTACCGATGTAGTATTAAAAAAATGTTGTGACCTACATCATTGCCACACCTTAGGACTAAGAAAACCTAGAAATGAAGAAGAGTGTTGAAATATAATGTTCAGCCCTCTAGAAACTCGTGGGGTCACGCACCTGCCCAGCAGTGTTGGTCGCCCGATGGCCTCACGATCCGGAGAGTCGTTGGATCCTGCACAAGAGCACAACAAGTTTTAAAACTTACGTTTTGTCGGTCGCAAGTTCTGGAACCTACATTTTTGTCGGTCGCAGGTTCTGAAACTTACGATTTTTTTGGTTGTTCGTACCAAGTTGCAGAAGTTGAAAGTTAATGAAATTTTAAAAACTTGTCAAAACATATTCAAAATGAATATCATGTGAAAGCCCTCATCGACAGAAACACACATATGCAAATGAAACGTAATTTAGACTTTTAGTTCAAAAGATATGAAAGATTGAAAATCGAAAGCCAAAAGAAAAAGAGGGTTGTGTGCCACCGCACATGTGTGCTATAAATCCTCTCCCTTCAACCCTCTCTCACAGTTTGAACTTTTGAATTAATTGGCTGGAGCATGGATTTAATACGGTACTGAACTTAGGAGGTCTGAAGTTCAAGACACTGCCAATGCAATATTTTTCTTTCTATGGCCTAAATCAATCATGTGTCTCTCTCCATTAATTCAAACTGCTAGGTGAACCGGTTAGGTGCATACAACTTATAACTAAAAGGTTTCAGGGTTCAAAACATTGTAAACACAATAAATAACTACAGTCTGCCCCCACTTCTGCTGACCATGTCATAACTCCAAAGGAGCATATATAGACGGGAGGTGAAGTGTTGGAGTATAATGTCCGGCCTCTCCCATAGCTTGTACTTTTGGGTGAATTGGCTGGAGCAGGAATTCAATACTCACCGTGGAGAAACTTCTCCCACCGTGGGAATACAAGTCGGACATGGATTTTTAGGCCTTTGATTTGATTGCTGGAAATTTTATTATATGTTATAAAAAATATGTTTGTCGCCGACTGTAGTTTTTGAACATATATTTTTGTGGCTTATTATGTGCGTTTCACTAGCTAAATTGATGACCTAAAAGTTTGCGTGGCAGACTTATATTCCAATCCAGAGGGAGTATAAAAGATTGTTCGTCCATATTACTTTTGTATTTAGAGTCAACATAAAAACCGACATAGACAATGATACAGTTACTCAAAACAAGAGCAGAGAAAGTCATCGAGAGACTTAATTAAACTAGATTTTTTTTGTTTTAAACTAAAATTCCAAAATGCTTTGCCCCCGCGATCACCCAATTGACACGCTCATTCTTTTTCTTGGAAATGATACATGTAAGCATGGTGAACATGCCATGAAAAACCTTCACATTTCTTTCATCCCATATGATCCACGTGATGATGCCCATAGTTTTTTTTTTGTGATTCACATTTGTCATTTGCTTTCGCACCATTCCTTAACCGAGTTATCGTCCGCCCAAGCGGCTATGTCCAGTTAATGCAGTCCAAGCCAATCCTTGATCAAACCTCATATCCGGATTGTGATTCAACATTGGAACACAAAGGTGTGCCTCTATCTTCCGCACCCTCATACCTAGCGGGCACAATGTCGGAGTTTGGCCACCCTCTTCTTTGTAACTAATCTGCCATCCAAACTCTATTTTCCACAATGAACCATCCAAAAGAATATTGTACCGTGGTCATTTCCAAGTTTTTCATATAATGTGATGCATCGTCAAGGAAGTCTTACTCTTGAGCTGAGGTTAATTTCCAAGTTATCTTTTTCACCTCATTACCATTGAGCTTCTATCTCTAATGGTTTCGCCCAAAGGGTGGCAAATTCAGAGATGTGGACGGCCATAGGGCCGTCGGAGGCCCTAATCTGAACAACCCACACGCTCTTGGTTAATGCTTGCTTGATAGACAACTTGCGACGGGAGGCCATGAAAAATGAGGGGTGCAAGATCCTTAGGTCGCTGCCTGGAGAGCCAAGCCGAATGCCAAAAGGGTGCCTTGCATCCATCACCTATAAATATTGTCGTGGAGGCATAGAAACGAACTAATGTCAGCGTCATTGTAAGGGTTGCGCATTTCCATCCATGTTTTCACCGGATCCATCCATTCAGACCACTGCCACCAAATTTCGTTACTCATGGAATGTTTTTTTGACTGCAACTTTTGGAAACTTCAAAAATAGTTACTTTTGCTCATTCTCATTTCTTGCTGTTGGTTGCACCTCAACAGTTATCCTACATGGTGAGACGTGTTAGTGATGTCATTGACATGTTTATTGATGCCCTTAGAGGAGTGCGGGGCTGAGAAGCCGTACACCCAGACGTCCCACCCGTCCCTCGCGTCGCCCTCCCTGGCAGCGACGGGGGAACCCAGATCCGGCGGCCCTACACCCTTCCCATCTCCCTCCCCACCTCGCCGCCACCGGAGGAACGGCCAGCGAAGCCGGCGCCGGCTCCCGGGATGGTGGCGGCGGGGCGTCCACCCCAATCTGACCGCTCTCTTTCGGTGGTGAGGGTCCGGATCTGAGGCGGCGGCCTTGCTGGTGCGGACGGCGCTCCTCTGGCGGCAGGGAGTGCTCGTCGGTGAGGTAGGCCGGTTCCCCTCGACTGCGCGGGCAGCGAGGTCCCGGTGGGCGCAGGTCATGGCGCGGGGAGGCCCCGGGCTCCCCTCGTCAGATCGGAGGCGATCCTGGTCCACTCGTGATGCATGATCTCCGGCCGGCCTGGATCTCCGGCGTACACGTCCTTGCGGATTTTGTGGTTGGTTCGGAGGTGGCGGCAGGGTGCTTGGCCGGGGGAAACCTTTGGCCGCTGGTGGCGGTCACGGCGTCGATGGCGTCCCGGACGCCATTCCCTCCTTGGTGGCGGTGCCGAGGCTAAACTTCACCTGCCTCCCCCCTTCCCCTGCGCCCGGGTGAAAACCCTAGCCCCGGTGGCTAAGCGGCGGCGGCGCCACAGCGTCATCACCTTCTTGAAGGCGCCGACTTGGGCATGGGGATGCTGGGTGTGCATGGCGAGCTTGTCTGGTTCCTGGTGGCGGCCCGCCTGATATGCTGCGTCGCAGCTCCGGGCAGTGTCTTGGGGCTGCGGTGCTTCTCTTCCGGCCGTGTCTCCGATGGGGACCTCGCCCTTCCTCACCTTGTACATGCTGTGGTGGAGCGGTACTTCATCTCACTCATTGATGGCGGCGAAGATCGGCGGCATGGCGCTGTGGAGGCTCGGCGCCCGATGCGCGGAGATGGACTCGCGCAGGAGGAGGTTGCTGTCTGGCGTCGTGGTGACGTCGATGGCAGAGTGGCCAGACAAGGTAGAAGCCTCAATATGATCTGAAGACGGACCTGTGGAAGATGGCGGCGACGACACACGAGTGCGTCTGACCGGATTGTGCCCCAGACCCGGTATGTGGCTCGGCTGGGGCTTCCGAATATGTTTTGGTTTTCGGCTTTTTGATGTTAGGCTTAGGTGAGTGGTTTGGGTAGTGGCCCAACTAGCACCCCTTCATCATTTTGGATAGGAGTAGCGGCATGTGTTGCCAAGATGGTGGATTCAGGCTCATTGTTGTAATACTTTGTAAGGTCCTCGAGAATAATCAATAAAGTGGTCGTATGCATCTTCCAGATGCAGAGGCCGGAGGTCATCCTCTTTTTCTAAAAAAAAAAATTGATGCCCTTAGAGAATTATAGTAGATATTAGTTTGATTTTGAAGAAATAATGCATTCAACGAGCAATCATATGAGTGTACGCCGCCATGATTAAGAAAAGAAAAGCCACCTCACAGTAAAAAATACGCCGCAGAAAAAAGAAACTTTCAGTTCAAACGAGACTTGCTAATCAAACACGTACAAATCTAAAACTTTTCTAGTCGATCTTTCTCTATTGTTTTAGAGCGGTGGATCCGTGCGGGGGTACATATGATTAGTCAACAAAGGAGTGATCTCGTTAGTGCGATGGTCCGATTAATTCAGCTTAGGTTTTCCCTATCACCAACCTCTTGCGTCCTTGTCCAGGCCCTTCTGGGCGGCAGCGGCTCTTATTTATTCTCGAGGTGGCATGTGAGAACACGAGACCTGCATATATATTGACATCATTGTTGGGTACAGCCAGCACAATGATCTGCCTTTGATCTCCTTGTGATGTTCTTTTCACAAAGCACATTTGGTGAGTAGGCCAGCGCGTGTGTACATGTAGCGCTAGGCCAGTGCAGCCGACTCGAGGCGGCCAAAAGCTTTCAGCCGAAAGCGTCGCGGTCAAGAAAGGGAGGCCAACGAGAAATCCAGGCATTTTTCTGATTGATTGCAGAAAGAATTGGGTTGTTGAGATTAGCAACTTCGCAGTGGAGGACGTGTGGGCATCATTTACGAGCTTATGCTATGTGTACGCGATTAGTGTCTAGCCCTTGTTAATTAAGTACTCCCTCCGTTTTTAAATAGATAACTCAACTTTGTATTAATTTTAGTATGCTTTTAATTTATTTTGGAACGGAGTGAGTACCAAGGTGTGTTCTTCTATGCTTTCATTATGTTTTTAATTTCCTTTAATCTACTCCCTCCGTTCCTAAATATTTGTCTTTCTAGAGATACCAACAAGTGACTACATACGAAGCAAAACGAGTGAATATAAACTCTAAAATATGTCTATATACATCCATATGTGGTAGTTCATTTGAAATCCTAAATAGACAAATATTTAGGAACGGATGGAGTATGTTTTTATGCTTTTATTGAGCTGTCTTTGGTGGGGATTTTGGAGGTCTTTTCATTGGTTTTACGCCGGAAACAAAAAACCATGCATGCATTGCTCTAGAATAATATGAGTGTTTTCCTCTTGGTAAGTTAGTTTGTTTGGCACTGTCAATAAATAATATATGACTCTATGCATCACCCGATGGAGAGACCGAGGGTCATCTCTTCTTTTAAAGAAAAAGATGAGTGATTTTCGATGGAGAAGCACCCACATTTGCATTTCTTTTGATGAACGCTCTTATTTTCGCGCCGCCTTGGAACAACTCTAGCAAAGTCTTCATATGACCCCATAATAACTGCTAATATGTCAATTTTGGCTTGAAATGGCACTCTAGCGGTTGTCATATGCCTCCCAGTCGGCAAAAGTTATGTCGCAACCCTTATATTTAGGGCTGTGGAGGGCCAGTGTGAAGCTCGTTCTAAACCAGACCACCAACGCATGAGGGAAGTTTCAGCTTCTACCTCCTCGAGCCGCGCGTGATTTGAAGCCAGCCGACCTCCCACGCACCACTGACGACGGGCACACGGCCATAATGCCATGTCCGTTCGCTCGGATTCTCGTGACTATCCGTTGGATGGCCGCCATGCGGCATCAACTCTTGGCTTGCGTTTGAGCAGACCGTGAGGAGTCGTGTAAGCAGTCGGGAGGTTTGTGAGCAAACCATCGCAACATTTCTCTCTGGGAGACGGGCCATTTGACCACTCACCATCAGCGGCCTCCTCAATTGCCATCCTAATGGTACCCGCAATGGACTATAAAAGGCCGACGCCCTAACCTCTCTCCCTTATCCATTGCCTTCTCCGATGTCACTGCATATCCCCTCACATCCGCATCCAATCCACCTCTTTGGCTCCATGGCGCAGCGGCAAGAGCTCCCCATCGTCTTCAATTTTGGAGATGACATGGAGGTGAAGAGGCGGGCGGATCCTCTGGACCCCTTACGGGACCAAATAAACGTGCCCCTCGAGGAGGCTATGTAGATGGAC
>NC_041381.1:122431174-122436349 GCF_002162155.2 Triticum dicoccoides | reverse complement strand
TCTACACAAGTAATTCAATCATTCATTTTTTTTGTTTAAGATAGTGTTGACGAACACAATTTTGTGGAGTGAGAATTAAGGGTTACTGGTCTAGATTAGATTTTTGTATATCCCATATTATGTATATATAAGAATAGAGTGGTTAATAACACTTCACTTGTGTAATTCACGGGAAAACAATTGAAACTCTCGAATGGACAGAGATACGTATTTTGCAGTTCTTTTGTCTTCTTGTAAGAACATCGCGTCCTACCTCGCCTAAAAAACATAATTTCTTAATTTCATATTTTTTCCTTAAAAATAGGATAAATTATACTCCCGATTGATCTGTGGAATTTTTTGCAAGTTTAGCATGATGTAGGTTTGTAAAGGGAATTGTTTAGTGGTATAGTTATTTCTTTTGTAAAGAAAAAACAAATAATTTTCAGTAGCTGATCCGACTTTAAATATTATTAAATAAAAGTATAGTAGGAGCAAGTATTTCCTTTCCCTTCTTGCAAGATGGCTCGAGCAAAGCGTTCCTCCATTCGACATCCACCGGCGAGCCCAAGGAATCGCCTCCCTCTATCTGCCGCTCCGACGACCGATGACGGGGAGGGGAATCATGGTGCCTCGGTGCTGACTAGTAGATATGTGATGGTTTTAGTCCTCGCAGAGGTGGCACTGGGTGGATTTGAAAAAAATGCTCACAACATTGAAAATAAGTTCATGAAATATATAAAATGTATAGGATTATTTTTAGGAAATTTGATTGTTTAAGAAATGAAAATGAAAGCAAAGAAAAATCAAAAAAAGAAAATAAAGTAAAGAAAATAAGAAAAACGAAGGAGATCAAGAGGAAACCCGAGGAAAAATCGAGTGAGGAAACATAGAAAGAGAAAAGAAAACAAAACCATCAATCAAAACCTTGTAGAAGCATCGCAAAACTGATCAAAAGAAAGCTTGCAGAAGCTTTACAAAACCTATGAAAGGAGCTCATGGGCCTTCTACGCACAAGACACTGCTTCGCTCATAATCGTCAAACATGATTTGCCCCTGCTTGCACGGGGGTCAGCCGGGAATAGATTTGCGGAGGCAAGAGGAAGGGGAATCCCTATGAGGGCATCATATCTGGGGCTTAGGTCGCTAGTTAGCGACCGAGCGCGCATCCCCCACCTCGTTGCCGCTACTTACACTCTGAGCCGGCCCATTAGTTATTTCCGGTTTTGGGAAGGTTCTAGACCCTTCCCAAACCTGGTTTTCTCTCGTTTTGTGTTTTTTCCTTTCTGTTCTTTTCTGTATTTTTTTCATTTTTCTTCTTCTATTTTAGTTTATCATGTTTCTTATTTTATTTTATATTTAGTTTTAAATTTATATCTTTTCATTTTTTTAAATCACAAACATTTATGAAATCATGAATATTTTTCAAATTCACAAGCGTTTTTATGAAACCGAGAACATTTTTTATATCATGATTTTTATTGAATTCATGAATATATTTTAAGATTGCGAACATCTGTATGAAACTCGTGAATTTTTTTGAATCGATGAACAGTTCTTTTAATCGATGAACAATTATTGAAGTTGGGGAACCGTTTTTGAAATTCCTGAACAGTTTTCAGTTTTGACAAACATCTTTTAAGTGCATGAACATTTTCAAATAGTTGATATTTTTGTAATTTATGAACGTTTTCTGAATGATCTAGTTTTTTTAAAAAATCATGGATATTTTTGAATACACGAACATCTTTTCAAAATCATGAATGATTTTTTCTGAAAATTTGTTTTTCAAAGTTGTCACATGTTTGAATATGCAATTTGTTTTTGAATCATGAACAGTGTTTGAATCTGCGAATATTTTATGATTTGTAAAACATTTCTAAAATTTGAACTTTTGGGAAATACTAAATTATTAAAAAAATACAAAATGAAAAGACAAAAAGGAAATCGAAATAGAAAAAACATTGCGACCCGCACATGGGCCGGCTCGAAGTGGGAGGTCCCATCCTTATGTACAGCTTGCTGTGGCAGGTAGCCGAGGAAAACCCCATTGAACGCTCGCTGCGTCAAGTTGTCGTGCAAACGCACAGGCAGCGCGACACGAGCGTTTCAATGGGCCGGCCCATTGCGCGTTACACTGATCCCGGTTTTGGGAACCTTCTAGAAGGCTCCCAACCGGTCCAGATCTGTTTTTTTTCGTTTTTCTTTTTTTCCTGTTGTTTCTTTTATGGTTTTCTTCAGTTTTTCATTATTTTCTTAATGTTTTATTTTTCGTTTTTCTTTTCTTTTACTCGTTTTTTGTTAGCTGCTATTTTTTCCCTTTTCTTTCTTCTTTCTTTCTAAATATTTAGACTTTAAAATTCAAAAATGTTCAACTCTCCAAAACATGCTCAGGTTGCCAAATTTTGTTCCATTCTATTAAAAAAATGTTCAAGAATTACAAATTTTGTTCCCTTCTATTCAAAAAATGTTCCAAATTTAAAAACAAATTCGTGTTCACTATCTTTAAGGTGGGATTTAATTTTTTTAAACGTTTGCAGTCTTTTTACCAATTCATACAATATTCATGAATTTCAAAAAACTTCCCACTTTAAAATTTGGTTCACAAATTCAATAAATATTCATGTTTGCATAATTTGTTGTAAAATTAAAAAAATGTTTGGGAATTTCAAAAATGTCTCACTTTAAAAGAATTTCACAAATTTGAAAGATGTTGATATTTATTAAATTTCTTGAGAAATTACAAAAATGTTCGGCAATTTCAAAAATTGTTCCCAATTTCGAAATTTGTTGACTAATTTGGAAAATGTTCATGTTTTCAAAATTAAGAATTTTTTTTGGTGAATTTCGATTTTTTTTTGCATTTTCTAATTTTTGGTTCACAAATTCAAAAAATGTTTGTAATTTTCAAAAAATGTTCCTGCTTTCTAAATTTGTTCACTAATTCAATAAAGGTTCTTATTTAAAAGATTCATTCGCTAACTAAAATTATGTTCGGGTTTTGCAAATATTGTTTGTAAATTCAAAAAAAATTGGTGTTACCATTATTTGTTCGTGTTTTCAAATTTTGTTCCCTTCTATTCAAAAAAATTGTTGTTACTAGATTTCAATTTTTTGTTCACGTTCTCATAAAATGTTCGCGCTTCCAAATTTGTTCGGCATTTTTCAAAATTGTTCACCATTTCAAAATTTGTTCTCGAGATTCAAAAAATGTTTGTGCTTTAAAAAATTGTTCGCGCTTACAAATTTGGTCGGGATTTTTCTCAATTGCTCTCCCTCTCAAAATTAGTTCTCACAATTCAAAATGTCTGTGCTTTAAAAAATGGTTCGCCCTTCCAAATTTGTTCTCTGTTTCAAAATTTGTTCTCAAGATTCAAAAAATGTTCGTACTTCCAAATTTGTTTTCCGTTTCAAAATTTGTTCTCAAGATTCAAAAAAATGTTCGTGCTTTAAAAAATTGTTCACAAATTCCAAAAAATGTTTGGGGAATTCAAAATTTGTTCATGTTTTCAAAAATGTTCGCGGTTTCAACAATTTATTTGCAATTTGAACAAATGTCATGTTTCAAATTTCATTCGCATTTAAAAAAATGTTCTGTTTAAACACTTTTGTTCTGAACTGAAAAAATGTTCCGGTTTTCCATTTTTGTTCGAAAATTTAAACTGTTCGTGTTCTCAGAAAATATTCCGAAATTTCAAAAAATGTTTGTGCTTCTCATAATTTGTTCGTAATATTTGAAAAATTGTTCAGGATTTGCAAAATTTGTTCATGTTTCTTTTTTGAATCAAAATTACAAAAAAGCTTTACTGCATCAAAAAAATGTTGGAACATATAAAAATTGTGATGTTTTAAAACTGCTCTCAATTACAAGAAATGTATCCGAAATGTTTTCCAAATCACAACGCTAACGCGATAGTCATATCTTTCCTTTTTTGGTCATTACGTGTAACATATCCGGAGTTAAACAACACTTTTTCTAAAATACCGTAGGATGATTTACATGCTCTATGTCAAAAATTCCTTTTCGAGATTGTAACTTGCAAGGACAATGAAATTCAGCTCCCGTTAGTAACTTCTTTCCTACAGAGACATGTAATTTCTCTATTTATTTGTTTCCCCAATGACATAAAAGAGTTTTTTTTTTCTTAGAGCCTGTTCTTTCATACCAAACAGTGAAATTATTTTCTTCTAATCCCGTGTATGTTTCAACAGGGTTTCCGCATATTCAAGTGAAGCTTTGAAGGCCAATCTTTACTCGTTCTGCATATGACAATAACCTCAGGTAACTTCTCAAATCAGCATGTAAGTTCAATTAACATGCTTATTCTTTCTATTCTGAAAGGTCTCATTATTCTTATTAGTTTGTCTAAAAGGTTCAACCAAAAAGAATCCCAATGATGAAATGTTCTGCACCTGTATTTCCAATTAACATATTTCTTCTCTCTATTCTCAAGGCTCTCACTAATACTGTCACCTTCAAGGGAAGTTGCACTGCAAGATTCAACTCAAAGGAATACTTCGATGCGAAAAATGTTTCCTTAACGATAGAGCTATCTTTTTTTTTTCTCTTGATGGTCTAGTGATAGTTTCTTTGCAAGAACTTTGGCTGTAAACAATGTCTGAAAACAGCTGAAACATTTCTGTAAACGAGCAACCGATTTCTTTGGGAAACATATTTCCCTTTCTTATTCTCAAGGGTCCCAATGCAAGAATTTTTTTTCAACTCAAAAGGAACAGTTCCATGAGAAAACTAATCTGCTGTTTGTTTAACATGGTTCCCCAGTTATATTTTCTTGCATTACGTTTAATTTTTAATAAGGTTTAAATCTGCAAAATAAGTTTGCAAAGAAGCTCAAATATTTATATTCTTATTTCCATATAGGTTTTTGTACGTTTATTTTTTTGCTCCTATACTGATTCTTTGTTGCACATTTTGGACTCTTCTTTTACTAATGTTTGTCAAGTTTCACAAATAGAAACAAGGTTGTCATTACTATTCTCTTTTATTGGAACTGTTCTTCCTTTGACAAAGAAATAGCAGAAGCAACAGAGAGAAACAGCAGAAGAAACGAAACAGAGAAACAAGCGCACGCGAAACAGAGAAAGCAGCGCGTGCGAAACAGTAGAAACGGTTTTCAAAACGCGCGCCGAACAAAGAAACAGTAGAAAAGCGGCCCAATCAGCCCACTAGCGACC
>NC_041381.1:122397559-122430772 GCF_002162155.2 Triticum dicoccoides | reverse complement strand
CGAATGCCCGACACTTTGACGCAGAACGCACATAGGCGTTTGCCTGGGCCAGCCCACGAGGAGCGTCCGGCTATGCGCGACTCGGGTTTCCTACTGTAGTGGCTGGTTTTTTCCGCTAGCAACCCTACATTGCCCGGTATTCTGCTATGCGAATGGTTTTCTCTGTAGCAACACTGTAGGGACCGATTTTCATGTAGCAAGAGTATACATGCCGGTTTTCTCTGTGGCAACACTGTAGCAAGCATTTTTAAATTTTTTGACCAAATTTCGAAACAGGAAATATTTTTTGAAATCCTGTTTTTTTAAGGAACATTTTTTGAAAAATCCCAAGCATTTTTCACAAACACGAAAATTTAATTCGTGAATAAATTATGAAGTGGAACATTTTTTTGAAAAACACAACATTTCACATGATAGAAATGTTTCCTACGAACATCTTTCCTACGATACAGTTTCATTTTTTTTCCTTAAAAAATAAGAGGATACATACTCCTGATTGATCTATAGGATTTGTTGCAAGTAAAAGTTATATCAAAGTGCTTTGAGTTCATCGTCTCGAGCTTCACCTTTTGAATATTCCATTGCGAACCAAGTTAACAAATCATTTGCGTCGACACTATACCCCGAGGGATGAAACGGGGAGAAACAAGAAGATTTTTTTTTTCAAAATTAGGGAACATCTGACCATGCCACACTTGACCATCGCCGTCACCGCCACCACTCTCTATACACACTAAAGGCGAGACAACAAACATCGTAATTCAAAGACCTCGATTCCAGGGACCAAAATACCATAACGCTCTGGTACCGATTATATGGAATACAACTGCCATACTTAGAGCCTGTTCAGCAGGTCTCCACTCCCCACTTTTCAACTCTCAGGTACATCTAGATGCAGAGCGCGCGGAGCGTCACTTTTGCAACTCCGAAAAAATGGCCTACAAGCCGCTCCGCTCTACTTTGGAAGAGCATGGAGCCAACGCATTCGGTGCCACTCCGCAGCTACTCCAGCCGCTCCAGGAGCGGAGCTGCAGAGCGGAGGCCTGCCGAACAGGCACTTAGAACAAGAATACTACCGTGAACTTTTATTCTGTGCAATGAGTCTGTTGCCGCCTAGGAAAGAAAAACTGCGGTACTTCAACACTCATCAGGGATTCTCGGTATTTCGATGGCACAAAACATCCGAATACGAGAAAACCAGCAACGACATGGACGAAGAAACACTAACAAGCGAAACTCCGGCACCTAGCTCTCGATTCTATCCTCCACTCACAGAAAGAACACTTTTATTCAATAATATAATTGTGTTCCACACTATAGATTCCCTAAAATTGACACCTACACATACTTGGTGTTACAACAAGAATTGTAACATCTCATGTGTTGGCTAGACAAAGAAATCATAAATATTGCATCAAATACATCACCTCTCATGAGAGTGTTGAATCCTTCAGGTAGCTGCTGCTGAACTGCTGAACTTTGCACATACATAGTGGTTATTTGTAGGAAAGCAGGTGCCTCATGATGCAGGGAACTTGTGAGCTCACTGTATCACTTCTTAGTCTCGCTGTGTCGCGAGCAGAAGGACTTGAGCCTGTCAAGGCCGTCTTCGAGAGAAGACGGCCCGATTGCGAACGTGATCCGGACCCAATTCTTGTATCCCACAGCACATCCTGGACAAACCGACTTGTTAATGCTAGAATATAACATGCCAACAGAAGGCAATTCTGATCGCCGAAGAGAAAGAAAATAAAATCCTGTATCCGACTTGTTAGGTTCAAACTGTACTGTACTCTGTACCTGGCAAAACAACCACTGACTCCTCTTTTGCCAGCTTGCAGCAGAAGTCCATGTCATCTTTGATGTCCTGAAGGCAGGACAAGTCCAGTTTCACCTGCAGAAATGAAGTAAAAACTCTCATACATCATCAGCAAATCATTCGCTCGCATGATGTCTTGCAACTTGGCCTGAAGCACTAACCATTACAAACATGGAGCCCTCTGGTTTGCTTGGGCAAGTGATGCCACAGATGCCCTTGAGCTTCTCCCAGCATATATCTGCGGTTTGTCTGAGAATGTCCACGGTCTTGCTGAAGAATTCTTGCTTTGTGTTCTCCAGGAGTTCTGGGATTGCTCCCTGGGGAACAAAATTGCGTCAAGACCGAAGGGCGAAGGCCAAAAACGTCAGTTTACTTTTTCATTCATTGACGTGTTCAATTCCTGCTTATTTTTATGGTATGGTGGCTTTTATTATGTCTCCAAAATATGAAATGTTATCTCTGAAGAAACTTGCAAGGGTCAGTTACCTGAACAAACGTTGCAGGATCACAGGAGATGTCAAGGTAACTCTTGATGCTTTCCACAAGCTGCAGTTAATAAAAACAAGAAGAAAATAACATGACCTCACTTTTTAAGGTTCAGGTTTCACGCAACAAAAGAATTGAAGCAACGTGTTAGGTTTGAGTTGTTGCATAGAAAAAAGAAGGTAAAAGCTGATTGAACTGTGACTTCTTGTGACTCGTGACTTGTGAGTGAGCCTCCACCATTTTTGGACATGTGCGATGCTTATTGTAATATACTATATCACTGCTTCCTCCTTTCAGAATATATGGTATATTTTGACTGAACAAGCCAAAAATTTGACCAACAGTTTGTCCTATCGTATGTCTGTCATGTGACACTAATTTGATCCTTTCTTCTTCTTTTTTTAATGGCTGTGATTTTATATCAGACCAACAAAAAACATCCTAATGTAAGAAGTCGAAGAAAAGAACCTTGGTCCTGCGAAATACACCATTAGGATCGTTGGTCACGATCCATCCAAGCCGCCATCCAGGCACCACCCATCTCTTGGAGATGGATCCCAGGGTGAGCACCGGGGCCACGGAGCCAAACACGCCCATCGGGACGAACCGGTTCTTCCCGAACGTCAGGTGCGCGTACACTTCGTCAGCGATGACGAAGATGCCAAGCTTCCTCGCCGTCTCGGCGACCTGCAACAGTTGGTCAAGCTGAAGATCGTCGGTCGAGGCAGGAAGGATGGGGATTGGAGATCATGGCTTGCCTTGGCGAGATGGTCGTAGCTGTAGACGTTGCCGCAGGGGTTGCCGGGGTTGACGAGGACCATGCCGACGGTGTTCCCGTCGGCGAGGGCCTCCACGGCGTCGAGGTCCGCCTCCCAGTCGCTGTCCGGGAGGAGGTCGAAGTAGCGGACCTCCATGCCGTTGAACGCGGCGCGCGCCTCGTAGAACAGGTACCCGGGCCGCGGGAGCAGGATGTTGCTGGCGCCGGGACGGCCGGCGAGCACGGAGCAGACGATCTCGATCGCCTGGGAGCAGCCGCTCGTGAGGTAGACGTCGTCCGGGGAGAGCTCGTAGGGCAGGTCGAGGGACAGGTGACGCGCGATGGAGCGCCGCGCCGGCTCCAGCCCGACGCCGGTGGGGTAGGAGTTGTGCTCCCCCGAGTGGAGCGCGGCGGAGACGGCTTCCACGGCCTCCGGCGCAGTGCGGAAGCACGGGAATGCCGAAGGGTCGCCGTGCCCGAGCGGGATCACCGGGCGGTCGCTGCCCGGGTCCATCCCGGCCTTGATGCTGCCCAGCACGGAGCGCACCGACAGCGCCGACAGGCCGAGGAGGGCTTCGTCCGGCGCGAAGTTCCACGCATCGGGCGCCGGCGTCAGTTGGCTCATGGTGCCGTTGGACATTGTGGAATGTTGGTTCTGTGGTACGGGACTGGCAAATGCCAATGCTGCTGAGAGCAATAAGAGAGCTGTATTTTTTTTGGGGGATAAGAGAGGTGTATTAGGGCATGTACAATGGTGGCATATGGATACATATGCCCCATGACAAAAAGTAATTTGAGGCATCTACATTTATTTTTTCTTTCCAATGCAAGCTACCATTAGTGTGACTCATTAAAAAATAAAAAATAAAGACTCTAGTACACATGCATCTCTACTTTCCACTCCACCTATTCAGCTTTTGTCACCGGACCATATTTTTTTTCTTCAAGCACCCGCCTCCTGGAGAGGATCCCGCTTCCCTATCCGAACCTACTTTACGTCATATCCGATTCTACATAGTATGTGAGGCATCACCTTGCGGCTATGTATTGGACATGCCCTTAGGCATGATGATGATTTAAAGGCACGAAACCTGGAAATGTCTGACAACTCACAAGCATGAGAACCGCTCTGGATGGGCGTCAAAGGCTGTGATAAAGGGGTCTGGGTAAGAGTAACTCCAACGCCCCGAGAACGTGCGGTTTCTTTGCCTCTTTTGTTGGTTTGGGTCGGTTAAGAGCTCTGTCGGCCAACCGCCCGACGTAATTTTTGTCAGCATGTAAAGAAGAAAATTAAACTAAATATATTTGCTATTCAATTTGTAATTCACATCTAGATGTCTTTTAAAAATGTCATATTTAAACTCCCACAAATATATAATGCAGCAACAAAAAAAAAACTAGAAAAAAAAGACCAGAAACATAATGGACATCAGTTTAGATGTGACATAATATCTAGATGTGTCCTAGACAAATCTTTTTACTATTTCACGATGTGAAACAGTTACATCACATCTAACTTTCTAATCACATAATATAAACATCAGACTCGTATTCTTTGGTCAATTTTTTTATCGTTTAGTGTTGTTGCTATACGTGTCGCTCGCACGAGGAGGCCATGTCGTGGCGTGTAGGTTGTTCTTTCTTTTTTCGCAGCCTCGTGGGCTACCTCAGCGTGGGCTGCAGCCAAGGGTGATCTTTTTCTTTTTTTTCCTTTTCCCTTTTTTCTTTTTCATTTTTCTTCTTTTCCGTTTATTTTATTTCAAATGTGTAAACTTTTAAATTCTGGAATTTTTTTATTTTTATTTTTCTTTTCTCTTTTCAATTGTTACCTCACACCTCAATTATAGGTCATTTGATTTGTTTGTGCTCTAAATCTCGTGCAACTTTGATTCATCTAGTTCTGTTGTGCGCTCCGTGGTGGTTATTGGGTTGGCTTGCTTTATATTTGGCTGCTGAGAGCAATAAGACGGGGGTTTTGATTTTTAGCCATCATTTACTGTGCATTTTGATAATTTGCCACTCCTTACATTGTAATTGATCATTTGCCACTCTTTACTTTGCACTTTGATTTTTAACCACTTTTTCACTCAAAAACAATACTTACAAATGATTGACATAATATATGCATAAAACAGTGGATCAAAATACCCTATCTGCTAGTTTGACCTCTCAACCGATTCACCATTGTATCTGGTACCCGTTCACCGCCGGCGCCGGCGCCGCCATCCTCTACTGAACGGCTGCGCCTTCGGAGTAGCAGATTTCGGCTGAGATGCACCGCCGGGAGGCCCCGGGGCGCCGCTCTAGGCCGCCGCCCGGTGGCTCGCCTGCAGGTCGCTCCCGGCAGGGTCATGCTGCGGGGATCGAACCTGGGACCTCGGATCCGCCTCAGGTGTGTTGCTAACCACAACACCCGTGTAGGGCGTGTCTCAGGGAGGGATCTGGGTGCCGCTCCGGTCTTCTGCAGGGATCACGGGGAGCCTCCCTTTGGTCGGAGGCGCGCACGAAGGATAGGTAGGGTGGGCTCTAGCACCGGGCCTCCTGCAGCTCGGAGGCGCGCACGACATGGCGATTGGGTGTTGGTTATCTTGACAAGTTAGAGGGATCGAAGGTTGGTGGCGCTGTCAGTGACAGGAAGCTGGGGGCTTGGGCACGGGGTCGGGCGAGGCAGATGGGGAACAAGCTCCTCTCCCGTGTCTAGTACTTATCAATTGGGAGGCAACAGGGCGGGGAGGGAGGGATTTGGAGAGGATGGCTAGGAGGTGAGCCGTGCCGTCGGCGGAGATGGAGCAGAGCGACCCGTGCTGTAGTCACCGTCGTCGTCTCCTATCTCTCTGGAATTAGTGTCGTGAGTGTTCGAATGGGATGGGGGTAGCTGGGCAGGGAAGTGAGCCTAACTTAACTGGTTGGGGGAGTGGATGTACAAGCCCAACACTTGGGTTCAAATCCTCATAGATTCCTATTTATTCTTGAGGACCAGTCTCTCTTGGTACTCACGCATTTATCATTGAGGACTAGGCTCAATGCACAACCGACATTAAAAAAAATTCCTAGTACTCATACTTAAAAGCTGTATGCATCTCTAGTTGGTGCAGAGACTGGGGAAGTGAAATTCTCCCCTAATTTTTAAGACTCTAGTAGCTAGATAGCCCACAGAGCAATCGGGGGGCCAACCCCAGCGCCCCGGCCGCCGCCCCTCCCTCTCTCCTCTACCTCGTCATCCCCAGAGACGTGCGCCGGCTAAGCCCAGGCGCCGGTGATGTGGACGGCGGGGATCTAGGCTGCAGCCCGCGGTCTAGGGGGACCGGTGGCGCGAGACCGCCCTTCGGTCTTTGCCTTTTCTGGAGGTTCGACGCTGCTCCGGCGGCTTCATGGGGAGGGCGAATCAGGAGGGGACGTGGCCATGGTTGACTAGTCGGCGACGCCTTCGATCAGACCTAATCTGGCCAGTACCGTTGACGGTGGTGGCTACCTCCTCCGTCGGAGGTGGTTGGTACGAGGCTGGATGGTCAGATCTCGAGATCCGCCATCTAGTTTCGACTGCGAGTCGAGAAGACATAGTTGCTGGTGAAAACCGAGCCAATGGTAGGCGATGGTGGCGTTCTGCGTCATTACCTTTATGAAGGCATCGTTGTGTAATTACGATTGACCCACTCATGCTGCTCCGGGGGAAACCTAGGATTTGGTCTTCCAGATCGGACAATGGCGGTCCTGTGGTGTCGTTTTCTCTCTTGGGAGCATCGTTTGTAGAGCAGAACTGGAAGATAGAGGCATGAGGTGGAGCGGCTTCGTCTTGCACGGAGCTTTGGGTGAAGATGTCAAGTCATGCTTGGGCGACAGGTGCTACGCTGTGTCATGCCTAGTTAGCAGGTGCTACGCACGACTGATCTTCCAGAATCTTCGTGTCTGGACAGACGAGCGCGGGGGAAGTGGCGCCGTTGGGCGCCATGCTGGCGTCGACGGATGGACGGACTGGCAAGGATGATGCAGATCTCTCTCCTAAAGATGGACCAGCGATTCGATGATGATGGCGGCGTCTAAAACGCATGCATGTGGTGTACGCTTTAGGTCTGCTGCACCGGCAGTGGTTCTGATACATTGTGTGGATGGATCGGCGACGACACCGGTTTTAGATATGGGGAGTGAGAGCACTCCACATTATTGAGTTTTGTAGGTGTGAGTGGTGGCTTTGGGTGACTTGATGTATGTTCTTGTTATACCTAATTTGAATAATAAATAAAGATGGTCGTATGCATCGATTGATGCAGAGGCCGGGGGTCTTAACCTCCTTTTCAAAAAAAACTTGGCAGGGGCAATCTCGGGTTTATTCGTGGGTAGGGGCAAATCTTTCAAGTCCCAGCTAAGAGCATCTCTAGCAGACCCCTTAAATCACGAAACTGGAAACGCGGTTTTTTCAGTTCACAGAAAATGCATTTGAAGGATTGGTTTAAGGTGCGGTCGAGCAGACCCCTTAAATTTAGACTGTAAAACCAAATATTTGGGTATATTCTTCTTCACGTCTTCTTGTTCCTCTCGCTCGTGTTCATGGCCAGCTAGCTTGCTCCTATGAAGCTCACGGACAGTGCACAAAGCGGCCAAATACGGTGTCGCTGACGTCCAGAACAGCTCACACGAAGCGCCCCAATGTCACCATCGCCATCGCCATCGCTGCTTGAATAGGTCCAGAAACTAGCTAGCACTGGCATCGAATCGATCGAGGAGCTAGCTAGCTAGCTAGCCAATCGATCGACCCAAGAGCTAGCTAGCTAGCACCCGTCACCGTGGCCAATCGATCCAGAAGCTAGCTAGCTAGCTAGATCCCCTCATGTAGCTGTCAAATACGAAGCCGCCCGGTGTCACGGAGTTGCCGCATCCCGTTCCTCTTCCTTGCATCGAGCACGAAATGGGAGCAGCCATGACCGCAGGCATGCGTTTGATTCTTTTGCAGTGCAGAATTTTGTTGAAGCAAGGAGAAATCGACAACTGGAGACGCGTGGTAAAGACGGCGGTGCGCGGGGAGAGACGGCAGAAGGACCCGGTTCGTGGCCCGTATATTGTCCTCGGACCTGTAGAATTAGGGGTCGGAGGCTCACGTTTTTTATGGCATGTAAAATATTTACGGTTTCGCGAACTTTTACGGGGTCTGTTCTACACATAAAATTGGTCTGAAACTGTAAACTCGTCGGAATTTTACAGGTTTGGCATTTTTACGGGGTCTACTAAAGATGCTAAGGAGTGGCAAAAAAATCAGTTACGAAATAAGGAGTGGCAAATCTTCAAACTCCAAAGTAAATTGTGGCAAGGAATCAAATTGCCCGTCGTTTTTCCCCACCTCTCATCTCCCTCAAAACCTAGATTGAGGGCTGCGCCGCCGAGAGGCGCCGGCGCTGGTGTCCGCCAGGAGGTGAACGAATGGCGTTCGCGACGGCAACGTGGTGAGGCACCGACGATGTTGACCACGATAGGGGTTAGGCACGACGACAACGGCGACTCCCTCCTCCTCTTCCAAGCGTCCTCCTTTGCTCCATCAAGGTATCTTCCTCCTCTTCTGCCCTTCATCCTCTTCTCCTCCTCCTCGTCCCTTCCTCGGTCAGCCAACGGCGGGGTGCTCCTCCTTGCAGTAAAGTAAAATGTCCGATGTCCCCCAACCGAACTATCACTGGAAGTCACGCCATGGCGAGGCATAATCATGTCTACATATGTCAGGGTAGTTACAAATTCCTGCCTGAAGGGATGCTAGTTACAAATTCCTAAAACTCTCGATGGTTATGCATTGGCATCGCAGTGCTTAAGGGATGCTAGTTACAAATCCCTCCTATTATCGCATGGGTTCTGTTGGAATAGATGAATGGATGCTACCCCCTCGGTTCCTAAATATGAGTCCTTTTAGAGATCCACTATGAATTACATACGAAGCAAAATGAGTGAAGCTATACTCTAAAATATGTCTATATATATCCATATGTATTTTATAGTGGAATATCTAAAAAGACTTATATTTAGAAACAGCTGGAATAGTTTACATGGCACCTTGGTTCAGTTTCAGCCAATTGTTTGCATCCTGTTATGTGGCACCTTGGTTCAGTTTTGGCCAATTGTTAGCATTCAGGTTCGGCAATACGTGATCAGTCGTCTGTCAAAGAGAAACGCTAGCATGAATGGTTGAGGAACAGTCCATTTGGCAACGAACTTTTTTTTAGATAAAAGGCTGGAGCCCGACTTTATAAATAAAGCAACCAGACAGAGTCATGAACATCCACATCGAACACCACACACAGCACGCAGAGTATCAACCAGACCTCACAGGAAAAAGTAGAACGTACATGGCTCCTAGTCCAGTACACGACACACAGGCTGGAGAGACTAAGGACAGCAACATTAGGGCCAACAACACCTAACTGCCGGCATGAACTGGAGAAAGGGAGATAGCAGAAGCCCGAATCTCGGATATAATCATATCAAGCGCATCCCTGTCCTCCTCCTTAATCAATAATCTCCACTGTTGCAAGAATACGCAAGTTTTAAACAAGCAATCAACAGGCTTAGCAGGAAAAACATGTTCAATAGTAAATTTGTTTCTTGTCGTCCAAAGAGACTAGCACATCGCTGCTAAGCCCACCCAAAAAATTCTCCTCTGGGCCCCAACCAGATTGTTAGCCAAGAGTCGAAGGTCTGAGAAGGAGGACTGCCTCCTGATGGGGAACATATTAATTTTAAAAAAAATTCTACGCACACGCAAGATCATGGTGATGCATAGCAACGAGAGGGGGAGTGTATCTTCATACCCTTGAAGATCGCTAAGCAGAAGCGTTTATCAACGCGGTTGATGTAGTCGTACACCTTCATGATCCGCCCCGATCAAGTACCGAACGTACGGCACCTCCGCGTTCAACACACGTTCAGCTCGATGACGTCCTCGCCTTCTTGATCCAGCAAGACAGGCAAAGTAGTAGATGAGTTCCGACAGCACGACAGCGTGGTGACGGTGTTGGTGAACAACAATCTCCGCAGGGCTTCGCCTAAGCACTACAGAAACTATGACGGAGGATAAACTAGAGGGGACGGGGTTGCCGGCACACGGCTTGGTGTTTCTTAATGTGTATTTGGTGCTAGCCCTGCCCCTCTATTTATATGTTGAGCCTTGGGGTCGAAACTTGGAGTAAAAGCCTCCACGAAGTCGGTTTCACCCGAAAGGCAAGAGTCCTTCTCGGACTCCAGGGCTAGACGCCAGGGTTCCCGACGTCTGGACCCAGATGCCAGGGACCCTAGCGTCTGGCCCCTGGACTCTGCAAAACTTCCTTTTGCGCTTTCCAAAAACCTTGTGGGCTTTCCCCTTTGGCCCAAATAAAGTGTTCTCGTACCCAAACATTTCGGGAAACATCCGGAACCCCTTCCGGTGAATTCTGGAACCCTTACGCAGACCAAACACTATTATCCCATATATCAATCTTTATCTCCGGACCATTCTGGAGTTCCTCGTCATGTCCGTGATCATATCCGAGACTCCGAACAACATTCGGTCACCAACATACATAACTCATATAATACTATATCGTCAACGAACTTTAAGCGTGCGGACCCTACGGGTTCGAGAACTATGTAGACATGACCGAGACACCGTTAAGCGTGCGGACCCTACGGGTTCAAGAACTATGTAGACATGACCGAGACACCTCTCTGGTTAATAACCAATAGCGGAACCTGGATACCCATATTGGCTCCTACATATTCTATGAAGATCTTTATCGGTCGAACCGCATAACAACATACGTTGTTCCCTTTGTCATTGGTATGTTACTTGCCCGAGATGCGATCGTCGGTATCTCAATACCTAGTTCAATCTCGTTACCGGCAAGTCTCTTTACTCGTTCCGTAATACATCATCCCACAACTAACTCATTAGTCACATTGCTTGCAAGTCTTATAGTGATGTGCATTACCGAGAGGGCCCAGAGATACCTCTCCGACAATCAAAGTGACAAATCCTAATCTTGATCTATGCCAACTCAACAAGTACCATCCGAGACACCTATAGAGCACCATTATAATCACCCAGTTACGTTGTGATGTTTGGTAGCATACAAAGTGTTCCTCCGGTATTCGGGAGTTGCATAATCTCATAGTCATAGGAACATGTATAAGTCATGAAGAAAGCAATATAACATACTAAACGATCAAGTGCTAAGCTAACAGAATGAGTCAAGTCAATCACATCATTCTCTAATGATGTGATCCCGTTAATCAAATGACATCTCATGTCTATGGCTAGGAAACTTAAGCATCTTTGATTCAACGAGCTAGTCAAGTAGAGGCATACTAGTGACATTCTATTTGTCTATATATTCACACATGTACTAAGTTTCCGGTTAATACAATTCTAGCATGAATAATAAACATTCATCATGATATAAGGAAATATAAATAACAAATTTATTTTTGCCTCTAGGGCATATTTCCTTTTGTCTCCCACTTGCACTAGAGTCAATAATCTAGATTACACAGTAATGATTCTAACACCCATGGAGTCTTGGTGCTGATCATGTTTTGCTCGTGAGAGAGGCTTAGTCAATGGGTCTGCATCATTCAGATCCGTATGTATCTTGCAAATCTCTATGTCTCCCTCCTTGACTTGATCGCGGATGGAACTGAAGCGTCTCTTGATGTGCTTGGTTCTCTTGTGAAATCTGGATTCCTTTGCCAAGGCAATTGCACCAGTATTGTCATAAAAGATTCTAATTGGACCCGATGCACTAGGTATGACACCAAGATCAGATATGAACTCCTTCATCGAGACTCCTTCATTTGCTGCTTCTGAAGCAGCTATGTATTCCGCTTCACATGTAGATCCCGCCACGACGCTTTGCTTAGAACTGCACCAACTGACAGCTCCACCGTTCAATTTAAATACGTATCCGGTTTGTGACTTAGAGTCATCCGGATCAGTGTCAAAGCTTGCATCGATGTAACCATTTACAACGAGCTCTTTGTCACCTCTATAAACGAGAAACATATCCTTAGTCCTTTTTAGGTATTTCAGGATGTTCTCGACCGCTGTCCAGTGATCCACTCCTGGATTACTTTGGTACCTCCCTGCTAAACTAATAGCAAGGCACACATCAGGTCTGGTACACAGCATTGCATACATGATAGAGCCTATGGCTGAAGCATAGGAAACACCTTTCGTTTTCTCTCTATCTTCCTTAGTGGTCGGGCATTAAGTCTGACTCATCTTCACACTTTGTAATACAGGCAAGAACCCTTTCTTTGCTTGATCCATTTTGAACCTTTTCAAAACTTTATCAAGGTATGTACTTTGTGAAAATCCAATCAAGCATCTTGATCTATCTCTATAGATCTTGATGCCCAATATATAAGCAGTTTCACCGAGGTCTTTCATTGAAAAACTCTTATTCAAGTATCCTTTTATGCTATCTAGAAATAATATATCATTTCTAATCAACAATATGTCATCCACATATAATATTAGAAATGCTACAGAGCTCCCACTCATTTTCTTGTAAATACATGCTTCTCCAAAAGTCTGTATAAAACCATATGCTTTGATCACACTTTCAAAACGTTTATTCCAACTCCGAGATGCTTGCACCAGTCCATAGATGGATCGCTGGAGCTTGCACACTTTTTTTAGCATCCTTTGGATCGCTAAAACCTTCATGTTGCATCATATACAACTCTTCTTCCAGAAATCCATTCAGGAATGCAGTCTTTACATCCATTTGCCAAATTTCATAATCATAAAATGCAGCAATTGCTATCATGATTCGTATGGACTTAAGCATCGCTACGGGCGAGAAAGTCTCATCATAGTCAACTCCTTGAACTTGTCAAAAACCTTTCGCAACAAGTCGAGCTTTGTAGACAGTAATATTACCGTCAGCGTTAGTCTTCTTCTTGAAGATCCATTTATTCTCGGTGGCTTGCTGATCTTCGGGCGATTCAACCAAAGTCCACACTTTGTTCTCATACATGAATCATATCTCAGATTTCATGGCCTCAAGCCATTTCGCGGAATCTGGGCTCATCATCGCTTCCTCATAGTTCGTAGGTTCGTCATGGTCAAGTAACATGACCTCCAGAATAGGATTACCGTACCACTCTGGTGCAGATCTTACTCTGGTTGACCTACGAGGTTCGGTAGTAACTTGATATGAAGTTTCATGATCATCATCATTAGCTTCCTCACTAATTGGTGTAGGAGTCACAGGAACAGATTTCTTTGATGAACTACTTTCCAATAAGGGAGCAGGTACAGTTACCTCATCAAGTTTTACTTTCCTCCCACTCACTTCTTTTGAGAGAAACTCCTTCTCTAGAAAGGATCGATTCTTAGCAACAAATGTCTTGCCTTTGGATCTGTGATAGAAGGTGTACCCAACAGTTTCCTTTGGGTATCCTATGAGGACACATTTCTTCGATTTAGGTTCGAGCTTATCAGGTTGAAGCTTTTTCACATAAGCATCGCAGCCCCAAACTTTAAGAAACGACATCTTTGGTTTCTTGCCAAACCATAGTTCATAAGGCGTCATCTCAATGGATTTAGATGGTGCCCTATTTAACGTGAATGCAGCCGTCTCTAAAGCATAACCCCAAAACGATAGCGGTAAATCAGTAAGAGACATTAGATCGCACCATATCTAATAAAGTGCGGTTACGACGTTTGGACACACCATTACGCTGTGGTGTTCCGGGTGGCGTGAGTTGCGAAACTATTCCGCATTGTTTCAAATGAAGACCAAACTCGTAACTCAGATATTCTCCTCCATGATCAGATCATAGAAACTTTATTTTCTTGTTACGATGATTTTCTACTTCACTCTGGAATTCTTTGAACTTTTCAAATGTTTCATACTTATGTTTCATTACCCATATCTGCTTAAATCATCTGTGAAGGTGAGAAAATAACGATACCCACCGCGAGCCTCAATATTCATCGGACCACATACATCAATATGTATGATTTCCAACAAATCTGTTGCTCGCTCCATTGTTCCGGAGAACGGAGTTTTAGTCATCCTGCCCATGAGGCATGGTTCGCAAGTACCAAGTGATTCCAAAAGTCCATCAGAATGGAGTTTCTTCATGCGTTTTACACCAAGATGACCCAAACGGCAGTGCCACAAATAAGTTGCACTATCATTATCAACTCTGCATCTTTTGGCTTCAATATTATGAATATGTGTATCACTACTATCGAGATTCAATAAAAAGAGACCACTCTTCAAGGGTGCATGACCATAAAAGATATTACTCATATAAATAGAACAACCATTATTCTCAGATTTAAATGAATAACCATCTCGCATCAAACAAGATCCAGATATAATGTTCATGCTCAATGCTGACACCAAATAACAATTATTCAGGTCTAAAACTAATCCCGAAGGTAGATGTAGAGGTAGCGTGCCGACCGCGATCACATCAACTTTGGAACCATTTCCCACGCGCATCGTCACCTTGTCGTTAGCCAATATTCGCTTAATCCATAGTCCCTGTTTCGAGTTGCAAATATTAGCAACAGAACCAGTATCAAATACCCAGGCACTACCGCGAGCATTAGTAAGGTACACATCAATAACATGTATATCACATATACCTTTGTTCACCTTGCCCTCCTTCTTATCCGCCAAATACTTGGGGCAGTTCCGCTTCCAGTGACCAGTTCATTTGCAGTAGAAGCACTCAGTCTCAGGCTTAGGTCCAGACTTGGGCTTCTTCACTTGAACAACAACTTGCTTGTCGTTCTTCTTGAAGTTCCCCTTCTTCCCTTTACCCTTTTTCTTGAAACTGGTGGTCTTGTTAACCATCAACACTTGATGCTCCTTTTTGATTTCTACCTCTGTAGCCTTTAGCATCATGAAGAGCTCGGGAATTGTCTTGTTCATCCCTTGCATATTATAGTTCATCACGAAGCTTTTGTAGCTTGGTGGCAGTGTGAAGAATTCTGTCAATGACACTATCATCCGGAAGATTAACTCCCAGTTGAATCAAGTGATTGTTATACCCATACATTTTGAGTATATGCTCACTGACAGAACTTATCTCCTCCATTTGCAACTGTAGAACTTATTGGAGACTTCATATCTCTCAATCCGGGCATTTGCTTGAAATATTAACTTCAAATCCTAGAACATCTCATATGCTCCATGATGTTCAAAACATCGTTGAAGTCCCGGTTCTAAGCCGTAAAGCATGACACACTGAACTATAGAGTAGTCATCAGCTTTGCTCTGCCAAACGTTCACAACATCCGGCGTTGCTCCTGCAACGGGTCTTGCACCTAGCGGTGCTTCTAGGACGTAATTCTTCTGTGCAACAATGAGGATAATCCTCAAGTTACGAACCCAGTCCGTGTAATTGCTACCATCATCTTTCAACTTAGATTTCTCTAGGAACGCATTAAAATTCAACGGAACAACAACATGGGCCATCTATCTACACCAACATATACATGCAAAATACTATCAGGTACTAAGTTCATAATAAATTAAAGTTCAATTAATCAAATTACTTAAGAACTCCCACTTAGATAGACATCCCTCTAATCATCTAAGTGATCACGTGATCCATATCAACTAAACCATGTCCAGTCATCACGTGAGATGGAGTAGTTTTCAATGGTGAACATCACTATGTTGATAATATCTACTATATGATCACGCTCGACCTTTCGGTCTCAGTGTTCCGAGGCCATATCTGCATATGCTAGGCTCGTCAAGTTTAACCCGAGTATTCTGCGTGTGCAAAACTGGCTTGCACCCGTTGTATGTGAACATAGAGCTTATCACACCCGATCATCACGTGGTGTCTCGGCACGACGAACTTTCACAATGGTGCATACTCAGGGAGAACACTTATACCTTGAAATTTAGTGAGAGATCATCTTATAATGCTACCGTCGATCTAAGCAAAATAAGATGCATAAAGGACAAACATCACATGCAATCAATATAAGTGATATGATATGGCCATCATCATCTTGTGCCTTTGATCTCCATCTCCAAAGCACCGTCATGATCACCATCGTCACCGGCGCGACACCTTGATCTCCATCATAGCATCGTTGTCGTCTTGCCAACTATTGCTTCTACGACTATCTCTACCGCTTAGTGATAAAGTAAAGCAATTACATGGCGATTGTATTTCATACAATAAAGCGACAACCATATGCCTCCTGCCAGTTGCCGATAACTTTGTTACAAAACATGATCATCTCATACAATAAAATTTAGCATCATGTCTTGACCATATCACATCACAACATGCCTTGCAAAAACAAGTTAGACGTCCTCTACTTTGTTGTTGCAAGTTTTACGTGGCTGCTACGGGCTGAGAAAGAACCATTCTTACCTACGCATCAAAACCACAACGATATTTCGTCAAGTTAGTGCTGTTTTAACCTTCAACAAGGACCGGGTGTAGCCACACTCGATTCAACTAAAGTTGGAGAAACTGTCACCCACCAGCCACCTATGTGCGAAGCACGTCGGTAGAACCAGTCTCGCGTAAGCGTACGCGTAATGTCGGTCCGGGCCGCTTCATCCAACAATATCGCCGAATCAAAGTATGACATGCTGGTAAGCAGTATGACTTGTATCGCCCACAACTCACTTGTGTTCTACTCGTGCATATAGCATCTACGCATAAACCTGGCTCTGATACCACTGATGGGGAACGTAGTAATTTCAAAAAAATTCCTACGCACACGCAAGATCATGGTGATGCATAGCAACGAGAGGGGGAGTGTATCTTCATACCCTTGAAGATCGCTAAGCGGAAGCGTTTATCAACACGGTTGATGTAGTCGTACACCTTCACGATCTGCTCCGATCAAGTACCGAACGTACGACACCTCCGCATTCAACACACGTTCAGCTCGATGACGTCCTCGCCTTCTTGATCCAACAAGACGGGCGAAGTAGTAGATGAGTTCCGGCAGCATGACGGCGTGGTGACGGTGTTGGTGAAGAACAATCTCCGCAGGGCGTCGCCTAAGCACTACAGAACCTATGAGGAGGATAAACTAGAGGGGACGGGGTTGCCGACACACGGCTTGGTGTTTCTTGATGTGTCTTTGGTGCTAGCCCTGCCCCTCTATTTACATGTTGAGCCTTGGGGTCGAAACTTGGAGTAAAAGCCTCCACAAAGTCGGTTTCACCCGAAAGGCAAGAGTCCTTCTTGAACTCCAGGGCCAGACGCCAGGGTTCCTGGCGTCTGGACCCAGACACCAGGGACCCTGGCATCTGGCCCCTGGACTCCGCAAAACTTCCTTTTGTGCTTTCCACAAACCTTGTGGGCTTTCCCCTTTGGCCCAAATAAAGTGTTCTCATACCCAAACATTTCGGGAAACATTCGGAACCCGGTGAATTTCGAAACTCTTCCGGAGACCAAACACTAATATCCCATATATCAACCTTTATCTCCGAACCATTCCGGAGTTCCTTGTCATGTCCGTGATTATATCCGGGACTCCGAACAACATTCGGTCATCAACATACATAACTCATATAATACTATATCATCGATGAACGTTAAGCGTGCGGACCCTATGGGTTCGAGAACTATGTAGACATGACCGAGACACCTCTCTGGTCAATAACCAATAGCGGAACCTAGATGCCCATATTGGCTCCTACATATACTACGAAGATCTTTACCGGTCGAACTGCATAACAACATATGTTGTTCCCTTTGTCATCGTTATGTTACTTGCCCGAGATTCGATCGTCGGTATCTCAATAGCTAGTTCAATCTTGCTACTCGCAAGTCTCTTTACTCATTCCATAATACATCATCCCGCAACTAACTCATTAGTCACATTACTTGCAAGTCTTACAGTGATTTGCATTACCAAGAGGGCCTAGAGATGCCTCTCCAACAATCGAAGTGACAAATCCTAATCTTGATCTATGCCAACTCAACAAGTACCATCGGAGACACATGTAGAGCACCTTTATAATCACCCAGTTACGTTGTGATGTTAGTAGCACACAAAGTGTTCCTCCAGTATTCGGGAGGTGCATAATCTCATAGTCATAGGAACATGTATAAGTCATGAAGAAAGCAACATCAACATACTAAACGAACAAGTGCTAAGCTAACGGAATGGGTCAAGTGAATCACATCATTCTCTAATGATGTGATCCCGTTAATCAAATGACATCTCATGTCTATGGCTAGGAAACTTAACCATCTTTGATTCAACGAGCTAGTCAAGTAGAGGCATACTAGTGGCATTCTATTTATCTATATATTCACACATGTACTAAGTTTCCGGTTAATACAATTCTAGCATGAATAATAAACATTCATCATGATATAAGGAAATATAAATAACAAATTAATTATTGCCTCTAGGGCATATTTCCTTCAGTCTCCCACTTCCACTAGAGTCAATAATCTAGATTACACAGTAATGATTCTAACACCCATGGAGTCTTGGTGCTGATCATGTTTTGCTCGTGAGAGAGGCTTAGTCAACGGGTCTGCAACATTCAGATCCGTATGTATCTTGGAAATCTCTATGCCTCCCTCCTTGACTTGATCACGGATGGAATTGAAGCGTCTCTTGATGTGCTTGGTTCTCTTGTGAAATCTGGATTGCTTTGCCAAGGCAATTGTACCAGTATTGTCATAAAAGGTTTTCATTGGACCCGATGCACTAGGTATGACACCTAGATCAGATATGAACTCCTTCATCCAGACTCTTTCATTTGCTGCTTTCGAAGCAGCTATGTATTCCGTTTCACATGTAGATCCCGCCATGACGCTTTGCTTAGAACTACACCAACTGACAGCTCCACCGTTCAATATAAATACATATCCGGTATGTGACTTAGAGTCATCCGGATCCGTGTCAAAGCTTGCATCGATGTAACCATTTACGACGAGCTCTTTGTCACCTCCATAAACGAGAAACATATCCTTAGTCCTTTTTATGTATTTCAGGATGTTCTTGACCGCTGTCCAGTGATCCACTCCTGGATTACTTTGGTACCTCCCTGCTAAACTAATAGCAAGGCACACATCAGGTCTGGTACACAGCATTGCATACATGATAGAGCCTACGGCTGAAGCATAGGAAACACCTTTCGTTTTCTCTCTATCTTCTTCAGTGGTCGGGCATTGAGTCTGAATCATCTTCACACTTTGTAATACAGGCAAGAACCCTTTCTTTGCTTGATCCATTTTGAACTTTTTCAAAACTTTATCAAGGTATGTACTTTGTGAAAGTCCAATCAAGCGTCTTGATCTATCTCTATAGATCTTGACGCCCAATATATAAGCAGCTTCACCGAGGTCTTTCATTGAAAAACTCTTATTCAAGTATCCTTTTATGCTATCCAGAAATTCTATATCATTTCCAATCAACAATGTGTCATCCCATATAATATTAGAAATGCTATAGAGCTCCCACTCAGTTTCTTGTAAATACAGGCTTCTCCAAAAGTCTGTATAAAACCATATGCTTTGATCACACTATCAAAACGTTTATTCCAACTCCGAGATGCTTGCACGAGTCCATAGATGGATCACTGGAGCTTGCACACTTTGTTAGCATCCTTTGGATCAATAAAACCTTCAGGTTGCATCATATACAACTCTTCTTCCAAAAATCCATTCAGGAAATGCAGTCTTTACATCCATTTGCCAAATTTCATAATCATAAAATGGAGAAATTGCTAACATGATTCAGACGGACTTAAGCATCGCTATGGGTGAGAAAGTCTCATCGTAGTCAACTCCTTGAACTTGTCAAAAACCTTTCGCAACAAGTCGAGCTTTGTAGACAGTAATATTACCGTCAGCGTCAGTCTTCTTCTTGAAGATCCATTTATTCTCGATGGATTGCCGATCATCGGGAAGTCAACCAAAGTCCACACTTTGTTCTCATACATGGATCCTATCTCAGATTTCATGGCCTCAAGCCATTTCGTGGAATCTGGGCTCATCATCGCTTCCTCATAGTTCGTAGGTTCGTCATGGTCAAGTAACATGACCTCCAGAATAGGATAACGTACCACTCTGGTGCAGATCTTACTCTGGTTGACCTACGAGGTTTGGTAGTAACTTGATCTAAAGTTTCATGATCATCATCATTAGCTTCCTCACTAATTGGTGTAGGAGTCAGAGGAACAGATTTCTGTGATGAACTACTTTCCAATAAGGGAGCAGGTACAATTACCTCATCAAGTTCTACTTTCCTCCCACTTGCTTCTTTCGAGAGAAACTCCTTCTCTAGAAAGGATCCATTCTTAGCAACAAATGTCTTGCCTTAGGATCTGCGATAGAAGGTGTACCCAGCAGTTTCCTTTGGGTATCCTATGAAGACACATTTCTCCAATTTAGGTTCAAGCTTATCAGGTTGAAGCTTTTTCACATAAGCATCACAGCCCCAAACTTTAAGAAATGGCAACTTCTGTTTCTTGCCAAACCATAGTTCATAAGGCGTCATTCTCAACAGATTTAGATGGTGCCCTATTTAACGTGAATGCAACCGTCTCTAAAGCATAACCCCAAAACGCACTACAAAAAAAATAGACTTCTGTGATGATACGTGTTTGTCACAGTAGGTCGCGTTTTTTGTCATGCATGTACATCCATGACGATTTTATGACAGAATCAAGATAGTCATACCTGTGATGTCTTAGAAGTGTTCCATGACATTACAAAAATTATCATCACGGAAGTGTCCACTTCCATGACGATAAATCGCGCATCACAGAAGTGCTTTCGTCAAGGGTGACCGACATGTGGCATCCACCGTAACGGAACACCGTTAAGCTATCGGGTCGGGTTTTGGATCCAATAACCCGTTAAAAGCCCCGACCAATGGGGATTTTCCATGTGTAAAATCATCATTGGCTGGAGGAAACACGTGTCGGCTCATCGTTGGGGTAGATGTCATCCACTCATTGGACAGAAGGTGCCTATGATACGTCGACACGTGGCATGGCCCAACATAGGCCCATTCCTGTGAAAAGGCTGACCCGTTTGACTTGGTCAAAAGGTGGCGGGCCGACCCATGGAAAGCCTGTTAACGGCATGTTCGCATATAGCCCATTTACAGCCCGCTAAACCAAGGCCCGTTACGCCCTATCTGAATTAGGCCCAGTAGCGTCATCTGGGCCATCCAATATGATTCCAGCCCGTTTTCACTTCTGGCCCATGTATGGCCCATGACGTCTTTCGGCCCATATGAGGCCCTTTGTAACTCTTGGCCCATTAACGACCCGTGGTGAAATTGTCCCCTAATGAACAGTGTATCACTTTACACCCATTAACGGCCCGTGGTGAAACTGGCCCGTAATGAACAGTGTATCATTTTATACCCATTAACGGCCCGTTATTCTGTTGGGCCGTTTCCAGCCCATATTATCTTTCGACCTTCTTAGAGCCCATTTATTCTTGGGCTCATTTCCAGCATTCATTTACTTACGGCCCGTTACTGTCATTTTCTGCTTGTGGGCCAAATTCAGCCCGTGGTTACAGTCGGCCCGTTTATGGCCCGTTAATATGTTGGACCATTTTCATAACCTCATCAAATATGGCCTATTAACGATGGCCCATTATGGTCGGCCCGTGAACGGACGATTCCAACTCTAGCCTGTTTATGGCCATAATGCGGTCTGTTATTGGCCCATGTTTGGCCAATCGATCATACGACCCGTATAAGGCCCATTGATGATACGGCCCGTAGAAGGCCCATTGTTTCTACGGCCCGTAGAAGGCCCATTGTTTCTACGGCCCATAGAAGGCCCACTGTTTCTACAGCCCGTAGAAGGCCCACTGTTTCTACGGTCCGTAGGAGGCCCAGTGTCACTACAGTAAATATTAGCCCATGGTTATTGTGGCCTAGTTTAAAAAAAATAGGTTTTTGCATCCACTAGCAAACCGCGGAAAAATAACTGCAATGACTACAAGCAAACAAATAAACAAGACAACAAGGAAATAAATAAGCAAGCAACTTGCGCTAGGCTATCACGGCTATCACACATATTACATCCACTGGGCATCAAAGTTCGCCACCAGTGCAAATAAACGCACTGACAAAAGAATATACAAAACTGAGAGCACTTCAAAAGGCACTAGCCCTGGCCAGGTCGGCCCCCCCAAACAACCGAAGAAGTTGAGTAGACCTCAGTTGTGTCAATGATAGATGCATCAACAGTAGATGTAAGGCATGATGGTGCGGACGGTAGTCCTCTGACATCTTCATTGCATCTTTGACTTCAAGTCGGAGCTGAGCTGAAACAAGCCTTTCCGCTTTAAGTTGAGACTGAAGAAGTCGAACTGATTGAGGCAGCGACTGCACAGAGGTTGTCTCACACCTGCTAGTGAGTAGCTTCAACTCACTGTCTTCATCAAGACAGGACCTTGGGGTCATCTCACTATCCTCAAGATGGTTTGTCTCACTATCTTCCCTAAAGTTCTGCCCGGCGTAAGAGATACAACTCTGAAAGAGAAACAAGGAGACACGTAACATGTTTCACAATTATATAAGCAAATAAATGGATATGTTCTGCACATGTTTTTACAACTACATTTTGAAACTGGTAGTTGTTGCAAACATCCAATCAGATGTAAACAGCAAAGCAAACAACAGTGGAGGAAATGATGCCTATCCAAATCTATACTAGAACGAAGTTTGAAGGCTTGAGAAGGATGAACTTACATTACATGTTAACACAGGCTGGACAAAGCCCTTCTCCATGTTGATGGAAGGATAATTCAATAAATTCCCCAAAGAAAATTCTTTATAAGCATTGCCATTATTCTACATTTTGCAAAGAGTAAATATAGATCAAATAATATTGGAAGAAACAGAGGATAATGAAGCTCAGGTGCAGACTGATGATACATAATCAAATAGCAATTAATTAAGTACAGCGTTACAAGGCAAAAGGGAGAGAGGTACTGACAAGAGCAATGCATAGCCCAGTATTGTAGTGAGATCGTATGATCCTTTGAGCAAGGAGATTCATCTAAAATTAGTTTTCATACAAGAGAGAAGGTAAGGCACATGCAGAAATTTAGGAGTTCAAATTTTGAATTGATATCATAGACAATACCTGACACTAGGCTCTCAGCAGTTCTAATAGGGGTTTGGCCACTGGAGTAGGGGTAAAGTGTGGTACAGTTGGGCCTGTGTTTTCTGTGGCTGTTGATCTATCTGATTTAATAGGTATCACTAGCTTTTCCAAATACCTAGTTTGTACTCCTTGAGGATCTACAGTCACCCTCTTCCTTTTGGACATCTATTACGAACGAACAACATTTGACTGAAAAAACATAGTGTGACAACACATGGAATAGGTACAGAAAATGGATAGGTATGGCATATACTCATATATGATGCTTAAACTAAGCAGATGGTGTAACAAAGTAGAAGTAATGCAAGAGGTCAGATGCAAAATATGTGCGACCAATACAACTTTGCAAAGTTAGAGCAAGCACCTTTATGGGTGAATAAGATAGGCCATCCTCCACCATGCCAAGTTTGTTAGCCAGTGGATTGTTCCACCATATTCCACTCGTGCGCCCATTCTCATATTCATTTTGATAATGTTCAATATCCGACATGCATGAAAACATAAAAACAAGTGAGATTTTCTTTGTAATGCAGAAGTGATTCTAATCCAATACTGCCTCCCTGTAAACCCCTTTGTGCTATCTCTACAATTCTTTTAAGAGATGCCATGCATGCTGTAATTTGGTGTGTGCATTAATATAATGTGGCCTACTACTCAAAATATGAGATCTCCAGAAGTGATGACACTTCGCAGATGACATCTTCAACATATAGTAAAGAAGAACAAGTCGACCTGACCTGACAGATTCAAAATATACTAAGGGAGAACAACTCGACCTGACCAGTCGACCGCAAGAGAAGAGGATCATCTTAAAGAAGAGCAGAAGAGCAAGCAGATTGAAGATATTACAAGTCTTTCAATACAATGTCGGTTGGCCACCCATGATGAACCAGAGCGCACAGAGAAATACTATTCTTTCCGGTCTCTCCGTATGTGGCTCACATGCATTTTGAAACTAAAGTAGGAACATTTAGCTAACCAATTAAACATCTCTCAGTTTTACTAATATCAGCAATAATATCAGATATGAATTTGTACAACTAAGCTTGTTTAGCTCGATGGGTGGAGCAGTGCTATTATGAGACGAACCACGTAGGCTGATTGTGGTCATCATAAAATGGGGAAACTGTTGGGGATAGAACTACTGGGTGTAAACCGCCCAGGAGGGGCCGGTCCAGCCTCAACTATATTGAAGCCCATGAAGACCCAGAAGATGGCGCTTTACTAAAGAAGCTTAGAGGCCCGGAGCCCAAGGGCGGATTAGGGCCCGTAGTGGTAAACCGCCATGGTCATGTAACTTGTATTGTAAGTTAGGAGAGGAGAGACCGAGCCGGACACTTGTATGAGCCGGCCTCGAGAGTCTGTAAACCGGCCGGGCGTCAACCTGTATATATATAGGGATGACCTGGCGGCGGTTCAGGGACAAGAAACAACAACTCGAGAGCTAGGCATAGCGTGTTTTGCTCCCTGGCAATCGAGACCCCAATAATCCCATCACAACTAGACGTAGGCTTTTACCTTCATCGAAGGGGCCGAACTAGTATAAAACTCTCATGTCCTTTGTCCGGTTTAACCCCTTCAAGCTAACCCGTCGCGATGGCTCCACGACTAAGTCCTTTCATGAGGACATCTGACGTGATATTTCCACGACAGAAACCATAAGCATGATGAGTACAATGTTGACCGTGGCAGTGGGATGGCAGATCTAAAGCTGCAAACCGCACAAAGGGTAGTTAGCAACCGATGTTTGCTTTGAAATAATAACTAAGATTTGGTATGGACAAGAAAGTACGGTCAACAAGTGAGAAAGAAATGCAATTATGCTGTCTCTCTATATGTCGCGACATGCATTTGGAAACTCAAGTGGGACCTTTAGCTAACCAATTAAATGTCTCGGTTAACTAATATCAGTATCATATCACGATCATATTTGAACAACTAAGCTTTCGAATTCTGAGTGTTGTGTTGTTTAGCTTGAAGGGTGGAGCAATGCTAGTACGACAGAAAGCACCTACGCAGATCATAGTAGAGTAGATAAAAGGGGAAAACCCTAAGCATCAAGAGAAAAATCAGGAAAGTGGAACTAGCTGGACCAGTGGGTGGCGCATATGCCTTTCGAAACGATTATAGGAACATTAGGTGACCAATTAAACGTTCTCTGTTTTAGTGATATGAGCATCATATCAGATTCGTATTTCAACACGTAAACTTTGGGTTTGAGGTCTTGAGGAGCAGTGCTAGCACGACACGAAGCACCTACGATGATGGTAATGAATATAAAGGGGGGAAACCATAAGCTTTATGAGTATAGTGCCTGTGCCATGGCGGACCTGAAGGTGCAAACCGGACAAAGCTACTTCGCAACCAAGTTTGCTTTCAACTAGCTACTACGATTTGGTACTGACAAGAAAAGTACAGTAAACAAATTACGATCTATTTTCCGGGTGAGATGAATAACTTAAGCACATATGGAACAATACCACCTCTCTTGCGACGCCGTGTAGGCCTATGCTGATACGTTGAGGGTGCTGCAGGTGCGATGGCTGTCGGCGGCGGGGAAGAAGACTTTAGACGGCAGACGGTCGGGTCAGGGGATAAATCCTGTTGCCGTGGACGAGGTGGTCGTAGGAGCAGCAACGGCAAGGTGGATGATGGTGTCGATGAAGCGAGAGGAGGCGATGAAAGGATCCTGGTCCAGCACCGTGGATGAGAGACTTCCATCTCTTGCAGTGGACGAGGGGTAGGGGTAGCGGCTCCGGCAAGGTGGAGGATGGGGTGGCGGACGGAAGAGGCTGGCCGCAGTGCGGAGCTTGTCGTGCTGCCGGTGGTGTATGAATGGGGAAATGGAGGGGAGGGGGGGATCTCAAACTTTGGGACGCGCTTCTCTAAAATGTGGGAAAGTTACGAACTTATCCCCCGTTTAAAATTTCAGACATCACGTTGGTTGGGAATAGGACGGTAATCTCGCATCTCCCAAATATTTGCCGGTAACTATTTCGGGCGAGGAGAGGGTATTTTGCCGCCCACGGTTGGCGCCCGCGGTCTATGAACAGGGCTGACAGGTAGGGCGGTTGTGTCACATCTGAGGGAAGTTACACATCCGCCCCTATTTAAAATATTAGCCTACATCAATTTCGGACGAGGAGAGTTTGTTTTGCTGCCCACCGTGTATGAATGGGGAAATGGAGGAAGAGACACATGTCTTTCGGACGAGCTTGAATCAAATGTGTTTTGCCGCCCACGTTTGGCGCCCACCGTGTCTGAATGGGCTCAGAGGCCGTCGTGTCACGTCTGATTGAAGTTACTAGTCTACCCCTATCGACAGCAGTGTAAATCCGGTCGGTAAGGATGTCAAGTGGCAGGGGTAGACAATAATTTCCATCTCGCAAACACTTGCTTCGGGCAGCCCACAAATTATAGTGGGTGTTTAGCCGCTTCGTTCAAAACTTGGGAGAATCAGCATTCACATTTGCCCTAGGCCCTGACGAACTGAATTCAAATCCAATTTGTATTCGATTACGAATATCCACAGATAATTCTACGTTTTGTTATTTATTTCTTCAAAACACAACACAGATTTATTCCACCTTTATATATGATTATCATTTAGAAATGCCGTGATCTTTGAATTCAGTAGGTTGGATACACTCTGAGTCAAACAGTTATTTCATCCAATACAATATGCTCACACGAAAAAACAGTTCACCTTATGTCAATCATACAAGTATTGAGGATTACCTCGCCTAAAAAATTTGGATCATTACAACACATGGACAACATAGGGGTTCTTGCAACATAATCCATTCAGAGACATGACACAACATGCAAGTACAATAATCTAAGGACAATTTCAACTGGTATCTAAAGAAGAACCGGGATTACCCTGGGCTTCAGATAGCAGAAACAACAGGACCTCCTCCGTCTTCAAATGCAACATTCTTACTTCCTCCAATTCTTCGGTTGCTTGCATAATGCGTGCCGCTAATTCCGTAATTTCCAGCCTCAAGATAATGATTACCTCATTCATGGCAGCCACACCATCTCTTTTTGCCTCGAGTAGAGCCTCAAGCACTATAATATCTATGCTCAGACTGCTCTCCGGCGGTGTTGCCTCTGAACTGCTACCATCTGGTAACATGGATGGCGCACTACTTCCAAATAGTTTCTGGGGTTGTACATTGTGTCCTAGTGTGAACGGCATCCTGAAAGGTTTCTGCTGGACATAAGTAAGAGATAGTTATCGTATGATCCAGGCAGTAAGCTTACATGGTAAACAACAGACGAATTATTTCCGAGCATGGAAAACTATATTTAAATGGTTTGAAGCAACATCAGTCGAAAAGAAATTAAAATGGTAAGATGAAACAAGGGATGTAAGAGGCAAATAGACGACATCCGCCAGTCCCATCTAGTTAGTTTTTGCTAGCTCCATAGTTCATTTTCCTCAAAAAACAAAAACTCTTTTGAACTATCATACCACTAGTGGACTTTAATCGGGATTAAATGGGACCCAGTTGACATCCCTAGTTGAAAGGGAGTGTACCACCTCTATATTTAAGTTGCCAAGGCATCTAAGCAGTTGAAATAATCTAAGGAAGCACTTAACAGCGTGGCCTCATATAAACTACGAAGACAGTCTTGTGATGAAGTTGAGAGGAAAAGTTAAGGACTCAAATGACATAGGGATGCATTTCTTTACGATAGTACAACAGGCACTGCTGACATATTGGCCAACTCAGGTATAGCATAACAACAAACAAGCATTCGAATCAAGCAATACAACAAAGCAGGCAACTAAACTATTTGTAATTTGGTAGGATTATAGGTTGAGGGCACAAGCCAAGAAAGAAGCCCACTCGCATTACATTTCACATGTACTAAAACACACTTGCTTACCATATGTTGCTGCGAAGCCTCGTTGCTGTTGCAACGTTCTTTGAAGATATCGTCAACATCCCGTGGTTGCAAATCTAGTTGTTGTAGTTTATTCTGCACCCTCTATTTAGGTAAGATTAATTTTAATCGCATGCACTGGTCCGAATTGATCATCGATGGTTCATCTAAACTAATGAAAGAAGGGTGTGTGCATACACAACAATATATCTGCTTCCCTATATTTTTATGCTTGTTCGAGGTGCCAGCCCCAAAAGAACAAATATTTTGCTTGATGGGGTTGGCAGCTCCATAATTAATAGAAGCATAAAATTAGTCATGCAACTTGGGAAGATCAAGAACACACAAACAAGTAATGAACAGAGGCTTGGAGCAGTGATGTAATAGCTCGCACCAGAAAATTTAGGGTAAAACGAACAAAAAGCAGCAGAACCACATGCTAGTTTGTTGATGTGTAATTAAGCATAGATAACATTAAGCAGTCTGATGGAACCAACAGGTGGCATCAGAATAACACCATTATCATAAATATAGCATTCGAGAAGTAAAATAGTAGACAGTGATATCTAGGAAGAATAGTAATACAGTACTTAGGACAAAACTAAAGCATATTAACTATATGTGCACTGGTATGTAATTTAGCACAAGTAACATGTTCACTGCCAGAAGTATGGCCCTACAGGTGCAAGCAGAATAACGCATCTCGTGAAAGACTGAATGATGCCTTGAAGAAATTCAAAGGTGCGGTGCTTATGCTAGGAAAGTGAACGTAGGCACCAGCCGTTGGATAATAGTACCTAATTCTCGGCGGCGTATGGGTATCGTTGTCATACTTGATAGCTAAGGATCGTTGATGGTGCTCGTGTTGTGGTTGAGTTTGGGCCGGCTTTCGCCATTGCTGAAGCGACTCCGGTGCTACGATTGCAGCGCCTGTCGACATACAAGAAAGCTCATCTATGGTAAGTGAACAGTTGCACGATAAAGAGAAAAACCGAAGGAGTACAAACTAAATAACCCGATGAGGCTGTGGTGTTGGTAAAGCAGGGGCGATGGAGTTGAATATGGCGTCCATGGAGCGGGTCCGGTGCAATGGATGAAGGCTTCGGCGGGTGCATTGTATAGTGCTTTCGGTGAGGCGGATCTGTTGCGGCGGACGAGGGCTTGTATGAAGGGCCAGTGAAGGGGCAGACGAGGGAGTCAATGAAGGGCCTACACTATGGTGGACGAGGGTGCCGGTTAAGCAGATCCGGTGCGGTGGACCATGATGGCGGTCAAGGAGATATGGAGCGGTGGACAAGCCAGTCGCTGAAGCGGCTCTGGTGAAGTGGTGAGTTGGTAGTTGGGGGTTCCAAGGTGCGGAAGGTAGATCCGGCGGGGTGTGAGGTCCACCGCTGCGGCAGAGGACTAGATTCGGCGGCTTGCCGTGGTTGGGGGTGTCGGGGAGGGGAAGGGGAGGGGCTTTGGGGAAGAATGTTGGGGGCAAAGAGGGGAAAACAATGGAGTTACCAAAGCAACCCTTTTCCATTCATGTGGCAGGGGTAAAACAGGAATATCGCAGGGCTAAACTTTTGGGCGCGTGATATTTCGATGTGAGCTGGAAGTTTCAAAGCTTTTGGCGCCTAAAATTATAAGTGTTCTGCTCTTGTACGACCGACTATGATATCATGGCCGACAATTTGTTTGTTTTGCACGCAAAAAAAGTGCAAGTTTTGAAAATCAATGTCTCCAACTCGAAACTTAGATTATTCATTCAATTAAAATATGGACCATTGAGCTACCACAAGAAAATACCATCATACGGTCCAATTCAAATGAAATTCCAAATGTGTTTATCCTAAATATGATGACAAAGCAAAAATGTGTATGTGTATGAATAAAGTGGATGATTATAAAGTCCTACCACCAATCACCACCACACCCCACTCTTCTTCACCTTATCTCATATTTGTCGAGATATCATTAGTTTTTACACATGGGATTACTCCCGCAAGGGTCAATCACAACAAGTGTTTTATAAAAAAATGCATCTTGATGTTCCGTGCAATGCACGGATCTTGCTAGTACTCCTATAGAAGTCTAAGGGGTTGTTTGGTTTGTGACTAACTTTGCCAAAGATTTCCACACCTAAGGTTGGGCAAGTTTGACCAACTTAGGAAAGTGTTTGGTTCCAGCCACACCTTTGGCAAGCCATACTTGGGTCCCACATGGCATACACACAAAAAGTGTGGCAAGATTCCTTTAGGCTTGCCAACTTGTGGATTTCATTTTGATGAACTAACCTTAGGCAAGCTTGGCAAAAATGTGTGGCAAAGTGTGGCAACAGTAGGCCTAGAACCAAACAGCCCCTAAGTTGGTGATGATGGTGTGTCTACCATCCGTTGTTTCTGACCATTAGATCTACATCTAACGACTGTGAGGTAAGTTGTTGCCTTTTCTCACCAACATCCCACTTTTCTACCAATTTGCAGAAAACCCATAATTAGTATCTTAAAACCAACCACATCCCTCCCCGACCTCACCAAAACAGCCCAAGGAATATATTGTAATTGAAACATAATATATCTCTAGTGACATTTGTATATCAAAATTAGAGTGTTTTGTATCAAGTTTGTGAATAAGTATTATTATAATTATGATTCGTTGTAACGCACATGAACATTGCTAGTATTTCCAACCATGCATTTTTTTCCTAGTATTCCATATTTCGAGTTTTCCATCAAGATATTAGTCACTCATGGTTGATATTTACTTTCAATCATGTACACATATGCACTATGTAACTAGCCTTGCTTATTGGCTTGCAAAGCTTAACTTTCACTCCTACTTACAATATGTAGAGTATTTAACAAAAAACTACCACTTTAAACCAGCCCTAGGAAGAATCTATTGTACAAAAAATAGCAAAAACATACCGAAAATTTCTTAATCCACGCCAAAAACTACTACCTAGTACTCCTACTGATTAGGTTCGTTTAAACCCATTTATGACAGGGTTGGCCCACACGTCCATTTTGATGAGGAAGCTTAAACCAACACATTTTGTTTGACCGTTGACACAAGGGACCCACATCTAACCTTCTATCCTATTATTCCCCCTCAAATCATTATTTTTCCTGAACATTACTTCAAACAGTACTGATGCGTGTTCGTCGGTGGCGCCGGTGATGAGCGAGTTGGATGCCGCTCCGCCGGACGGGCCAGGCGCCTCGCTGGCCTCCGCACTGGTTGGCAGGCTAGCCCGAACGTGACTCACAAGCGAGCAAGCCACCGCGCTGGCCTTCGCTCGAGCCAGACGGCTGGCCTTAGCATGGCGCACGCGAGAAAGCCGCCGCGCTACTGTGCCAATCTAGCTAGCAAAGCTTGCATACAAGTAGCTAGACGGAGCTATCTTGGCTAGCTAGCGGCCGCGAGCCCCGGACGGAGCTGGCATCCGGGCTGCCACAACATGGGCTCTGCACCGCCTTCTGCTGGCGGCGGTAGCTGCGTCCCATGGCTGAGGATGACTAGGTGGACGGGCCGGAGGTAGGAGGTCACTCAGGGATTTTTGTGCAAACTGACATGTAGGTCCCACAAGTCATAACGCCCGGTTGAATAGAAGGCATTGACTTAATGGGCAACATGGGCCCTGTCAGAGGTTAGAGTTAGATTCTAACCGTGAACTAACTCTAACCAAAGTGGTGTTTGGATGGCAGGGTTAGATTGACAACGAATGTACCCAAACAGGGCCATGGGTTGAAACGTGCCTACAACGACACTTTGTAGAGTAGTCGTTTCTTGGTAGGGCTGGTTGGTAAGAGCATGTACAATGGTTGATAAGGTAGTCTTATCTTAAGTCTACCACGTATGTAAGTGGTAGTAGTTTCTTGGCATTTTAGTGGTTTCTTGCATTATTAGGGGTTTCTTGTAAGGAACAATGTACGTACTACTAGCGACAAAAGGCGATTCTAGGTTGCGTTGTACTCCAACGAGTATTACTAGTGGTCGCGGGAGTGTATACCTCGTTTTGTGGGTTCGATCCCGGACGAACGCACGATGGCCTTTTTTTAATAGTAACTTTGCTGCGAGCCAATATTTTACATGGGTAGTTTGAGTTTTGAAGTCAAATGGACGTGCGGCACCACAATCTGGGTGCACTAGATAGCCTAGCCACGTGAATGGGTTTTCCTTCCCAGCATCCCGTGGCTCGCGTGCTCGCCCTAGCCGCACCTCGCTTGCAGCTTCCTCATCAGCTAGTAGCATATTTAAATTAGCGCCTTCCAATTAAGCCCGAGGAGCTGGAAAAGCCTGGCGGGGCATTGGGAACTATGCAATATGGCTCTGTACGTAAGGTGCTCTACTACTACTCTGTAGCTTGTGGCGTTGCACGCATGGACTTCACACCATTATCGGCTCTACTATAGAAGAAATTCCTCTTGACGTGTTTTTTTTGAAACGAAGGCAGAAGCTTTGCTTCATTCATAAAGAAGGAACTACTAACAAAGTTTGATGAGATCCATTACACCTCCACAAATGGAAGCGAAAATCCTAGTCTCGCTGTATCAAATAACTCAAATGTTCTGCCCCTGCAATAACCGTCGCTGATAAACAGGCTGCTAGTGTGTGCGTGAGAGGAGCAACTGAGTAGGCCAGCTACGTGAGATGAGCGGCTGAATAGAGCACCGAGAGTACCCACTAGGCCACTATGCAGGTGTACTTTCCCTGCATTGATAGTACAGCGATGGTTCTAGAGAACAGTAGTACCCTCCACTTCCAACTGTAGCTCCTTGGCCCTGAGATTCAAGAGTTCAAAACTGGTGCACTATACTAGACTAGACTAGAAGTACAATACATCGCACTACTAGTTGAGAAAAAGTAGTACTAGTACTGCTACAGTACGAGTACGTACTCCTCCATCACATAATGTAAGACATTTTTTGACACTAGTTGGCGTGTACAAAAAATAGCAAAAACATACCCAAAATTTCTTAATCCATGCCAAAAACTACTACCTAGTGCCAAAAATTTCTTACTAGTTCTATTATTTACAGTATAATGCAATCCCATAACGTTCCATAATGCTAGTACTAGTAGGAAATTGTAGCCTCACCCCTTCGCTAAGGAACGATCTACAGTTGCAAGGGACGAGGCCCTGTAGTTACTATGCTCTT
>NC_041381.1:122315733-122397395 GCF_002162155.2 Triticum dicoccoides | reverse complement strand
AGAAGGCAGTTCGTTGCTACTCCCATGGATTTGCCAGGCGGTTATCCTCTTAGGGGCTAGGAGACCTTGGATGATGATGCTCTGGGAGAAATCGCACGCCGCTCTGGCATCCTCACCGCTGCAAGACTCGGTGGTTCCTGCACCAACTTTTTCAAGATGGTGCTTAAACATGCTTGGGAAAAAGGCCATGCTTGTTGGTCTTCCGTGCGTCCTCGAGGAGAAGGTTCTTCTATGGGACAATCCTTCGAACAGTCCACCGCTCCCTGGCCATGGTTGCACGTTGACTCCACTAGAGTTGCCAACGTTGAGAGGTAGTCAGATTTTGTCCGATGAGCAGGTCAGTAATGGAGTTTGATCATGTAGTACTTAGTTATTACATTTCCATCCCGTAATTTCTCCGCTGCGCACCATCTTATATATAGGTCTGGGTCGGTGCCAACGAAGATTGGCTTTCATACCTCCGGCCGGATACCACCATCATTTTGCACAACATCCACACCATTGCGGCCATTCCAGTAGACCCCTTCTCCACCATTGAGATCGGCCTTCCAGACTGGCTGGGCTTGAATACGTATGATGATGCCTACATGAGATTGAAGAAGATAGCAATTGTGGACCCGCCGATAAAGCGACACGGCTATGACAATTACTATCTCATCATGGTGTTCGACATAAGGATTGCCATCAATGCAAGAGGTAGTAATGGCAGAGGCTGGCGCATGTTGGCGGCGATAGATTTGTACCCCTACAAGTTCGAAGACATCGGGCGCCATCTAGGCCGCATCTTCACGGTGACAAGCCAGGGGACTTGTTTCATCTGGTTGCCATCCTACAGTATGGGAGATTACAAACGGAATGCATAAACCATCATTTGCATCCCTAACGGTACTCCATTATTTTGCAGGGACCAGTCATCCCCCGATCAAAATAAGATCGCCGATCCTGGATGTGCATTTGCATCCGCGATTTGGTCTAACCTGGAACCTTGTAGCTGACTTTGGCATATTGGGATCAACTATCTTAGCAGTCGTTACCCATGGTACCACTGATGTGCAACATGGTCAATCTACCACGATCGGACCGTCCCCATCTACCCAGGTATTCCATTTTTTATCCCTCTTGCCTTCTCTTTCATTGTTGTACTAGTAGTATACTTAGTAGTACTAGGAGTACTTTTTACCTTGGAGGATGCATATAGCTAGCTAGGCCCTTGAAGACTTGAACCCACTAGCTGCCACCATTTTTGTTTTTCCATGTCTTACTATCTCATCCATGTAGCCAAGCGTGGCTATATATAATAAGCCGGTTATTTTACTTCCTCTATACCGGAGTAGTACTATTTGCTGCACAGTATTATTGACCGCCATACTTGAGCACAACATTATTATGCATGGACCTTGACTATGTACGTCACCATGTGTCTGGATCTGAGATGCCGCATGTACCAGATGAACGGCGCCGAGTTCGACCCCTGTGATGCTACGTGGGTGCCGAGGGACACTCCTGGAGAGTACTCGCTTTTCATCGGGGACAGCTACCCCATTGTGAAGCGGATGCCACCTTCCGTGCATTACACGGAAGGCCTGCCGCTCATGAAGCATGGTTGTGTCTTCAGTGTGCACCGCCGGATGAACGACATGCTGGGATACGCTATCCCTGATTTATGCCGCTTCAGCTTGGATGAGTCTCCATTGTGTGGAACCGGACTAGAAAGCTGCGATAATGCTTCCCGTTGCCCACCACTATGGATCGTTCCATCCATGAAGAACACCTGGGACTGGAACCTGGAGGAGGACATGTAGCCCATCTATAACGTGTAAGTGGAGTACGGTAATTGTGAACGGTAGCGCTGTGAATATATGTAGACTAGTTGTGCACAAATTTATCACATGAATTGGAGATGAACTTGTGTGGCATACTGGCATTTGTCCTTTAGAATTTATTACTAGTAAATGTGTTATGTGTACGTGCAACTTGTGTGGTTGTTGCACGGGCTCCAACATGCTCTTTGAGAAAAAAAGGTGGCACAACTTTGGATATATGTGATGTGGCGACATCATACAGTAGCATTGTTCGCCATAGTTGTAGTACACTCCTACTAGGACGACAACTCCTATAAAATCTTGCACTTGGCTCTTTGCCTCTTCGGGAGGTTCAATAGTTCGTACTCGTGTGAACCTTGCACTTGGCTCTTCGCCTCTTCGGAAGGTCCAACAGTGATGATACTACAGTACAATATGCTTCTAGCGATCTGACACTGATTGAACTACTGCACGTCCACCGCGAGGGCGAGGGTGAGGGAGAGGGAGAGGGAGAGGGCACTGTAGTCAAAACCCTCTCCTCGTCCTGCGAACCACCGCACACGTGAGCAAGAGAGAGGCGTAGTAAGCAAGCTTCTCCTCGTTCGGCGAGTTGACGGGACACATCAAAGCAGTACTAGTACTAGTAGTCCATACTGCGTCCTTTCCGATTAATATGGCTTAATTTGAAACGAGAAAAATATACTGGCAGTCAACGTATGTAACAATATGCTCTTTACGGTCACTATATATAGTTTTGCGGTGATTATACGATCACTAGCTCACCATAGAGCACCGTATTGCACCCTACTGACCGGCCACATAGTCGACGTGGCACTTTGTTGACTGGTTAAATTGTCACCTGGTTTCTGGGTCCCACCTGTTAGTTGGCAGAGCAAAGAAATCAGTTAAACAAAACTTTACGCAGGCGCGACAGGAGTCCAACCCTTGCGCGCGAACCACCCTGGCTGTGTATGTGAGTGCATGCACGTGTACTCCCTCGGTCTTCCAACAAAGAGTGTACATCGGCTAAAAAACAAAGAGTGTAGTACATGATGTACATATACACTTCCAATGCATTTAGCCTTTAATCTAAATCGATATTGATTGACTAATGCACCAACTTGTGCTCTAGGTATAGGCTACATGTCTACCCTTAATTACAGCATGCAACGACCTTCATTTAATCTTCTTCTCTCAATGGTCACATGCACACATAAGTATGCTATTTTTGGGCGTCAATTATGCCCTGGTCAATGAGTAAATCTCTAAATGTACAGTCTTTCACGGACATAGGGAGTAGGTTGAGCACTTGAGCGTGAGCATGTGTGTTGCGTCGTGTGCTGTGTGCCGCATGGGTGTGTGAGTGTTGCGTGCGTCCATGTGTACGTGTGAGTGTTGCATGTTGCATGCATGCATGCATGGGGCTTACTCCCTCCCATTGACATGTTCATATCTCAAGCTTCCTCTGTTCCCTCCATATGGTGATACTCCCTCTGTTCCCAAATACGGAGTAAAAGCCTCCTCCGTTCACAAATATGGACTAAAATGAGTGAAGTGAGCATAGAGGCATAGGGATACTGTAGAAAGGAAGTCTTCGCGATCCATTATTCCCCATCTCGGTCAGAGAGAACTATTCAACTACTCTTCGGAGTGAAGTGACAATACACGCTGCAGCAGATGGGACACATAATTAATAAGCTGAACCAGTGTGTTGGTGTTACTAAATCAGCCTTACTGATAACCCACAAGTGTAGGGGACCGCAACAACTTTCGAGGGTGAAGTACAACCCAAATTTATTGATTCGACACAAGGGGAGCCAAAGAATATTCTTGAGTATTAGCAGTTGAGTTGTCAATTCAACCACACCTGGATAACTTAGTATCTGCAGCAAAGTATTTAGTAGCAAGAGTGGTATGATTGTAATGGTAACAGTAGCAACAGAAAAGGTAAATGTTTTTGGGTTTTTGTAGTAGTTGTAACAGTAGCAACGGAAAAGTAAATAAGCGAAGAACAATATGTGAAAAGCTCGTAGGCAATGGATCAGTGGTGGATAATTATGCCAGATGCGATTCCTCATGCAATAGTTATAACATAGGGTGATATAGAACTAGCTCCAATTCATCAATGTAATGTAGGCATGTATTCCATAAATAGTCATACGTGCTTATGGAAAAGAACTTGCATGGCATCTTTTGTCCTACCCTCCCGTGGCAGCGGGGTCCTAGTGGAAACTAAGGGATATTAAGGCCTCCTTTTAATAGAGATCCGGACCAAAGCATTAACACATGGTGAATACATGAACTCCTCAAACTACGGTCATCACCAAGAAGTATCCCGATTATTGTCACTTCAGGGTTGTCAGATCATAACACATAATAGGTGACTATAGACTTGCAAGATAGGATCAAGCACACACATATATTCATGAAAACATAATAGGTTCAGATCTGAAATCATGGCACTCGGGCCCTAGTGACAAGCATCAAGCATAGCAAAGTCATAGCAACATCAATCTCAGAACATAGTGGATACTAGGGATCAAACCCTAACAAAACTAACTTGATTACATGGTAAATCTCATCCAACCCATCACCGACCAGCAAGCCTACAATGGAATTACTCACGCACGGCAGTGAGCATCATGAAATTGGTGATGGAGGATGGTTGATGATGATGACGGCAACGAATTCCCGTCTCCGGAGCCCCGAACGGACTCCAGATCAGCCCTCCCGAGAGAGATTAGGGCTTGGTTGCGGCTCCGTGTCGTGAAACGCGATGAAACTTTCTCCTTGATTTTTTTCTCCCCGAGACGGTATATATGGAGTTGGAGTTGAGGTCGGAGGAGGTCCGGGGGGCCCACGAGATAGGAGGGCACGCCCCTAGGGGGGGGGGTGCCCCCCTGTCTCGTGGACAGCCCGTGGGCCCCCTGGCCTTGATTCTTTCGCCAAAAATTCTTATTAATTCTGAAAAGTGCCTCAGTGGATTTCCAGGACATTCCGAGAACTTTTCTTTTCTACACATAAAACAACATCATGGCAGTTCTGCTGAAAACAGCGTCAGTCCGGGTTAGTTTCATTCAAATCATGCAAGTTAGAGTCCAAAACAAGGGCAAAAGTGTTTGGAAAAGTAGATACGTTGGAGACGTATCACTTACCCAGTACTGCCATCGTGTTTGCCAATAGAGCATGCTTCCGCAAATATGCCTACGCACCTCTGTCCTCCATTAACTGACATATGGGCCCTCTTGTGGTAGACCCACATGTCATCAGTGTAACTATTTACACTTCGAAGGACGGTATATCCTGGTAGTAGTACTAGTAGAATTGAGATATAATGCACTTTCTTCCCCATCTTCCACTCTTCTTCCTCCTCTCTTCTTCTTCCTCCTCTCTTCCCCATCGTTGGCCGCACACCATTTACCCCCGCTCACTGCTCGCCCGTCCGCGCCATCTTCCTTGGTAGCTCGCGCGTACCATATCCCCCCGCTCACTACTCGGCCACAGGAGGAGAAGCTTCTTCGCTCGCCCGCCCGAATCCACTTCCTCGCTGGCTCGCAGGCACCCAAAACCCCAATTGTAGAACCGGCTGACACGTAGAGCCGCGATTGGAATTCCCTCCCCGATGTTCTCTTGGAGCAGATCTGTAATCGTATGGACCTACTCAGCACCATCTGTCTGGCCGCATGCTCGGTGTCTTTGTACCATCTACTCGTCAGCAACCGGCCGACTCTTTTCAAGACACCCTGCTTGCTGATGCCCGATCCTTGCAGGTGGCCCAGACACCGACTTGATGATCCTACGGAGGTTGTCGTGGTGCCCCTCGACATGCTACCACTACCCGTCCACCTGTCCTTCATGCGCGACCACTACTGGGCGGGCATGAAGGCCAACTGGATCGTCCTCATCCACCAATCCGGTAGGCCGTGGCGTCTCGTGGATATCTACACCCAGCGAGAGATCACCCTTCCATTGTTGGATACCGCCGCCATCGAGCCTCGCGGTCCGCCGGACACTCTTGCCTACTACCCATGATACGCGTCAAGCTTTTGGCTCGACCTCTGTTTGCTGAAAGTTGTAATCTGCGAAGTGCCCACACCATCAGAAGACTACATGGATTACAAGCTCATTGCCTTGTTCAACATGGGATTAGTCTATCTGGAATCCGGTCGCCATACATGGTTATGTCTCATCATCAATCCTGTCGAGGCAACATTTTTGTCTGATGCTATAGTGCATGATGGCATCGTTTACGCAGTCAACGCACAGATTGGCTTCCTATACTGATGGAATCTATCATCCTGTAATTGTTCTATCTCATCTCATATTTACCATATGAATACGACTGCCTATTCATTGTTACAAATTTAGAATAGATAGTATGTCTATAACCACATCATTGCTACTCCCTCCGTCCCAAAATAAGTGTCTCAAATTTGTACTAGCTCTAGTACAAAGTTGTACTAAGCTTAAGACAATTATTTTGGGACGGAGGGAGTATATGTTCCTCCCATTTACTAGATTTTTATGACCACACATGTTATTGTTAGAGTTGATACAAGAACAATTGGCATCTAATGATTGTTAGAATACATATTATGAGCATAACATCATGATTGCTATATGTTCCTCTCGTTTCCAAGATTTTTATAACAACACATGTTATTGCTTAGAGTTGATATGAGAACAGTAGTAGTAAGTGCTATGGTAGAATATGAGTAGGCTCTGTCATAGCTGTTCTCCTCTCATTGTTACATGATGTTTGAACCATGACATATTGCTAGAATATGAAAGCCATTGGCTTATTTTTTTAACTTAGGGTATGATTATGACCACGGCATTGCAATTCTCTGTCTATGATATGTGTCACTGTTATAATAATCTTAATTCCACACATACTCTGAACATGATTGTTTATTTTTGTCCTTCTGGTCTCCAATTTTAATTGTTGCAGCAGACGCAAATGCACTGGCCTTCATGATTCCAGGACCTGGAATCATACCAGCCGATGGGTGGTGGCTTATCGCTCGTTCAGCTGACGGCAGTCATTTGATGCTCATTCGCACGTACCAAATTGACTAAACCATTACATCAAACCACATGCAGTACAATGCATGGGGCGTTCGTGACATTGATGGCTATGGCTGCTTTGTGTTCGAGAAAGATCCCAGCTCCGTTGGGCCAGGCGTATTCAACTAGAGGCGGGGTTACAGCCTCGGCAACCACTCCTTGTTCCTCGGGCTCAATTATCCGATCATCCAACCAATCATCGATCATATCACTGGTGATGATTACCGTGCTATGCAACTTCCATTAGCCAGGGGGGACTGTGTTTACACATCATACCATGGTTTCATGAATCACCATATCCAGAGATTCGTCGACACAGCTTGTTGCCTGATAATCTTCAGTGTGTGAAAGGCATCAAGCTTCCATGCGATGGATGGCTTTTGCATACCCGACATGCGGCGATGTGGTTCATGCCAACAACAAATATGCACAACTTGATTCGTGCTAATATCTAGACTGAGCCATGTATTCTGCTGCTATAGCACGACCCTCTTTTGTTGGATATTATGTACTGTTGTTAGTTTGAAGCACTCCTCTGGTTTGAAGGACAGATACCTTCCTGGGATCAAGTGCATCCTAACTCACCTGCGTAGGATGTACTGATAATGATGATGGAGATGCTGTGTACTTGTTAGTTAAACCTATGTATAAATTGTGACACTAAATATGACTAGTAAGTAGTACAGTAGCAGTACTAGTATACGTCGGTCAAATTATTCATTATGTCCAGTTTAAATTTTTTTTTATTCATCATGTCCACACATTGAATTAACGTGACAACATGCTGCACGTGAGGTGACACAAGAATCCCGGCGGCGTGTTCGAATATTCTGGACTTCAGATTTGGAGTACCACTTATCTGTCGAAATCTTTCATCACTCACTTAAAATAGTCGATTGATCATACATTGAGTACCATATAATTGGAATTACCGATGCAAGTCGAAGAAGGATTGGCCGGTGCTGCCGGCTGGCGTCAAGTTCGATCCCATGGATCAGGAGCTGATCGAGCACCTCAAGGCCAAAGTGAGTGCTGACAACGCGAGATCTCACCCTCTCATCGATTTGCTCATACCAACCATCGACAGCGAGCACGACATATGCTACAACCAACCTGAGAAACTTCAGGTAAGACACCGATCGGCCGTCTACTTGCACAAACATATTCCTTTGTTTATAGCTCTATTTTTCTTTTTAGACACAGACCTGGTGAAGCAATTACAATTTGACAATTAATAAAAAGTGAAACAGGTGACTGCAACATGCCAAAGATGTTATGAAAATGCAAACTATGTACACTAAAACCTGTATTCGACAATACTGCAGGTATCACACAGAGTGGCCTAAGGAAGCATATCTTCCGGCGCAATTCCAGGGTGTTCAAAAGGGGCACGTGGACGCGTCGCAAGATACAGTGAGAGTGCGGCATGCACGCGATGTGGCACAAGACCGGCAATACCTTGCCGGTGATGGTGAACGGCCGGCAGACGGGAAACACAAAGGTTCTGGTGCTGCACACCAACAAGAACTTCGACCGGCAAAGAACCAACTGGGTGATGCACCAGTACCACCTCGGGGACCTGGAGCAATAGAAGGAGCGGGAGCTGGTCCTCTGCAAGATTTTGTACCAGACGAACACTAGGGCCTGGAGTAAAAAGATTATAAGTTAGTTTGGTATTGGTAGTTGTACTACCTTGTCGTCTGCAAGTTGGTATTGTTGTTAACGATCTTTTGGTATGAACTTGCATTTGCTTCCAACCATCATGCCGAGGGTCGACGTGGATATAAAGCTGAATTGTTTGTTTCGAAACGAATTTTCAGGCACCTGATTTTTATTCGATGGGTAGCATAAGCACCTGCCGTTCGAATTCCCAGTTCTCCAATTTTTTTGAAACAAGTGCATGCACTTATTATCACAATGAAAAAACAATATCCCTGCTGCATCCCAGTTATCAGTCTGTACTTGCAGAATTCTCTCGTTTATTGAGCACATATATTGTTTTTTCATTTTTTTGAGACAATATATTGTTTTTTCAGGTCGAGCAAGTTTCAACTGGGCTGTAGACTGCCCAGGCTTGGTTTTGTTTTTAACAGGCCTAGCCCATGAAGACAACGGGCAACAAAGATCCAGCAGGTATCTACTGGCCTCTGCCCGCCAACTTTAGTTATATTTTGTCTTACAACATCCGCAGGCAGTTTTTTTACTGAATCAAACACACAGCCCAGTTCTGTTTTCCTCTTGAAACACATGTCCTACATCCGTTTTCTAATCTCTACCTATAGTTTTACTAGTTCATATACACGTATCATTATATTGAAAACACATAAAATTCCCTTTTCATATTTACATCCTTATTTTTGTTGTTTTTTCCCACCCAACGCTGATTTTTTTACCACTGGTTTTCCCTTAAACCAACTCAATTGTCCCAAGTCTTATTTGCTTACAAAAACAAAACGATTTTTTGGCAAATCAATAAGTTCTTAATTTTTTTATCATTTCGGGATTACAATAGTTCGGACTCCACCGAAATATGCAAAATAAGGTTGAACTTTTTGACCGTGGTCCTGGGCCGAAAATGGGCTGTAATAAATTACTTAAGAATTAGCAAATGGGCTGCAAATTATAAAAAATAGCAAATGGGCTTTATGTTGTCTGCCACAGATTTGGAGGCTGACTTGTGGGCCTACTAAGTTAATGCGTACACAAGGCTTCTCAAAAAAGAAACTTAGTCAACAATCGACTCTACCAGCGTCAGATCGTTAGATGTCAAGCGAACGGGGACATCTAATGGCAATCGTGCTTCTTCAGTCTCTGATCTTCCTGCCCCAGCTGCCCAAACCAGGGCCGTCGGAACCGCCTGCTCCCGCCTCTCGTGGCTGGCTATGCTGCCGGGCAGGCCTCACAACCCCATCATACTCGCATCCCTGGCCTGTCTATCCCTCTACTCACCCACACCTCCTATTATTTTCCGGCGACGGCAGCCGAACCAGTCAACCCTCATACTCTCCACCGCGTGGGTGGCCACTGCCGTGTCTTCCCCAGATCCGTGTCGTTCCCTTTGTAGGCCTTGCTGTTGTCCACCACCCTGGTTCTCTCGGTGCGGCGTGGTCAACTTGGTCAATGAACAACATCCATCGGAAGTGGACTGTACGTGGAGAGGCTGACAACTGGGTCCACGGCCGCACACAAGGAAATGACTCCTTATTACGCGCAAAATAATGATTCCTCCACTTGACATCCGGGACCCGCTGGAAGGGCCTCTGTATTTTGCAGAAAAAAGTTCCCTCTGCTGACAGGTTGGACCCACCAACTATATCTTCGCATGTAAGGAAGTGCCTTCTTATTGCACACAAAAAAATGAATACCCCCTACCAGCTGGGACCCACCATAGTGGGAGGCTGACTTGTGGGCCTACTAAGTTGACAGGGATGGAGGGCTTTGTCAACTTAGTCAATATATGAACAATTCTAGATCCAGTGACCGTACGATGTCCATCCAACGGCTGTAGTGCTTCTTCAACCTCTGGTCTTCTTGCTCCAGCCGCCGAAAGCAGCGCCGGTCATGCCGCATGCTCCTGCCTCCTGTGGCCGGCTGTGCTGCCACGGAGGCCTCACCGCCCCCATAGTACTCCCACCGCTGGCCAGTCCATCCCTCCACTCACCCACTCCCATTGTTATTCTGCGGCGACGACAGCCTCACATCGCAGCCGAACCAGTGAACCCTCATACTCCTCTACGCATGGGCATCCACTGTGCGTCTTCCCCGGCTCCGTGTCGTCCCCTTCCTAGGCCTCGCCGTCATCCACCACCGTGGTGCTCTCGGCACGGCGCGGTCAATGTGGTTAACGACCGACTTCCTTCGGAAGAGTACTGTACATGGAGAGGCTGACAGTTGGGTCCACGGCAGCCGCAAGGAAGTGCCTCCTTATTACGTGCAAAATAATTATTCCTCCACCTGATAGTGGGGACCCACCGGATGGGCCACCGTATTTCGCGGAAAAAACATTCCCCCCTGACTGCTGGGACTCACCAGCTACATCTTCGCACGCAAGGTGGTGCGTCCGGGCAAAAAAAAAACGATTCGCCCCCTAACTGCTGGGACCCACCAGCTACATCTTCGCACGCAAGGAAGTGCCTGACAGTCGGGACCCACCTGGTCGAAGCGTACATAGCATTGTCATTCTGGTCGTGAACATGTACGTACATATATACTGGTTGATGTAGAGGCGCACATGTGTTGTAATAGAGGCGCGCACGTAGCATGTACACGTATGTACAACGACCAGGGTGCAAGAAAGAAAATATGGCCACGTACGTACATACGGGCGGGGTCTCGAACGCCTACTCACGCATACGTACGGCCAGGGCTCATGTACATGGTTGGGTTGGAACGGAGAAACAACGTCGTCGTCGTGTTCATGGGGAGCCAACCGGCTGGGTTGGAACGAAATGCGTCGTCGTGTTCATCGGGAGGGCTTGGACGGAACAGGCGATGGAAACAAGGCCTGGTGTACCACAGAACGGAGGAATGGCCTTGTGTTCGACCGGCCACGTTCGAAACGGGATTCTGTTCATCGGGAGGGGTCTGGCGTACCGCAAAACGGAGGAAACGGACCTCCTACGGTCGAAACAGGGGTCCTGTTGATCGGGAGGGGTGTGGAGCACCGCAAAACGGATGAAACGGACTTGTGTTGGAGCTCTACGGTCGAAACGGGGGTCCTATTCATCGAGAGGGGTGTGGCGTACCGCAAAATGGGACTCCACGGGATACTGTTCATCTCCACTGCCAACCTCCTCTAGCCTCCACGGGCTACTGTTCATCCACCGTTGACCTCCTTCAGCCTCCACCTGCGAGTGTTCATCCACGGGCCCTGTTCATCCAGCCTCCACCGCGCGCTACTCCACCGGCTACTATTCAACCACCCCTCTCCACGGGCTCCTATTCAACCACCCCTCCACGGGCTACTATTCATCCACCCCTCCACCGTCTATTGTTCATCCAACCCTCCACGGGGTCGTCCTGTTCATCCAGCCCTCCACGGGGTCCTGTTCATCTAGCCCCAACCGGCTCGATTGATCGGGGTCCTGTTCATCCAGAGGCAATGCCACGGGTCGTGTTCATCCACCCCACCGCCCACAGTTCATCCCCCCCTGTAATGCTCACTGTTCATCCAAACCCCCTGCAACGCCCAGTGTTCATCCAGAGGCAGCATCAATCGGCTTCAGTTAGCAGCAGTAGTGAAGGAATCGCTCGATCGCTCGGGTTCAGTAATGCGTAGCCTGCAGTGCAATCGCTCAGGTTCAGTTAGGCAATGCCTCGCTCGGGTAGAGCCCAACGCCTCGCACACACGCGCGTACGTGTACGAGAGAAACACGCATCGCTCGGCCCCCGACCACCCACCGTAACCGGGAACTTGCAGAAATTTTCCTCGCCCTCGCTTCTACCATGGTTTTTTCCGTCATGGACGGCCCAAGGAATGTCATGCAGCTGCGTCTCTGGCCCGCCCAGGACGAAAATCCCATTTTCTGTCATGATTTTTTGTCATAGAAGTAGGATCCCACCACATCCATGATGATACCGGGTTTTGTCACAATTGTCGTCATAGAAGTGTCATAAGTATGACATAATTTTTTTTCGTTCAGCCCAAAATGTCACGGATGTGTCTTTTTTTTGTAGTGACGATAGCGGTAAATTAGTAAGAGACATCATAGATCGCACCATATCTATTAAAGTGCGGACACGATGTTCGGACACACCATTACATTGTGGTGTTCCGGGTGGCCTGAGTTGTGAAACTATTCCGCATTGTTTCAAATGAAGACCAAACTCGTAACTCAAATATTCTCCTCCACGATCAGATCTTAGAAACTCTATTTTCTTGTTACGATGATTTCCTACTTCACTCTGAAATTCTTTGAACTTTTCAAATGTTTCAGACTTATGTTTCATTAAGTAGATATACCCATATCTGCTTAAATCATCCGTGAAGGTGAGAAAATAACGATACCCGCCGCGACCCTCAATATTCATCGGACCACATACATCAGTATGTATGATTTCCAACAAATCTGTTGCTCGCTCCATTGTTCCGAAGAATGGAGTTTTAGTCATCTTGCCCTTGAGGCATGGTTTGCAAGTACCAAGTGATTCATAATCAAGTGATTCCAAAAGTCCATCAGAATGGAGTTTCTTCATGCGCTTTACACCAATATGACCCAAACGGCAGTGCCACAAATAAGTTGCACTATCATTATTAACTTTGCATCTTTTGGCATCAATATTATGAATATGTGTATCACTATGATCGAGATCCAACAAACTATTTTCATTGGGTGTATAACCATCGAAGGTCTTATTCATGTAAACAGAATGACAATTATTCTCATACATGAATCATATCTCAGATTTCATGGCCTCAAGCCATTTCGCGGAATCTGGGCTCATCATCGCTTCCTCATAGTTCGTAGGTTCGTCATGGTCAAGTAACATGACCTCCAGAATAGGATTACCGTACCACTCTGGTGCAGATCTTACTCTGGTTGACCTACGAGGTTCGGTAGTAACTTGATATGAAGTTTCATGATCATCATCATTAGCTTCCTCACTAATTGGTGTAGGAGTCACAGGAACAGATTTCTTTGATGAACTACTTTCCAATAAGGGAGCAGGTACAGTTACCTCATCAAGTTTTACTTTCCTCCCACTCACTTCTTTTGAGAGAAACTCCTTCTCTAGAAAGGATCGATTCTTAGCAACAAATGTCTTGCCTTTGGATCTGTGATAGAAGGTGTACCCAACAGTTTCCTTTGGGTATCCTATGAGGACACATTTCTTCGATTTAGGTTCGAGCTTATCAGGTTGAAGCTTTTTCACATAAGCATCGCAGCCCCAAACTTTAAGAAACGACATCTTTGGTTTCTTGCCAAACCATAGTTCATAAGGCGTCATCTCAATGGATTTAGATGGTGCCCTATTTAACGTGAATGCAGCCGTCTCTAAAGCATAACCCCAAAACGATAGCGGTAAATCAGTAAGAGACATTAGATCGCACCATATCTAATAAAGTGCGGTTACGACGTTTGGACACACCATTACGCTGTGGTGTTCCGGGTGGCGTGAGTTGCGAAACTATTCCGCATTGTTTCAAATGAAGACCAAACTCGTAACTCAGATATTCTCCTCCATGATCAGATCATAGAAACTTTATTTTCTTGTTACGATGATTTTCTACTTCACTCTGGAATTCTTTGAACTTTTCAAATGTTTCATACTTATGTTTCATTACCCATATCTGCTTAAATCATCTGTGAAGGTGAGAAAATAACGATACCCACCGCGAGCCTCAATATTCATCGGACCACATACATCAATATGTATGATTTCCAACAAATCTGTTGCTCGCTCCATTGTTCCGGAGAACGGAGTTTTAGTCATCCTGCCCATGAGGCATGGTTCGCAAGTACCAAGTGATTCCAAAAGTCCATCAGAATGGAGTTTCTTCATGCGTTTTACACCAAGATGACCCAAACGGCAGTGCCACAAATAAGTTGCACTATCATTATCAACTCTGCATCTTTTGGCTTCAATATTATGAATATGTGTATCACTACTATCGAGATTCAATAAAAAGAGACCACTCTTCAAGGGTGCATGACCATAAAAGATATTACTCATATAAATAGAACAACCATTATTCTCAGATTTAAATGAATAACCGTCTCGCATCAAACAAGATCCAGATATAATGTTCATGCTCAACACTGGCACCAAATAACAATTATACAGGTCTAAAACTAATCCTGAAGGTAGATGTAGAGGTAGCGTGCCGGCCGCGATCACATCGACTTTGGAACCATTTCCCACGCGCATCATCACCTCGTCCTTAGCCAATCTTCGCTTAATCCTTAGTCCCTGTTTCAAGTTGCAAATATTAGCAACAGAACCAGTATCATATACCAAGGCACTACTGCGAGCATTAGTAAGGTACACATCAATAACATGTATATCACATATACCTTTGTTCACCTTGCCATCCTTCTTATCCGCCAAATACTTGGGGCAGTTCCGCTTCCACTAACCAGTCCCTTTGTAGTAGAAGCACTCAGTCTCAGGCTTAGGTCTAGACTTGGGCTTCTTCACTTGAGCAGCAACTTGCTTGTCGTTCTTCTTGAAGTTCCCCTTCTTCCCTTTACCCCTTTTCTTGAAACTGGTGGTCTTGTTAACCATCAACACTTGATGCTCCTTTTTGATTTCTACCTCCACAACCTTTAGCATCACGAAGAGCTCGGGAATTGTCTTGTTTATCCCTTGCATATTATAGTTCATCACGAAGCTTTTGTAGCTTGGTGGCAGTGATTCAAGAATTCTGTCAATGACACTATCATCCAGAAGATTAACTCCCAGTTGAATCAAGTGATTGTTATACCCAGACATTTTGAGTATATTCTCATTGTCAGAACTATTATCATCCATCTGGTAGCTGTAGAACTTATTGGAGACTTCATATCTCTCAATCCGGGCATTTGCTTGAAATATTAACTTCAACTCCTGGAACATCTCATATGCTCCATGACGTTCAAAATGTCGTTGAAGTCCAGGTTCTAAGCCGTAAAGCATGGCACACTGAACTATCGAGTAGTCATCAGCTTTGCTCTGCCAAACGTTCACAATGTCCGGCGTTGCTCCTGCAGCGGGTGAGAGAGTCCTAGATTAGGGGGTATCTGGACTGCCGGACTATATACATCGTCCGGACTATTGAAGCGTGAAGATACAAGACTCAAGACTTCGGCCCGTGTCCGGATGGGACTCTCCTCTGCGTGGAAGGAAAGCTTGGCGATCCGGATATTATGTTTCCTTCGTTGTAACCTACTCCATGTAAACCCTAGCCCTCCCCAGTGTCTATATAAACCGGAGAAGATGGTCCTTAGAAGGGCGATCACAATTACAATCATACCATCATAGGCTAGCTCTTAGGGTTTAGCCTCTACGATCTCGTGGTAGATCTACTCTTGTACTACTCATATCTTCAATATTAATCAAGCAGGAAGTAGGGTTTTACCTCCATTGAGAAGGCCCGAACCTGGGTAAACATTGTGTTCCTTGCTTCCTGTTACCATCAGCCTAAGACACACAGATCGGGACCCCCTACTCGAGATCTGCCGGTTTTGACATCGACATTGGTGCTTTCATTGAGAGTTCCTCTGTGTCGTCACTTAGAGGCTTGATGGCGTCTTCAATCGCCAACAACACAGTCCAGGGTGAGACTTTTCTCCCCGGACAGATCTTTGTGTTCGGCGGCTTCGCACAGCGGGCCAATTCGCTTGGTCATCTGGAGCAGATCGACAGCTACGCCCCTGGCCACGAGATCAGGTTCGGAAACTTGAACGACACGCCGGACATTCACGGAGACTTGATCTTCGATGGATTCGGGCTTGTGCGAGGAGCACAGGACAGTCACGACGAGCACGGCCTAGACCTGCTGTCGGACAATGCTCGGGATATCATCCCAGCAGTAGCCCCGGATCTAAATCCGAAACAGGTTGTGTTGCCCAAGGACGGAGGGGTGGACCCCGCCCCGCAGGCCGCATACTCATCAACGGTGGAGACGAACACAGGTCTCTCCTCTGTGGAGGCCTGTAACCCCGGGCCCCCGGACTTGTATCTGGTTATTGGTTCCGGTCCGCATACCCTCGAGCCCGCCAAGCCAGGTTGGGCTCTGGTAATGGAGTTTACCTCTGCGGGCATCTTTTAGCACTCGCCCTTTGGCGACATGCTGAACTCATTAAAGTCTCTCTCTTTGTCAGGAGGCTCTGGGCCGAACTATGTCCGGCTTGAGTGGGAAGCAGGCGACGAAGGAATTCGCTGCCCACCCACCACCCACTTCATTGCCACGGTTGATGATTTAACCGACGTGCTTGACTTCGACTCCGAAGACATCGATGTTGGGGAACGTAGTAATTTCAAAAATTTTCTTACGTACACGCAAGATCATGGTGATGGCATAGCAACGAGAGGGGAGAGTGTTGTCCATGTACCCTCGTAGACCGTAAGCAGAAGCGTTAGCACAACACGGTTGATGTAGTCGTACGTCTTCACGATCCGACCGATCCAAGTACCGAACGTACGGCACCTCCGAGTTCAGCACACATTCAGCTCGATGACGATCCCCGGGCTCCGATCCAGCAAAGCTTCAGGGATGAGTTCCGTCAGCACGGCGGCGTGGTGACAATGATGATGCTCTACCGGTGTAGGGCTTCGCCTAAACTCCGCGACGATATGACCGAGGTGGAATATGGTGGAGGGGGGCACCGCACACGGCTAAGGAACGATCTGTAGATCAACTTGTGTGTTCTGGGGTGCCCCCTGCCCCCATATATAAAGGAGGAAGGGGGAGGTGCGGCCGGCCCCCTTGGGGTGCGCCTGGAAGAGTCCTACTCCCATCGGGAGTAGGACTCCCCCCTCTTGCCTTGGTGGAGAAGGAAAGGGGGGAGGGGAAAGAGGAAAGGGGGGCGCCCCCCCCTTCATTGTCCTATTCGGACTAGGGGGGAGGGGGCACACGGCCTGCCCTGGCCGGCCCTCCTCTTCTCCCTCATGGCCCATTAAGGCCCATTAACCCCCGGGAGGGTTCCGGTAACCCCCCGGTGTTCTGGTAAAATCCCGATTTCACCCGAAACCTTTCCGATGTCCAAACATAGGCTTCCAATATATCAATCATTATGTCTCGACCATTTAGAGACTCCTCGTCATGTCCGTGATCAGATCCGGAACTCCGAACAAAGTTCGGTACATCAAAACTTATAAACTCATAATGAAACTGTCATCGTAACGTTAAGCGTGCGGACCCTACGGGTTCGAGAACTATGTAGACATGACCTAGAACTATTCTCGGTCAATAACCAATAGCAGAACCTGGATGCCCATATTGGTTCCTACATATTCTACAAAGATCTTTATCGGTCAAACCGCATAACCACATACGTTGTTCCCTTTGTCACCGGTATGTTACTTGCCCGAGATTCGATCGTCGGTATCCAATACCTAGTTCAATCTCATTACCAGCAAGTCTCTTTACTCGTTACATAATGCATCATCCCGCAACTAACTCATTAGTCACATTGCTTGTAAGGCTTATAGTGATGTGCATTACCGAGAGGGCCCAGAGATACCTCTCTGACAATCGGAGTGACAAAACCTAATCTCGAAATACGCCAACCCAACATGTACCTTTGGAGACACCTGTAGTACTCCTTTATAATCACCCAGTTACATTGTGACGTTTGGTAGCACCCAAAGTGTTCCTCCAGTAAATGGGAGTTGCATAATCTCATAGTTACAGGAACATGTATAAGTCATGAAGAAAGCAATAGCAACATACTAAACGATCAAGTGCTAGGCTGACGGAATGGGTCATGTCAATCACATCATTCCCCTAATGATGTGATCCCATTAATCAAATGACAACACATGTCTATGGTTAGGAAACATAACCATCTTTGATTAATGAGCTAGTCAAGTAGAGGCATACTAGTGACTATATGTTTGTCTATGTATTCACACATGTATTATGTTTCCGGTTAATACAATTCTAGCATGAATAATAAACATTTATCATGATATAAGGAAATAAATAATAACTTTATTATTGCCTCTAGGGCATATTTCCTTCAGTCTCCCACTTGCACTAGAGTCAATAATCTAGTTCACATCGCTATGTGATTTAACACCAATATTCACATCTGCATGTGATTAATACCCATAGTTCACATCATCATGTGATCAACACCCAAAGGGTTTAGTAGAGTCAATAATCTAGTTCACATCGCTATGTGATTAACACCCAAAAGAGTACTAAGGTATGATCATGTTTTGCTCGTGAGAGAAGTTTAGTCAACGGGTCTGTCATATTCAGAGCCATATGTAGTTTGCAAATATTCTATGTCTACAATGCTCTGCATGAAGCTACTCTAGCTAATTGCTCCCACTTTCAATATGTATCCAGATTGAGACTTAGAGTCATCTGGATCAGTGTAAAAGCTTGGATCGTTGTAACTTTTACGACGAGCTCTTTTATCACCTCCATAGTCGAGAAACATCTCCTTAGTCCTCACTAAGGATATTCTTGACCCATGTCCAGTGATCTACTTATTAGATCAAAATTGTATTCCTTTGCCAAACACAGAGCAAGGTATACAATAGGTCTGGTTCACAGCATAGCATACTTTATAGAACCTATGACTGAGGCATAGGGAATGACTTTTCATTCTCTTTCTATTTTCTGCAATGGTCGGGTCTTGAGTCTTACTCAACTTCACACCTTGTAACACAGGCAAGAACTCCTTCTTTGATTGTTCCATTTTGAACTATTTCAAAAATTTATCAAGGTATGTACTCATTGAAAAATCTTATCAAGCGTCTTGATCTATCTATATAGATCTTGATGCTCAATGTGTAAGTAGCTTCACCGAGGTCTTGCTTTGAAAAACTCTTATTCAAGTATCCTTTCATGCTATCCACAATTTCCATATCATTTCCAATTAACAATATGTCATCCACATATAATATTAGAAATGCTACAGAGCTCCCACTCACTTTCTTGTAAATACATGCTTCTTCAGAAGTCTGTATAAAACCATATGCTTTGATCAACTCATCAAAGCATATATTCCAACTCCGAGATGCTTGCACCATTCCATTGATGGATTGTTGGAGCTTGCACATTTTGTTAGTACCTTTAGGATTAACAAAACCTTCTGGTTGCATCATATACAACTCTTCTTTAATAAATCCATTAAAGAATGTAGTTTTGACATCCATTTGCCAGATTTCATAACATGTGACAATTGCTAACATGATTCGGACAGACTTAAGCATCGCTACAGTTGAGAAAATCTCATTGTAGTCAACACCTTGAACTTGTCGAAAACCTTTTTGTGACTAGTCGAGCTTTGTAGATAGTAACACTACTATCAGTGTCCGTCTTCCTCTTGAAGATCCATTTATTTAACATGGCTTGCTGATCATCGAGCAAGTCAATCAAAGTCCATACTTTGTTCTCATACATGGATCCAATCTCAGATTTCATGGCCTCAAGCCATTTCGCGGAATCTAGGCTCATCATCGCTTCCTCGTAGTTCGTAGGTTCATCATGGTCTAGTAACATGACTTCTAGAACGGGATTACCGTACCACTTTGGTGCGGATCTTACTCTGGAAGACCTACAAGGTTTGGCAGCAACTTGATCTGAAGTTTCATGATCATCATCATTAACTTCCTCACTAATTGGTGTAGTAATCACTGGAACTGATTTCTCTGATGAACTACTTTCCAATAAGGGAGAAGGTACAATTACCTCATCAAGTTCTACTTTCCTCCCACTCACTTCTTTCGAGAGAAACTTCTTCTCTAGAAAGGATCCATCTTAGCAATGAATAACTTGCCTTTGGATCTGTGATAGAAGGTGTACCCAATAGTTACCTTTGGGTATTCTATGAAGACGCACTTCTCCGATTTGGGTTCGAGCTTATCAGGTTGAAAACGTTTTTCATATAAGCATCACAACTCCAAACTTTAAGAAACGACAACTTAGGTTTACTGCTAAACCATAGTTTATATGATGTTGTCTCAACGGATTTAGATGGTGCCCTTTTAACGTGAATGCAGCTGTCTCTAATGCATAACCCCAAAACAATAATGGTAAATCAGTAAGAGACATCATAGATCGCACCATATCCAATAAAGTGCGGTTACGACGTTCGGACACACCATAACGTTGTGGTGTTCCAGGTGGCGTGAGCTGTGAAACTATTCCACATTGTTTTAATTGAAGACTAAACTCGTAACTCAAATATTTGTCTCCGCGATCAGATCGCAGAAACTTTATTTTCTTGTTATGATGATTTTTCCACTTCACTCTGAAATTCTTTGAACCTTTCAACTATTTCAGACTTATGTTTCATCAAGTAGATATACCCATATCTGCTCAAATCATCTTGTGAAGGTAAAAAAAAAACGATACTTGCCACGAGCATCAACACTCATTGGATCGCATACATCGGTATGTATTATTTTCAATAAGTCAGTTGCTTGTTCCATTGTTCCGGAGAACGGAGTTTTAGTCATCTTGCCCAAAAGGCATGGTTCGCAAGCATCAAATGATTCATAACCAAGTGATTCCGAAAATCCATCTTTATGGAGTTTCTTCATGCGCTTTACACCGATATGACCCAAACGGCAGTGCCACAAATAAGTTGCACTATCATTATTAACTTTGCATCTTTTGGCATCAATATTATGAATATGTGTATCACTATGATCGAGATCCAACAAACTATTTTCATTGGGTGTATAACCATCGAAGGTCTTATTCATGTAAACAGAATGACAATTATTCTCTGATTTTAGATGAATAACCGTATTGCAATAAACATGATCAAATCATATTCATGCTCAACGCAAACGCCAAATAACATTTATTTAGGTTCTACACAAATCTCGAAAGTGTAGGGAGAGTGTGATGATAATCATATCAATCTTGGAACTATTTCCAACACACATCATCACTTCACCCTCAACTAGTCTCTGTTTATTCCATAACTCATGTTCTGAGTTACTAATATTTAGCAACCGAACAAGTATCAAATACTCAGGGGCTACTATAAACACTAGTAAGGTACACATCAATAACCTGTATATCAAATATACCCTTGTTCACTTTGCCATCCTTCTTATCCACCAAATATTCAGGGTATTTCCCTTTCCAGTGACCATTTCCTTTGTAGTGTAAGCACTCAGTTTCAGGCTTTGGTCTAGCTTTGGTCTTCTTCACGGGAGTGACAACTTGTTTGCCATTCTACTTGAAGTTTCCCTTTCTTTCCCTTTGCCCTTTTCTTGAAACTAGTGGTCTTGTCAATCATCAACACTTGATGCTCTTTCTTGATTTCTACCTTCGTCGATTTCAACATCACGAAGAGCTCGGGAATTGTTTTCGTCATCCCTTGCATACTATAGTTCATCACGAAGTTCTAGTAACTTAGTGATGGTGACTAGAGAATTCTGTCAATCACTATCTTATCTGGAAGATTAACTCCCACTTGATTCAAGTGATTGAAGTACCCAGACAATCTGAGCACATGCCTACTAGTTGAGCGATTCTCCTCCATCTTTTAGCTATAGAACTTGTTGGAGACTTCATATCTCTCAACTCGGGTATTTGCTTGAAATATTAACTTCAATTCCTGGAACATCTCATATGATCCATGACGTTCAAAACGTCTTTGAAGTCCCGATTCTAAGCCGTTAAGCATGGTGCACTAAACTATCAAGTAGTCATCATATTGAGCTAGCCAAACGTTCATAACGTCTGCATCTGCTCCTGCAATAGGTTTGTCACCTAGCGGTGCATCAAGGTCATAATTCTTCTGTGCAGCAATGAGGATAAACCTCAGATCACGGATCCAATCCGCATCATTGCTACTAACATCTTTCAACACAAGTTTCTCTAGGAACATATCAAAATAAACATATGAAAGCAACAACGCGAGCTATTGATCTACAACATAATTTGCAAAATACTACCAGGACTAAGTTCATGATAAATTTAAGTTCAATTAATCATATTACTTAAGAACTCCCACTTAGAAAGACATCCCTCTAATCCTCTAAGTGATTACGTGATCCATATCAACTAAACCATGTCCGATCATCACGTGAGATGGAGTAGTTTCAATGGTGAACATCATTATGTTGATCATATCTACTATATGATTCACGCTCGACCTTTCGGTCTCCGTGTTCCGAGGCCATATCTGTATATGCTAGGCTCGTCAAGTTTAACCCGAGTATTCCGCATGTGCAACTGTTTTGCACCCGTGGTATTTGAACGTAGAGCCTATCACACCCGATCATCACGTGGTGTCTCAGCACGAAGAACTTTCGCAACGGTGCATACTCAGGGAGAACACTTCTTGATAATTAGTGAGAGATCATCTTATAATGCTACCGCCAATCAAAGCAAGATAAGATGCATAAAGGATAAACATCACATGCAATCAATATAAGTGATATGATATGGTCATCATCATCTTGTGCTTGTGATCTCCATCTTCGAAGCACCGTCGTGATCACCATCGTCACCGGCGCGACACCTTGATCTCCATCGTAGCATCGTTGTCGTTACGTCATCTATTGCTTCTACGACTATCGCTACCACTTAGTGATAAAGTAAAGCAATTACAGGGCGTTTGCATTTCATACAATAAAGCAACAACCATATGGCTCCTGCCAGTTGCCGATAACTTCGGTTACAAAACATGATCATCTCATACAATAAAATATAGCATCACGTCTTGACCATATCACAGCACAACATGCCCTGCAAAAACAAGTTAGATGTCCTCTACTTTGTTGTTGCAAATTTTACGTGGCTGCTACGGGCTTAGCGAGAACCGTTCTTACCTACACATCAAAACCACAACGATAGTTCGTCAAGTTAGTGCTGTTTTAACCTGCGCAAGGACCGGGCGTAGCCACACTCGGTTCAACTAAAGTGAGAGAGATAGACACCCGCCAGCCACCTTTAAGCACGAGTGCTCGTAACGGTGAAACCAGTCTCGCGTAAGCATACGCGTAATGTCGGTCCGGGCCGCTTCATCTCACAATACCGCCGAACCAAAGTATGACATGCTGGTAAGCAGTATGACTTGTATCGCCCACAACTCACTTGTGTTCTACTCGTGCATATAACATCAACGCATAAAACCAGGCTCGGATGCCACTGTTGGGGAACGTAGTAATTTCAAAAAAATTTCCTACGTACACGCAAGATCATGGTGATGGCATAGCAACGAGAGGGGAGAGTGTTTTCCACGTACCCTTGTAGACCGTAAGCGGAAGCGTTAGCACAATGCGGTTGATGTAGTCGTACGTCTTCACGATCCGACCGATCCAAGTACCGAACGTACGGCACCTCCGAGTTCAGCACACGTTCAGCTTGATGACGATCCCCGGGCTCCGATCCAGCAAAGCTTCGGGGATGAGTTCCGTCAGCACGACGGCGTGGTGACGATGATGATGCTCTACCGGCGCAGGGCTTCGCCTAAACTCCGCGACGATATGACCGAGGTGGAATATGGTGGAGGGGGGCACCGCACACGGCTAAGGAACGATCTGTAGATCAACTTGTGTGTTCTGGGGTGCCCCCCTGCCCCCGTATATAAAGGAGGGAGGGGGAGGTGCGGCCGGCCCCCTTGGGGTGCGCCTGGAGGAGTCCTACTCCCACCGGGAGTAGGACTCGCCCCTCTTTCCTTGGTGGAGAAGGAAAGGGGGGAGGGGAAAGAGGAAAGGGGGGCGCCGCCCCCCCTTCCTTGTCCTATTCGGACTAGGGGGGAGGGGGCGCGCGGCCTGCCCTGGCCGGCCCTCCTCTTCTCCCTCATGGCCCATTAAGGCCCATTAACCCCCGGGAGGGTTCCGGTAACCCCCCGGTGTTCCGGTAAAATCCCGATTTCACCCGGAACCTTTCCGATGTCCAAACATAGGCTTCCAATATATCAATCTTTATGTCTCGACCATTTCGAGACTCCTCATCATGTCCGTGATCACATCCGGAACTCCGAACAAACTTCGGTACATCAAAACTTATAAACTCATAATAAAACTGTCATCGTAACGTTAAGCGTGCGGACCCTGCGGGTTCGAGAACTATGTAGACATGACCTAGAACTATTCTCGGTCAATAACCAATAGCGGAACCTGGATTCCCATATTGGTTCCTACATATTCTACGAAGATCTTTGTCGGTCAAACCGCATAACAACATACGTTGTTCCCTTTGTCATCGGTATGTTACTTGCCCGAGATTCGATCATCGGTATCCAATACCTAGTTCAGTCTCGTTACCGGCAAGTCTCTTTACTCGTTACATAATGCATCATCCTGCAACTAACTCATTAGTCACATTGCTTGCAAGGCTTATAGTGATGTGCATTACCGAGAGGGCCCAGAGATACCTCTCCGACAATCGGAGTGACAAAACCTAATCTCGAAATACGCCAACCCAACATGTACATTTGGAGACACCTGTAGTACTCCTTTATAATCACCCAGTTACATTGTGATGTTTGGTAGCACCCAAAGTGTTCCTCCGGTAAACGGGAGTTGCATAATCTCATAGTTACAGGAACATGTATAAGTCATGAAGAAAGCAATAGCAACATACTAAACGATCAAGTGCTAGGCTGACGGAATGGGTCATGTCAATCACATCATTCCCCTAATGATGTGATCCCATTAATTAAATGACAACACATGTCTATGGTTAGGAAACATAACCATCTTTGATTAACGAGCTAGTCAAGTAGAGGCATACTAGTGACTATATGTTTGTCTATGTATTCACACATGTATTATGTTTCCGGTTAATACAATTCTAGCATGAATAATAAACATTTATCATGATATAAGGAAATAAATAATAACTTTATTATTGCCTCTAGGGCATATTTCCTTCAATCGACGGTATGGATGATGATGTAGGAGACACACAGGAGCCACCTCCCACAGGGCGGTGGACAGCCACCTCTTCATACGATATATATATGGTGGACACTCCGAAAGAAACAAATGGCGATGAGGCAATGGAGGATAACCCTTCCAAGAAGAAAGCAAAACATGGGCATCGCCAGCGCTGCTCCAAGCTCCACCAAGGCAATACCGGCACCGGAGACGGAAACGATCCGGCCGGTGCCGAAGATGAATACAACCCCGATCAGCCCGCCTTCAAGCAGGCCAAGCAGGAGGATGGGCAGGACAGCCCAGATGAACAGGCGACAGACGGGTATCTGGAGGAGGACAACTACATGCCCCCTCCGAAGATGGGATTAGCATTAGCGACGACGAGTTCGGCGTGCCTGAGGACCCTGCGGAGCAGGAGCACTTCAAGCGCCGGCTTATTGCCACTGCGAGGAGCCTGAAGAAGAAACAGCAGCAGCTTCAAGATGATCAAGATCTACTCATTGATAGATGGATGAAAGTCCTGGCAGCCGAGGAATATGGACTCGAGCGCCGCACGGCTGACCGGCCACCTCGAGGTCGGGATAAAATGACATATCAGCCCAAATACCAGCCTGCACCCCCGCGCCAGTTTACTACGGCCCGGGGCAATACTCAGGACCTGCGTGATAGATTGGATAGCACCGCAGGACAACCAAGATCGATCTACGGATCACGGGGGCGTGCTGCCGCACATGACGATGACCGTCATACCAGATACACTAACAGTAAATCCGGCCGGCCTGAACACAACCAGCCAGATTTGGCCGGACTGCGTCGTGACATAGCCCATCACAGAGGCGCCGCACACCCCCTCTGCTTCACTAATGAAGTGATGGATCATGAATTCCCAGAAGGGTTCAAACCCGTAAACATCGAATCATACGATGGCACAATAGACCCCGCGGTATGGATTGAAGACTTCCTTCTCCACATCCACATGGCCTGCGGAGATGATCTACATGCCATCAAGTATCTTCCCCTTAAGCTCAAAGGACCCGCCCGACACTGGCTTAACAGCTTGCCAGCAAATTCCATTGGCAGTTGGGAAAACCTACAAGACGCATTCCTTGACAACTTCCAAGGCACATATGTGCGACCTCCGGACGGCGATGACTTGAGCCACATCACTCAACAGCCCGGAGAACCAGCCAGGAAATTCTAGACCCGGTTCCTAACTAAAAAGAACCAAACAGTTGACTGTCCGGACACTGAAGCCCTGGCGGCCTTCAAGCATAATATCCGCGACAAGTGGCTCAGCCGACACCTCGGCCAGGAGAAACCAAAGTCCATGACAGCTCTCACGACACTAATGACCCGCTTTTGCGCGGGCGAGGACAGCTGGTTGGCTCGCAGCAGCACTACGCCACATTATGGCACGTCAGATGTCCGTGAAAATAATGGCAAGCTACGGCGCAACAGACACAAGCGACGGAACAACGGCGACACCACCGAAGACACGACAGTCAATGCTGGATTCAGTGGATCTAAATCCAGTCAGCGGAAGAAGCCATTCAAAAGAAACAATCAGGGACCATCCAGTCTAGACCGTATACTGGAGCGCTCATGCCAAATTCATGGCACCCCAGACAAGCCAGCCAACCACACCAATAGAGACTGCTGGGTATTTAAACAGGCCGGCAAAATAAATGCCGAAAACAAGGATAAGGGGCTGCACAACGATGATGATGAGGAGCCCCAGCATCCGAACACGGGGGGACAGAAGAAATTCCCCCCAGGTGAAAATGGTCAACATGATCGACGCCACTCACATCCCCAAGCGGGACGGAAGCGAGCACTACGGGACGTCTACGCGATGGAGCCAGTCGTCCCCAAATTCAACCCATGGTCAGCTTGTCCGATCACCTTTGATCGTAGGGATCATCCTACTAGCATCCGTCATGGCGGCTCGGCCGCATTGGTCTTAGACCCAATCATCGACGGATTCCACCTCACGCGAGTCCTTATGGACGACGGCAGCAGCCTGAACCTGCTTTACCAGGACACAGTGCGCAAAATGGGCATCGATCCTTTAAGGATCAAGCCCACCAAAACCACCTTTAAAGGTGTAATTCCTGGAGTAGAGGCCCGTTGTACGGGCTCTATAACATTGGAAGTGGTCTTCAGATCTCCGGACAACTTCCGAAGCGAGGAGTATATCTTCGATATCGTCCCTTTCCGTAGTGGTTACCACACACTGCTCGGGAGAACCGCACTCGCTAGATTCAATGCGGTACCACACTATGCATACCTCAAGCTCAAGATGTCGAGCCCACGCGGGGTCATAACAGTCAACGGAAACATGGACCGCTCTCTCCGTACAGAAGAGCAAACTGTAGCCCTCGCGACTGAAGTACAATGCGGCCTCCTCCGGTAAACCACCAATCCGGCGACGACAACCTCAAGCACCGTCAAGCGAGTTCGGAGCACCCCGCAACAGGACCACCAGGCACGCCAAGAGCACGACTAGCAGTCTGGCCTCCGCTCAAATCCCATCAAATAAGAATTTGTGCCACGCGTACACAATTACGCACTTAAATTACCATGGGCGCAGGCGGAGGCGCAACAGTGGCTCAGTCAACAGTGTGGTGTCACCGCCACATACCTTCGTAACCTTTCCTTTGACCTTTTGGGACATTTCTTTAGTGCAGCCTCTCCAGACGAGCTGGATTGTCGGACTTACATAGGAGAGAAAACCAAGGAGGCAACAGGCTTTGCGCACAGAAGGAAATACCCAGGTGGAATCTATTTACGATTGTTATACCTGCTTTATCTATCTGTACGTAGCCTGCCCCTGGATAGGGTATGTCAAATAATGCTATTTATCTCCGCTTAATGCATTCATTGTAAACATACACTTAAACGTATTATTCATCAATGGGAGATAATATATAGCGTCTGCTTATTATTCTTATTTGAGCATTTTTTCTTACAAATGTCTATTTGATATTGCATCTGTACACCTTGGTACGTTCAGTTTGCCAGGGGCTTCTTATGGCGCCCCATAATACGGCAAGACAAATCCGAACACTTTCCACAGTGCGGCACCCCGAACTTATAGCATTATATGCATTAGCTCCGAATCATGTCTTGGGTCTACAGTTGGGATAGCCCGACTCCCTTGTTTTGGTGCCTTATGTTCCGTTATATTGGCTAAGGTAGCGCAGCAAGAACTACTGCGATTGTGTCCCAGTTCTTCCGGACGAGCACCTCAGTAGAGAAAGCCGAAAACTAACCGGCATGATGTGGCGAGAGCTGGTCGTTGTTCGAGAGGTCTTAAAATCCTTAAATAATTTTCCGCTTTAGGTGATAATTCAGCTTCGTCCGATCTAGGCGTATATAGCGCCCCAATTCAGCCTTTCGAATTCTAGGGGCTTCGCCGAAATATAAAATTGTAGACTTCTATGGCTAAGTGAAGGTTATAAAGCCGCATAGTCCGATTGCCTTGTTCGCTGCGCCGGACACCTCCTTAAGGGACCAAACATTTGGATAAAGAGTGTCCGGGTTTTCCACGAACACCCTAGTACTAGTTACATGGGGGCGGAAGCCGATGACTGGCCTACTTTCAGAATTTTATAAACAGCCGCACAGAAGGTAATATTTTAAATAACAAAAGCGCTACATAGCACAAGTAACTTCGTCCTTAAATTACAAACATGACATAAGTGAATTAATTCTAAAATTATGTCCTTGGTACATTCATCGGCCATGAGGCAAGCGCACTTGATAACGCCATCGTAATACTTCTCCGGATAGCGATGCGCCTTGCCCTCCGGCGGCCCGTCCTTCACCAGCTTCTCCGCATCCAGCTTGCCCCAATGCACCTTTGCACGGGCTAAGGCCCGGCGGGTGTCGGTGTCAAAACCGGCGGATCTCGGGTAGGGGGTACCGATCTATGCATCTTAGGCTGATGGTAAGAGGAAGCAAGGGACACAATGTTTATCTAGGTTCGGGCCCTCTCGATGGATGTAAAACCCTACTTCCTGCTTGATTAATATTGAAGATATGTGTAGTACAAGAGTAGATCTACCACGAGATTGTAGAGGCTAAACCCTAAGAGCTAGCCTATGATGGTATGATTGTAATTGTGATCGGCATTCTAAGGACCATCCTCTCCGGTTTATATAGACACCGGAGAGCTAGGGTTTACATGGAGTCGGTTACAAGGGAGGAAACATAATATCCGGATTGCCAAGCTTGTCTTCCACGCAAAGGAGAGTCCCATCCGGACACGAGCCGAAGTCTTGAGTCTTATATCTTTACGCTTCTATAGTCCGGATGATGTATACAGTCTGGATGTTCTGATACCCCCTTATCCAGGACTCCCTCAGTAGCCCCTGAACCAGGCTTCAATGACGATGAGTCCCGCGCGCAGTCCTGTCTTCGGCATTGCAAGGCGGTTCCTCCTCTGAATACTCCAAGGTTATCATCGAACACGTAGGTCGTGTCCGGATCTGCAAAATGATCTTCACATACCACCGTAGAGAGAATGATACTTCAGCTGACAACTTTTAGATGACGTGACATGCCATTAGAGCCAGGTCATTATTCGAACCATTTTTTCACAACTAGGCACAACGCGCATTGCGAGGCGGTTTCCTTGACACGTCTTGTCAAAGCAGAGATCATGTCCCCTTATCACGGGATTCTCATCAATACGGGTATGGGTAATCCCCCTGTGCCATCAATCGTGGCGCTTGGGAAGTAAGCGATTCTCAACAGGCTAGTGGGTAGGCGCACCGCTTTCATCGCCTCTATAAAGGGATAAGAGTTCCCCATTCTTACCCACGCCTCCTTCCTCCCTCGCATACTCTTGCCCCCTCGAGCTCCAGCGCCCAAGTCCAGGTCTTCTCCGCACATTTAGTCATGTCCGGAGCAGGAGACAAGTGGGTGGCTTCCACCGCGACGGAGAAGAATATTGCGAATCTCCGGGCGGCCGGATACTTGGCCGCAGATATAGCACACCGGCTACCACACAGGGGGCAGGTCATTCCAACTCCAGGACCCCACGAGAGGGTCGTGTTTCTTGCCCACTTCGTCCGTGGACTGGGGTTTCCACTCCACCCCTTCGTCCGCGGGCTCATGTTCTACTACGGGCTAGATTTCCATGATCTGGCTCCGAACTTCGTCCTCAACATCTCGGCGTTCATCGTCGTATGCGAGGCTTTCCTCCGCATCAAGCCTTATTTCGGCTTGTGGCTGCAAATCTTCTGCGTGAAGCCGAAGATCGTGAGTGGCCAGCAAGCAGAGTGCGGAGGAGCCATGGTGGGCAAAATGCCTAATGTCACCTGGCTTGACGGCTCCTTTGCGGAAACCGTGAAGGGGTGGCAATCGAGGTGGTTCTACATCACCGAGTCGCGCAACGCTAACTGGGCGGCGGCCCCCGAGTTCCGATCTGGAACCACTATGCGGCTCACCTCCTGGGAATAGAAGGGCCTGCTATTGGGCGAATCTACAGAGCTGACCGGACTCATAAACTACATCAAGGTCATGAAGGACAAGAAAATTGAGCTTGTCAACGTGATCCAGGTCATGCTCATTCGCCGAATTCTGCCGTGCCAAAGGCGGGCATTCAATCTATGGGAGTTTGTTCCAGCCGAACACCAGATGCTCCAGAGGCTCTATGGCATGAAGCACAAAAATGCACGGAAGGTGCTGTTCAAGGCCTCCGAAGTACCTCCTCTCATAACCGAGGACCGTGGGCTCCATGCTACACGGCACCCTACCCACGTGAGTTCTCGGGCTGCCACCGGGTTCAGTTCTTCCCAATGTACTCATGGACAATCCTTAAGTGATCATGTATATTTGTTCAGAAGTATGTGGAGACGGCGGAGCGGATTGACAGTCCGGCTCCGTTGCCAGAAAGCCCAGCCAATGATCTTCTGATGAAGATGCTAGCCCCGGCGCCCTATAAGGGACCGGAGAAGAAGGCCAACAAGAAGGCCCCGGGGACCCGAAAGAGTCTCCGGCGTAAGGCTGCGCCGGAAGCCTCGTCCGAAGAGGAAGAGGAAGACTCCTCCCGCGAAGGGGAAGAAGAAGAAGAGGCCGCCCCGTCCAGAAAGGATGGGGGGCCTGAGACGGAGGACCAAGGGGTCAGGAGAGGCCCCCGGTGTAAGGCCGCCATACCCTTGTCGTCCGATGACGACGAGGCAGATTCCTCCCGCGGAGGTGGGGAGGAACAAGAAGAAACACCACCTCCCCGTGTTGGGGGAGGGAAGAAGAGGAAGGCCACCCCGGTGGGGGATACTGGGACGTCCAAGAAGGGAAAGGTGTCCCTTCCGGACTACTCCGCCACCACCGCCGACAGCGAGGAAGGGTCGCTGCCCAGGAAGAAGCCCCTAGTGCGATCGTAAGTATCCGCACTCAATCGTAATTTTGCTTCATAGTTTAGTTATAACGCCGGACTTGTATGCAGTCTGGCCAGAGCCCATCCCGAGGTATCGTCTTCGGACGGGAAGTTGAGTGAGTCAGCAATGAACTCACTCCCTACGGCCACTTATCCTCGGCCTACGGATGACACGGAGGTGTTGTCCCAAAGGCTCCCAGAGATGGGGAGGTGGCCCTGGAGGCGCCCGAAGGCGGCGTCCCCGACGTCGGACTTGCGAGGTTCAAGATCCCCGCAGATCATGTTAGTGAGAGCCGAAGTAAGCCGGACTCTCAGCCGAGCACTGTCCCAGAGCCCTTAGCGGTTCCGGATTCAGGCGGGCAGCCCCTCATTAGGGAGGGAGGACCATCTGTCTCGAGGACTTTTGTTGTGCCCGAGGCGCCGGATTGTCTGCTGGAAGCGCTTCGTGGTGCTTCCATAGATGAAGAGCACCGTACTCTCATGAGTGCGGTGATTCAGAAGGTTTCATCTGCCAAGAGCGGACTAACCAAAGCCTGCACTAGCCTCCTAACAGGCTTTGAGGTAAGCAGTAAAAATATGTGAAGTTACCACCCGATAGGCAGTAGCCCCTGATACTCTGTTTGGTGTTCGGAAAGAAAAACCAAACGGAGGGTCAACTAAAATCCGCAGGAGTCTAACAATAAGTTTGAATGTAAATAAACAGGATGTGCTGCTGGCCGCTGCTGCTCGCACGGCCGAAATCGCCGGCCTAATGCAGGACTTAGAGCGGGCATAGGTAGAGCTCGACCTCGCGAGGAGACAGCTCGAGGATAGCAAAGGTGAATGATTTCCCTCTCTCATATAATGAATAGTAAATAAAATTTGATTATGCTAACAACGAAACGTCGTGATATGTTAACAGAGGCCACCACCGAAGTGGCGTCTCTAAAGAAGGCGTTGTCCGAGGCCGAACACAAAGCGGCCTCGGAATGCAAGGAGAGCGAAAAGCAAGAAGCCCGAGTGGGCGAAGTACAAGAAGAGCTCCAGGACATCAACAAGACGCTCGATTCCGGGGAGCGTGAGCTTAAAGCAAAAGAGGACGAGCTTGCGAAGGCCCTTACAAATATAAAAGACGTCAGGGCCGAAGCCGAGAGGGCACAACAGGAGATCTAGGAGGCCAAAAAGATAGCGGCGGGTAAGAAATTTGTTATGCAAAGCAAACATGTGGAGGAGGCGTTTCTTTTACTTACCCGAATCCGGAGCTCTCCAGGGGCATTCGTAGATCTACCATGCAGCATATCAGATGCCGCGGAGTTCTACCGTGCCCAGGAGGGGAGCTCAACAGAGAAGCTGTTCTGGTCCCAGTATGCTGGGGCCAAACATTCAATGCCTCTGAGTGACCAGCTGAAGCAGTTGGTCGAACTCCACAAGGCGGCCGAAGTGGCTATGAAGGATCTCATAGTCCGGATATGGCCTGGTGAGCTTCTGCCCACCAGCTATTTCGGCCTGATCAAGCGGATGGTGGATGCCTATCCGCGACTGGAAGTCACCAAGCGATCTGTTTGCATTGAGGGTGTCCGCCGGGCCCTTGCCCATGCAAAGGTGCACTGGGGCAAGCTGGATGCGGAGAAGCTGGTGAAGGACGGGCCGCCGGAGGGCAAGCCGCATCGTGTCCCCGAGAAGTATTATGATGGCGTGATGAAGGGTGCTTGCCTTGTGGCCGATGAATGTACTAAAGACATAATTTTTGAATGAATTCACCTCTGTCATGTTTGTAATTTAAAGACGAAGTTACTTGCGCTATGTAGCACTTTTGTTATTTAAAATATTACCTTCTGTGCGGCTATTTATCAAATTCTAAAAGTAGGCCAGTCGTCGGCTTCCGCCCCCGTGTAACTAGTACTGGGGTGTTCGTGGAAAACCCGGATACTCTTTATCCAAATGTTTGGTCCCTTAAGGAGGTGTCCAGCGCAGCGAACAAAGCAATCAGACTATACGGCTTTATAACCTTCACTTAGCCATAGAAGTCTATAATTTTAAATTTCGGCGAAGCCCCTAGAATCCGGAAGGCCGAATTGGGGCGCTATACACGCCTATATCGGACAAAGCCGAATTATCGCCTAAAGCGAAAAAATCTTTAAGGATTTGAAGACCTCTCGAACAGCGACCAACTCTTGCCACATCATGCCGGACAGTTTTGTGCTTTCTCTACTGAGGTGCTCGTCCAGAAAAACCAGGGCACAATCGCAGTAGTTCTCCCTACGCTGCCTTAGCCGAATTAACGAAATGTAAGGCACCAAAACAAGGGAGCCGGGCTATCCCAACTGTAACCCAAGACATGATTGGGAGCTGATGCATATAATGCTATAAGTTCGGGGTGCCGCACTGTTGAAAGTGTTCGGACTTGTCTTGCCGTATTATGGGGCGCCATAAGAATCCCCTGGCAAACTGAACGTACCAAAGTGTATGGATGCAAAATCAAATAGACATTTATAAAAAATGCAAAAATAAATAAATAAGCTGACGCTATATATTGTCTCCCATTGATAAATAATACGTTTAAGCGTATGTTTACAATGAATGCATTAAACGGAGATAAATAGGATTATTTGACATATCATATCCAGGGGCAGGCTGCGAATGGATAGATAAAGCAGGAACAACGATCGTAAATAGATTCCACTTGGGTGTTTCCTACTGTGCCCAAAGCCTGTTGGCTCCTAGGTTTCCTCTCCTATGTAGGTCCGACAATCCGGCTCTTCTAGAGAAGCTGCACTAAAGCAGTGTCCTTAAGGGTAAAAGGAAAGGTTATGAAGCAATACTGTACTGTTGATTGAGCCACTGCTACGCCTCCGCCTGTGCCCATGGTATTTTGAGTGCGTAATTGTGTACGCGTGGCATGAATGCTGCTTGGGTGGGACTTGAGCAGAGGCCAGGTTGCTAGTCATGCTCTTGACGTGCCTGCTAATCCTGTTGCGGGGTGTTCCGCCCTCGCTTGACGGAGCTTGAGGTTGTCATCGCCGGGTTGGTGGTTTGCCGGAGGAGGCCGCATTGTACTTCGGTCGCAAGGGCCGCAGTGTGTTCTTCTGTACGGAGAGAGCGGTCCATATTCCCGTTGACTATTATGACCCCGCGCGGGCCTGGCATCTTGAGCTTGAGGTATGCATAGTGTGGGACCGCATTGAATCTGGCGAATGCGGTTCGTCCGAGCAGTGCGTGGTAACCACTGCGGAAAGGGACAATATCGAAGATTAGCTCTATGCTTCGGAAGTTATCCGGAGATCCGAAGACCACTTCCAATGTTATAGAGCCCGTACAGCGGGCCTCTACTCCAGGAATGACCCCCTTAAAGGTGGTTTTGGTGGGCTTAATCCTTGAAGGATCGATGCCTATTTTGTGCACTGTGTCCTGATAAGGCAGGTTCAGGCTGCTACCTCCATCTGTAAGGACTCTTGTGAGGTGAAATCCGTCTATAATTGGGTCTAAAACCAATGCGGCTGAGCCGCCGTGGCAGATGCTAGTAGGATGATCCCTATGATCAAAGGTGATCGGACAAGCTGACCATGGGTTGAATTTGGGGATGACTGGCTCCATTGCGTATACGTCCTGTAGTGCTCGCTTCCGTTCCTGCTTGGGGATGTGGGTGGCGTAGATCATGTTGACCGTTTTCACATGGCGGGGAATTTCTTCTGTCCCCCCATGTTCAGACGCCGGGGCTCATCGTCATCGTCGTTGTGCAGCCCCTTGTCCTTGTTTTCGGCGTTTATTTTGCCGGCCTGTTTAAATACCCAGCAGTCTCTATCGGTGTGGTTGGCTGGCTTGTTCGGGGTGCCATGAATTTGGCACGAGCGCTCCAGTATGCGGTCTAGACTGGATGGTCCTTGATTGTTGCGCTTGAATGGCTTCTTCCGCTGACCGGATTTGGATCCGCTGAATCCTGCATTGACCGCCGTGTCTTCGGTGTTGTCGCCATTGTTCTGTCGCTTGTGTCTGTTGCGTCGTAGCTTGCTGCTATTGTCACGGACATCTGACGTGCCACAATGCGGCTTAGTGCTGCTGAGATCCAACCAACTGTCTTCTCCCGCCCAAAAGCGGGTCATTAGTGTCGTGAGAGCTGCCATGGACTTTGGTTTCTCCTGGCCGAGGTGCCTGGCGAGCCACTCGTCACAGATATTATGCTTGAAGGCCGCCAGGGCTTCGACGTCCGGACAGTCGACTATTTGGTTCTTTTTAGTTAGGAACCGAGTTCCTGGCTGATTCTCCGGGCTGTTGAGTAATGTGGCTCAAGTCATCGGCATCCGGAGGTCGCACATATGTTCCCTGGAAGTTGTCAAGAAATGCGTCTTCCAGATTTTCCCAACTGCCAATGGAATTTGCGGGCAGGCTGTTTAGCCAGTGCCGGGCAAGTTCTTTGAGCTTAAGGGGAAGATACTTGATGGCGTGTAGATCATCTCCGCGGGCCATGTGAATGTGGAGAAGGAAATCCTCGATCCATACCGCAGGGTCTGTTGTGCCATCGTATGATTCGATGTTTACTGGTTTAAACCCTTCTGGGAATTCATGATCCATCACTTCATCAGTGAGGCAGAGGGGGTGTGCGGCGCCTCTGTGCCGGGCTATGTCGCAGTGCAGTCCAGCTGCGTCTGACTGGTTGTATTCGGCCCGGCCGGATTTGGTGTTAGTGTATCCGGTATGACGGTCCTCGTCATGTGCTTCGGTGCGCCCCCGTGATCCGTAAATCGATCTTGGTTGTCCTGCGGCGTTACCCAGTTTATCGCGCAGGTCCCGAGTATTGCCCCTGGCCGTAGTAAACCGGCGCGGGGCTGTAGGCTTGTATTCCGGCTGGTATGCCGTTTTGTCCCAACCTCGAGGCGGCTGGTCAGCCATTTGGCACTCGAGTCCGCATTCCTCGGCTGCCAGGACTTCTGTCCATCTATCTGTGAGTAGATCTTTATCAGCTTGAAGCTGCTGCTGCTTCTTCTTCAGGCTTCTCGCAGTGGCAATAAGCCGGCGCTTGAAGCGCTCCTGCTCTGCGGAGTCTTCGAGTACGCCGAACTCATCGTCGCCGAGGCTAACCTCGTCTTCGGAGAGGGGCATGTAGTTGTCCTCGTCTGGATAACCGTCCGTTGCTTGTTCATCTGGGCTGTCATGCCCGTCTTTTTCTAGTTCGGCCTGCTCGAAGGTGGGCTGTTCAGGGTTGTATTCATCGTCGGCACCGTCCGTATTATTATCGTCTCCGGTGCCGGTATTGCCTTGGCGGGGCTTGGAGCGGCGCTGGCGACGCCCATGCTTTGCTTTTTTCTTGGAGGGGTTAGCCGCCGTTGCCTCATCGCCATTGGTTTCTTTTGGAGTGTCGACCATATATATATCATATGAAGAAGTGGCTGTCCACCGCCCTGTGAGCGGTGGCTCCTGTATGTCTCCTGCATCGTCGTCCATACCGTCGATGTCTTCAAAGTCGAAGTCGAGCACGTCGGTTAAATCATCGATCGTGGTGACAAAGTGGGTGGTGGGTGGACAGCGAATTCCTTCGTCGCCTGCTTCCCACTCAAGCCGGACATAGTTCGGCTCAGAGCCTCCTGACAGAGAGAGAGACTTTAATGAGTTCAGCATGTCGCCAAAAGGCAAGTGCTAAAAGATGTCTGCAGCGGTGAACTCCATCACCGGAGCCCAACCTGGCTCGGCTGGCTCGGGAGTGTGCGGACCAGGGCCAACAGCCGGATATGAGTCCGGGGGCCCATGGTTACAGGCCTCCACAGAGGTGAGACCAGTGTTCGGCTCCACCGCCGATGAGTGTGTGGCCTATGGGGCGGGGTCCAGCCCTCCGTCCATGGGCAACGCAACCTGCCCTGGATTTAGATCCGGGGCTGCTTCGGGGATGATGTCCCGAGCATTGTCCGACAGCAGGTCTAGGCCGTGCTCATCGTGACTGTTCGGCATTCCTGGCACAGGCTCGAATACGTCGAAGATCAAGTCTTCGCGGATATCTGCTATGTAGTTCAAGTTTCCGAACCTGATCTGGTGGCCAGGGGCGAAGCTATCGATCTGCTCCAACTGGCCAAGCGAATTGGCCCGCAGTGCGAAGCCGCCCAACACAAAGATCTGTCCAGGGAGAAAAATCTCACCCTGGACTATGTTCTTGACGATTGAAGACGCCCTCAAGCCTCGAAGCGAAGACACAGAGGAACTCTCAAAGAAAACACCAATGTCAGTGTCAAAACCGGCGAATCTCGAGTAGGGGGTCCCGATCTGTGCGTCTTAGGCTGATGGTAATAGGAAGCAAGGGACACAATGTTTACCCAGGTTCGGGCCCTCTCGATGGAGGTAAAACCCTACTTCCTTCTTGATTAATATTGAAGATATGTGTAGTACAAGAGTAGATCTACCACGAGATCATAGAGGCTAAACCCTAAGAGCTAGCCTATGATGGTATGATTGTAATTGTGACCGGCCTTCTAAGGACCATCCTCTCCAGTTTATATAGACACCAGAGAGCTAGGGTTTACATGGAGTCAGTTACAAGGAAGGAAACATAATATCCGGGTCGCCAAGCTTGTCTTCCACGCAAAGGAGAGTCCTATCCGGGCACGAGCCTAAGTCTTGAGTCTTGTATCTTGATGCTTCTATAGTACGGACGATGTATACAATCCGGCTGTCCGGATACCCCCTTATCTAGGACTCCCTCAGCGGGCACCCTCAATGCAAACGGATCGCTTGATGACTTCCAGTCGTAGACAGGCATTCACCATCCGCTTGATCAGGCCGAAGTAGCTGGTGGGCAGGGGCTCACCAGGCCACATCCGGACTATGAAATCCTTCATAGCCACTTCGGCCGCATTGTGGAGTTCGACCAACTGCTTCAATTGGTCACTCAGAGGCGTTGGATGTTCGGCCCTAGCATACTGGGACCAGAACATCTTCTCCGTTGAGCTCCCCTCCGGAGCATGGTAGAACTCCGCGGCATCTCATACGCTGCGTGGCAGATCTGCGAATGCCCCTGGAGAGCTCCGGACTCGGGTAAGTAAAAGAAACGCCTCCTCCACATGTTTGCTTTGCATAAAGAATTTCTTACCCGCCGCTATCTTTTTGGCCTCCTGGATTTCCTGCTGTGCCTTCTCGGCTTCGGCCTTGGCGTCTTCGCAAGTTCGGCCGCTTTCGCCTTAAGCTCATGCTCCACGGACTCGAACTTTTTGCCGAGCTCCTGGAGCTCTTGTTGTACCTCGACCACTCGGGCATCTTGCTTCTCGCGCTCCTTGTGTTCCAAGGCCGCCTTGTGTTCGGCCTCAGACAACACTTTTTTCAGAGACGCCACTTCGGTGGTGGCCCCTGTTACAAAATCATGATGCTTCATCGTTAGAATAACCAATTTTATCTATCCTTCATTATATGAGAGCGGGGAATCACTCACCTTTGTTCTTTTTGAGTTGTCTCCTCGTGAGGTCGAGCTCTCCCTGCGCCTGCTCCAGGTCCTATTTTAGTCCGGCGATCTCGATGATATGGACCGCAGCGGCAAGCAGCACAGCCTGCTTATTCACATTCAAACTTATTGTTAGACTCCTGCAGATTATAATTGACCCTCCATTTGGTTTTTCCTTCTGAACACCAAATAGAGTATCAGGGGCTACTACCTATCGGGTGGTAATTTCACACGTTTTTATTAGTTACCTCAAAGCCTGTCAGGAGGATGGTGCAGGCTTCGGTTAGTCCGCTCTTGGCGGACGAAACCTTCTGAATCACCGCACTCATAAGAGTACGGTGCTCTTCATCTATGGAAGCGCCGCGAAGCGCTTCCTGCAGACAATCCGGCGCCTTGGGTGCAACGGAAGTCCTCGACACAGACGGCTCTCCCTCCCTAACGAGGGGCTGCCCGCCTGAGTCCGGAACCATTGAAGGCTCCAAAACAGTGTTCGGTTGAGGGCCCGGCCTACTGTGGCTCTCATCAACATGGTCCGCGGGGATCTTGAACCCCGTGTGTCCGACGTCTGGAATGTCGCCTTGGGGCGCCTCTAGAGCCACCTCCCCCGCTCTGGGAGCCTTTGGGATAACACCCCCATGTCATGTGCAGGCTGAGGAGTAGTGGCCGTCGGGAGCGAGTTCATCACCGAATCGCTCAAGGACCCATCCGAAGATGACGCCTCGGGATGGACCCTGGCCGGACTACATACAAGTTCGGCGTTATAACAAAACTATGAAGCAAAATTACGATAGAGTGTGGATACTTACGATCGCACTAGGGGCTTCTTCCTGGGCAGCCACCCCTCCTTGCTATCGGCGGCGGTGGCGGAGTAGTCCGGAAGGGACGCCTTTCCCTTCTTGGACGTCCCAGCCTCCCCCTCCGGGGAGGCCTTCCTCTTTTTCTCCCCCGAATACGGGGAGGTGGAGTGTCGGTGTCAAAACCGGCGGATCTCGGGTAGGGGGTCCCGAACTGTGGGTCTAGGTGGATGGTAACAGGAGACAAGGGACACGATGGTTTTACCCATGTTCGGGCCCTCTCGATGGAGGTAAAACCCTACTCCTTCTTGATTAATATTGATAATATGGGCAGTACAAGAGTAGATCTACCACGAGATCAGAGAGGCTAAACCCTAGAAGCTAGCCTATGGTATGATTGCTGTTCGTCCTACAGACTAAAACCCTCCGGTTTATATAGACACCGGAGAGGGCTAGGGTTACACAGAGTCGGTTACAATGGGAGGAGATCTACATATCGTATCGCCAAGCTTGCCTTCCACGCCAAGGAAAGTCCCATACAGACACTGGACGAAGTCTTCAATCTTGTATCTTCATAGTCGAGGAGTTTGGGCAAAGGTCATAGTCCGGTCATCCGGACACCCCCTAATCCGGGACTCCCTCAGTAGCCCCTGAACCAGGCTTCAATGACGATGAGTCCGGCGCACAAATTGTCTTCGACATTTCAAGGCGGGTTCCTCCTCCAAATACTTCATAGAAGATGTTGAACACAAGGTTAGTGTCCGGCTCTGCAAAATAAGTTCCACATACCACCGTAGAGAGAATAATATTTGTACAAATCTAATCTACTGACGTATTTTGCAGCGTGACATCATGCCATGGCCAAGCCTTTATTCGAATCGTTTTACGTCCCACCTCAGCGCGTTTAGCAAGGCGGTTTCCTTGGCACGCCATGTCAAAGCAGAGATCATGTCCCCTTATTCCGAGATTCTCATCAATATGGGCGTGGGTAACCCAACTGTGCCATTGGTATGTCTCTTTAATCGAAAGTGAGTCCTAAATGGTCACGAGGAGGGCTCTTGGTATTCAACCTCTTTATAAAGAGACCAAGGCTCGACTCCTTTCTTTCAATCCCAATCAAATCCGCCTTTTGCCTTAAGTTCCAACACCCAAAGCTCGAGATTCAGGTGCTTCAGACCTTCGATGATGTCCGACTCTGACCTTCAAGGCCGGTGGATGCCTTCCTCCATTACGGAAGAAGACGTGTTAATGTTAAGAGACGCCAGGTATCTAACCGGCGAAATCTTGCATAGGCTGCCTGCCCAAGGGCAGGTCATTCCCACTCCCAAGCCCGGTGAGAGTGTGGTGTTCGCGTCTCACTTCCTTCGGGGGCTAGACTTCCCGATTGACCCCTTCGTGAGGGGGCTCATGTTTTACTACGGGCTGGAATTTCACAATTTAGCTCCGGAGTCCATCCTCCATATCTCATCGCTCATCGTCGTGTGCGAGGCCTTCCTCCATAATACTCCTCACTTCGGATTGTGGCTCAAAACCTTCAAAGTAGAGCCGAAGATGATCAAGGGGCAGCACGCGGAGTGCGGAGGTGCTGTTATAAGCAAGATTGCCGACGCTCCATGGCCCGAAGGCTCTTTTCAAGAGGAATTCGGCTCGTGGCAACAAGAGTGGTTTTATATCACAGCTCCCAGGGGCACCAAATGGGTGGCGCCACCTGCCTTTCGCTCAGGCCCCCCACCACAGCTAGCATCATGGGTCAATAAAGGGCTTAGCTGGGGGCCGTCCAAGGACGTGCCCTTGTTGTAGGGCCGTGTTCGAGATCTCCTAGAAAGAGATATCAATCTGGCCATAGTGACGCAGGTTATGTTGATTCACCGCATCCTGCCCTGCAAACGCCGCCCCCTCCGCTTATGGGAATTTAATCTGGATGGACCATGAGCCCTCCAACATTTTGCGGGCGCGACCCCCATGGATATGTACAAATTGTTCTTTGGATCACAAGTAATGTGTCCGGACTCGTCCGAGGATGCAGGTCTGAGCTGCAATCGCCCGGATACTCAAGTAAGTAGCCCTGTACCCGGACACACTATCCATATATTTATCATAAAATTGCCCTTAAAAGAGTTGTCCTTTAAACAGGAGTGGATAGCGAAAGCTAAATTAATCAGGTGTCCGGCTCCCCTCCCTGAGACTACACCGGATCCCGTGTTAACCAGGATGCTGGAGGTCGCGCCTTTGGAAGAAGGCAAAGAGGGGAACAAGGAAGCTACCGCCTCCCAGAAGGAGGCTGTCAGGGATGGAGGAATCGAGAATTCCTCCATCCAGGGGAAAAAGAGGACCGCCTCTGAAGACCTGGAGGCCATGGCCTCAAAGCGGGGGAAGAAATCTTCATCAGAGGGTCCGGCACCGGGAGGTGCCTCGGCCGCATTGCGTCCCCAAGGGGATCAGCTCTCCACCGAGCCGTAAGTAAAGAAGGGGGTTTTAAAAATGAGAGACATCCCCGTTCTATTTCTGAGGAAGATAACCAAAATTTTACCTTGTAGTTCGGATCTCCGCCCTTCTCAGCAGAGCTCATCTTCAGGGGATCTTCGTCCGGAGATGATGGAGAGCGGAACGCCTCCCCCTGCCGTACCGCCTTGCGAGGCGGGCGACCCTGAGGTGAAGTCACGGAGGGTTTCTCCGAATCCGGCAGGGCCGGAAGGTAGTCGTATGGCCCCCCAAGGCCCTCCATGTCCGGCCTTTGAAGAAGGCCATCGGACGAGTCCGACACCGTCCGGTGCATGGTCGGAGGAGCTGAAGGATCTGCTCAGGCGAGCGTCTATGTTAGAAGAACATCGTGCATGGATGGATAGGGTGATTAGAAGGGTTTCATCCGCGGAGAGCGGGTTGTATGAGGCCGTCAGAAGTTTACTGACCGGTTTTGAGGTACGTGAAACGATGTACCTTTTGATAGATCCGCATATATAAGATGCGCCCTGTATAGATAGTAGCCCCTGAGACTCGGTGCGTTGTCAAAAAAGACGGCACGCCGAGGATCATAATCCCAGGTATAATATTGTGCCTTTCCTATGTAGGTGGCGAAGTGTCCGATGGCTGGCCGGACATGATGAATTTGCCGAGCTAAAGCGGCAACTTGACGTGGTAGATGCCGACCTCGCGCTTGTCAACAAGCGGCTTGACGAGGCACAAGGTATATAATTTCTCCGAAGACACCTGGTAAGAGGAGCTCGATGCTCATACCTTACAACATATGTGCTTGATGCAGATGGTGCCACTGCCATGGAGAACCTTCGGGCGGAACTTGCCCGAGCTAAGGAGCAGGCCAGAAAAAGCGATGCGGCTGCCTTAAAGGCGGCTGAAGAGCTGAAAGCCGAACATGCAGCTCACTGCCAAAGCAAGAAGGAAATGGCTGAGATGGCTGAAAAGTTGAAGAATGCTGCCGACCGCTACAAGCTTCTTGAAAAAGAAGATCGGGTGGCACAGAAGGACCTAGAGAAGGTCACTGCTGAGGCCAAGGATACTCGCTCTGCGATGAGAGCTATGAAGGAGGAGCTACATCAGGCCGGAGATATCATGGCTGGAAAGCCCTATATGCTGCGGATGAAGTTCGGGGATCCTAAATATGCTCCGTTGGACCGGAAGTGGAGTGCGGCGAACACTTACCTGGACTTGGCGGCGAGTGCCGCGGACGCGGCCGAACACTTCCATGATCAAAATGACCACGAAGTGCAGAAGCTTTTTTGGTCGCAGTTCCACAATCCAGAGCGCCCACTTTCAGTATTTGATCGTTTGGCAGCATGGGCGGAGCTGAATAGGTTATCCGGACTTGCCATGAATCATGTCGTGAGTCATCTATGGCCGAAAAGGCCCGAGCCGAAGAGTTATTTTAGCTTGGTGCAACAGTTCCTCGGTGCGGTGCCACATATTGATGCAATGAAGAGGTCAGCGTGCATAGAGGGTGCACAGATGGCTCTTGCCCATGTCAAGACATACTGGGCGGATATGAAGGCCAGCGCTGTTGCATCCCAAAATTCGGACGAAAGCCGAGTACCTGCCGAGAACTATTTTCAGGAAGTTCTGCAGGGTGCTCGTTTAATAGAGACGCAGTGCTCAAAGGATGTTATGTTCGAATAACATGTATCATTGTAAAACAATGTTTCGATGGAAAAAGCTTTTTATACTTGTGCTCTCAAGAATTAAAATACCTCCTGTGCGGCCGTTAATGTATATGTGTATATAACCTGAAAGATGGCAGTCTTCGGCTTCAGCCCCCACGCATATAATGCGGGGGTGTTTGCAGAAGGCGCATTTTCACACTTGATCCAACGTCTTGGTCCTATAAAGGAGGTGATAGCGCAGCGAACTAGGCAACTGGACTATAATGCTTTATCACTTTCACTTAGCCATAGGAGTTTGACAGTGGGGCTACTATATAGCCCCGAGGGGCACCACGCTCACCCGAATTCGGGGTGCGTATGTGCCTGACCGGGAAACGGACCTTCGTTAATGCGGAGGAATTCTAAAGATTCCGGCGTGTCATCGAGTGGTTGACCAGTCTCGCGCTGTATCATGATAGTCAGTTTTCGGCTTTCTCTACTGAGGTGCTCGCCTAGCCGAACTGGGGCACAATCACAGTAGTTCTCCTGGTGCCGCCTTAGCCGATAGAGCGGAACATAAGGCAACAAAACACAGGAGCCTGGCAAACCCAACATTTGACCAAAGACATGATTTGGAGCTGATGCATATAAGGCGAAACTCGCGATGCCGAACACTCCCTAAGGTGTTCGGTCTTTATGAAAACGGGCTGAACAACGCCCTTGGTAAGAAGCCCATGGTGTCCAGGTACGCGCAAAATTCTGATGTGGCCAAATGCCAAGACACCAGCCTCCTCCTCGGTTATAAAAAGAACCCGGGGGATGTTATCAACAAGAGACAGTAAAAAAGGTTTACGCAGGGTCTTAATATGAAAAGAATCCTTGGAACGGGTCCCTACTGCACGTCTGCGCCTGTGTCTCCGTTGTGCCATATCCTGGACGGGTGTAGCACGGTGCTCATCTGTAAAAGAGAGGAACTTAGTTGAAAACAATTGTGCGAAAAGCTATGTTATACTAAATAAGAAAAGTATAATTCGGAAAATTGGTAGAACTGAGCTTTATTGTCTCTTGTTGTATACGCGCGGAGCCCCTTGTACAGGGGTGTGCGGCTAGTAAGCCTTTGTATGTTTACGCCGGACTCGTCTAGCCATGTCCGGGGTCTGGACGACCTGTTCAGGTGCTTTGACTAGTAAAGGTGTTTTAGTGTGTGGCTATCAAGGCAGCCGCACAGTCTTCCGCGCTCAAGGAACACTCGATATTTCCCTTTAATGAGATGATGCCTCGTGCACCAGGCATTTTAAGTGTAAGGGATGCATAATGCGGTATTGCTTTAAAGCGGGCGAAAGCTTCGCGTCCCAGTAGTGCTTGATAGCTACTTGTATATGGGGTGATGTGAAAGGTTAGCTTTTCACGGCGGAAGTTGTCGGGGAAGCCAAACATAACTTCCAGCCGGAGAGAACCCGTACAATGGGTATCTGGGCCTGGCGTTACCCCTTGAAAGTAAGTGTTGCCATGGCGAATTTTTGTTGGGTTTATCCCCATTTTGTGGACTGTGTCCTGGTATAGCAGGTTTAGATCACTGCCGCCGTCCATTAGGACTTGTGTGAAGTGGAGTCCGTCAATTATCGGATCTAAGACCAAGGCAGTCCAGCCTGCATTCTGGATACTTCTAGAGTAATCCTGATGGTCGAAGGTGATTGGTTGTAACAACCAGTGGCGGGACTCCTTTGGGACAGGCCGTATGGCGTGTATCTCCATAGGCGTCACTCTGTGTTTCCCTTTTGTCACATGAAGTGAGTTTACTGTGTTGACTTCTTGTGGGAACTTCTTTTGTTCTCCGGTGCTCTGCTTGTGGGGTTCGTCATCGTCTTCGCTTGGTATGTCAAGCCCCTTGTGTTCGGTGTTAAGTTTGCCGGATTGCTTGAAGACCCAACAATCTCTGTTGGTATGGTTTGCAGGCTTCCCGAGAGTACTGTGGATTTGGCATGTTTTCTTCAAAATGTTGTTTAGGTTAGATAGCTCGTCCATGCTATCCTTGAGGGGCAGTTTTTTTTGTAATTCTACCGAGAGCTTTTGAATCCCGCGTTGACTGCCGTGCTCTTCAGGCTGTTTCCCTTGGTTTGGCGCTGGTCCTTGCTACGTCGTGGTTTCCTATTTCCATCACTAACTTCGGATGTACTTGGGTCGCTGGAGCTGCTTCTTGCCAACCAGCTATCCTCTCCTGCGCAAAAGTGGGTCATGAGGCTTGTTAATGCGGCCATTGTTCTTGGCTTTTCTTGGCCGAGGTGTCTGGTGAGCCATTCATCTCGACGCTATGTTTGAAAGCTGCTAAGGCTTCGGCGTCCGGACAGTCGACTATCCGGTTCTTTTTAGTAAGAAATATGTTCCAGAGTTTCCGGGCTGACTCTCCGGGTTGTTGAGTTATATGACTTAGATCGTATGCATCCGGAGGTCCGACATAAGTCCCTTGAAAATTTGCCCGAAAAGCATCCTCGATCTCTTCCGAACTTCCTATGGTGTTTTTGGGAAGGCTTTTAAGCCAATGCCGGGCTGGCCCTTTCAGCTTGAGGGGTAAATATTTTTTGGCATGGAGGTCATCTCCTCTAGCCATGTCTATGTGGAGGATATAATCCTCAATCCAGACTCCAGAGTCTGTTGTTCCGTCGTATGCCTCTATGTTTACGGGCTTGAATCCCGCTGGAAATTCATGGTCTAGCACCTCATCGGTTAAACATAGGGGGTGTGCGGCACCCCTGTATTTGGGTGTGTCGTGATGTTCGGATACTTGTTGCGTTGCATTGCTTACTAGAGGTTTGCTTTCTTGGCCCGTAGATAGATCTGGCTAGGCCGTATTTTTGATGCGAATCTTTGTGCGGATCGCGTGCCGGCTTGAGTGTGGCGCCCCTCGCCGCTCTATGCTGGCCATGGGGTTGTTTATGCGACAGGGTGTCTTCCTTATTTTTTGATTGCGGGGGCTCTAAGGCCTCCTCATCGAATTCCGGTAGTAATTTTCGCTTCGGATAGCTCTTTGTGTGGCGACTATCGCCGTATTTGTCTGCGGTGCTGAGTACTTTGCCCCATCTAATTTTGAGTGCATCTTCCGCTGTTTTGAGCTTCAGTTTCTGCTTTTTCAGGCTACACGCAGTGGCGACGAGCCTTTTGTGGAGGTTTTTCTGCTCCAGCAACTTGTCTGGCGTGAGGTCGTCCGGACTATCATCTTCAATGGGGCGGGTTGTTCGGTTTGTTTACCCAAGTTCCCCTGTTCGGACGGTTGCTCGATGGCATGTTCATCGTCCGCCGGTTCGCCCTGCTCTATGGCTGGGTCTCTATCGAGGTGGGGTTTGGCACGACGCTTACGCCGCCGCTTTGATTGCTTTTCGAGGGAACGATTCCTCGTTGCTTCCCTTTGTTCCTTGTCGTCGTTTCTTTTAGGTGTGTCCATCATGTATACATCGTGAGATGAGGTGGTTGTCCAGTGCCCTATAGGCACTGATTCCTGTTCGTCTCCTACATCGTCGTCCATACCGTCGATATCTTCGGACTCGAAATCGAGCATGTTAGTTAAATCATCGACAGTGGCTAATAAGTGGGCGGTGGGTGGGCTTTGAATTTCTTCATCGTCCGCATCCCATCCTTACTGACCATAGTTCGGCCAGGGCTCTCCTGATAAAGAGAGAGACTTTAATGAATTCAGAATGTCGCCGAAGGGCGAGTGCTGAAAGATGTCTGCGGCGGCGAACTCCATGATTGGCGCCCAATCGGGTTCGATCGGCAGGGGCGCGGAAGGTTCGGAGTCCAGACAGGAGTCCGGCACCTTGGAGTCGCGAGCTTCGCAAAGGACTAGGCTGGTGTTCGACTCGATCGCCGTAGAGATTACAGCCCCCGAGGCGGTGTCCAGCCATCCGTCCTCGGTTGGCGCGGTCGGCTCTGAACTAAGGGTCGGAGCGGACACCTGGGCGGCCTCCTGGGCACTGTTCGGAGGCAGAGCTAGATCATGCCTGTCGGTGTCAAAACCGGCGGATCTCGGGTAGGGGGTCCCGAACTATGCGTCTAGGCGGATGGTAACAGGAGACAAGGGACACGATGTTTTACCCAGGTTCGGGCCCTCTTGATGGAGGTAAAACCCTACGTCCTGCTTGATTAATATTGATGATGTGTGTTACAAGAGTGGATCTACCACGAGATTAAGGAGGCTAAACCCTAGAAGCTAGCCTATGGTATGATTGTTGTCCGTCCTATGGACTAAAGCCATCCGGTTTATATAGACACCGGAGAGGGCTAGGGTTACACAAAGTCGATTACGATGGTAGGAGATCTACATATCCGTATCGCCAAGCTTGCCTTCCACGCCAAGGAAAGTCCCATCCGGACACGGGACGAAGTCTTCAATCTTGTATCTTCATAATCTTGGAGTCTGGCCGACCATGATAGTTCGGCTATCCAGACACCCCCTAGTCCGGGACTCCCTCAGTAGCCCCCGAACCGGGCTTCAATGACGACGAGTCCGGCGCGTATATTGTCTTCGGTGTTGTAAGGCGGGTTCTCCTTCAAACTTCATGTTCCTATTGAATAGTGTCCGGCTTCCTTATAAATGTTGCGCTCCTTGGCTTCTACGCCCAATAATGTCCTTCTTCCACGTGTCGTATGAATGCGAAAAGCTAGGGTATTTTTACATTTTACCCCCTAGCCGTGCGATCGAGCCGCCTATAAGAGAGGCGAGGATCTAGGTCCAGCTCACACCATCCTCCATCCGAAAGCTCTCATCGAAGCGCCTCTAACAAAAATCCATTCTATCATGGATAGTCGATGCGGCTCCTCCTCTCGCGCTCCCAGCCCTAAGCCAGGAGATTGGGGGAGATGCTCAGTTCCACACAGCGAGCTAGTGGTGCTCCAAACCGAGGGATATCTTCCCCCAGCTTTCATGGTTCCGGTTCGAGCCGGACTGGCCACCTTCAGGGGTGGAAAGCAGGCGGAGAGCGTCCCCAACCCTTCCAAAGGAGAGCGGGTATGCTTCGTCCCTTATCTAATAAGGGGACTCGGATTTCCCATACATCCGTTTCTCCGGGGGCTCCTAGAGTTCTACGGACTCCAGCTTCACCACCTCACACCTGCCTCCATTTTGCACATCGCGGGCTTTGTAGCTCTTTGCGAGCTGTTCCTGGGCATCGAGCCCCATTTTGCGTTGTGGAAGAGATTGTTTTGCCTCGTACCCCGTTCTTACAAGGGGTCGATATGTCAAGTGGGCGGAGCCGAAATATGGCGCATCGCCGGGACCGGATATCTATCCGGCACCCCGAAGAAGGCATCCGAAGACTGGCCTTCGGAATGGTTCTACATGGAGGACGCCCCTCTGCCGGACCCAGTTCGGATCGGCCTCCCGGAGTTCAGCAATGCTCCCTTGAAGAAACCCTGAGTTGGCGCCCGCGGAGCCCTCGACGGGAGGATGATGGGAGCGTCCATTATCTGATGGGACGGATTAGGTTACTGGCCCATTCCGGATTGACCATGATTGGAATCATGGCCACATGCATTATGCGAGGGGTGCAGCCACTCCAATATAGGGGCCACCCTATGTGGGATTTCAACGGGGAAGATGACGCCACCCGTCATGGCCGCAGAGGGCCGGCTCGGCAGCCGATCTGGCAAAGATCCTGTCCGGCTTGTACAAGGGGGATGAGGAGGACTTCCTCCGCACGAATCCAGTGAATGGATTCTCCATGAATAACCCTCGGAGCTGGGTAAACGGACGTTTATCTACCCGATCCATACTTCCAAAGTCAAGTATCTTACTTCGTGATTTCGACACAGGAGCTGCGCCAGGACGTGGAGGGCATACAAAGCCTAACTCCATAGCCCGAGGATCCGGAATGATCCCTTGATCCGGCCTCCGAAGAGGATTCGGACATAAAGGTGGAGCTGATCGACGGGGTGTTCCACCAACTTAGCGTGGACAATGCCCTAGTCGCCATTACGGCTGACTACCCTGGTTTGTTTCCGGCCTCCCAGGTGACTACGACCGAGGTCTTGACACCATCATTTGATCCATGCTCAATTCTGACCATCCTATACTGATGGTGCATCGCAGGAGGTCCCTTTGAGGCGGGAAGCCGATCCTGCGGCGGCTGACCAGCAAGGGTCAGTTCGGCCCAGCAGGCGGAAAAGGAGTGCGACGCAAATAGAAACGTCGCCGCAACGGTACGGCGCACCGCTCATAACTTTTTCCAGGAGAAAGAGCGCTCGCTGGACAGTGTCCGGAGAGGTTGCCAATCAAGCCTCCGCTAGCCATGCTCCATCGCGTGGTCTAGAAGTGGAGGCGAACACAAGGCAAGAGCCGGATGCTCCTCCGACGGAGGATGCCAACAGGCTGTCCGCCAGCCGGTCTGAGGTGGAGAGCGCCATGAATCACAGGCGTCACCGGACAGTTCTTCGTGACACGTGTTTCTCCCCGGAGGCGTTGAATGCCTTTGATGCGGGAAACGCGCACCTCCGTGCTGGTCAAGATGGTTTAACCAGAGCCACAGAGCAGTATGTGAAGGACATACGGGTAAGTAATTTTAATAGTTATATATGCTAGTAGCCCCTGAGACTTAAAATAGTTAAAATAACTGATTTAAGGATCATTTATTATGCAGGATCTTACGGAGAAGAATACCCACCTGTCCCAGGAGCTCCAAGAGTGCAAGGCCCAACTTGAGGCCGCACTGGCCGCCACAGGGGGAGCCACAGAGACCCCCGCTGGTAATACGTACTTCGAAAAGATAAGTAGTTAACAAAGTGCGGCGTATGCATAAATCTGACAATAATATTGCAGAGGGCACCGGACTAGATCTGGACAAGCAACAGCTACTGCGTCAGCTAAAGGCCGGCGAGAGGGTGCTTATGAAGGTGCAGCAGGAGAGGAACAAGCTCCAAGATGCCCACACCCAGCTAGGAGAAGAGCTGAAAGGTGTTCGGGCCCAGCTGTCTGGCTCCGTGAAGGAGAATCAGCGGCTTCGTCGCGACATTTATAGTAAGTGCTTGAGCAAATTCCTTTGAAAAGAAGAATTTGGCGAGGAAGTCGATTGACAGAAATGTGTCTTTAGGTGTTCTCATAGGTCGCCCTGCGGAGGAAATGCCCGGTTCAACGGGTGACCATCCCGAGCTGGTGCAACTGCTCGAACATGTTCGGCAGGCGATGCGTGGCGTCGTTCAGGCCTTATGGCCTTCCGTCTCCCTACCCGAGGGCCTTGGGGGGCTTGATGAGAAGCTTCAGGGAGTACGGCGACGTCTCCGTCTGTGGAAGATAGCGGCCTGCCGTCAAGGCGCCAGGGAGGCCTGGGCAATGGTGAAGACGCGGTACCCGAAGGCTGACCCAAACCACATGGCCGAGGTCGGACCTGTGGGGCCTGATGGGAAGGAGATCCCTGTGAGCTTGATGTACGGCCAAGTAGAGCTGGCCGCGAAATATTCCCAACAGGATTGTAAATTAGACAGCCTGTTAGATGGGATTGAAGAGGAGTACAATCAGTCAGTTTGACGATGTAATTTAAAATGACATGTAAAATGCCTTCTAGCCAGATTGTAGATCGTTTGTCTTTGCGGACCTTTTCGCTTCAACCTCGGGACCCAACAGTCCGGAGTGTGTCCGAATACCCTTACGGTTATAAAAGAACCGGGGCATGCGTGGAGACAAGGCGTCGGGGTCATAATTGCTTTATCAGACAAGTGCCCAACTAGCTATGTTATATTACATGGTTAGTAAGAAAAATCTTCCAGGGAGAATAGTTCCCTTAAGGGTTCCTTTCCCTGGGAGGCATGCCCTAAAGTGCATGTCCGGACTACGAAAATAGCAGAAAAAGCATCTGGGGGCAGATAAATAAGTAAGTAATAAATCATCTTTCAAGTCACCGACCGAATATTCTCTTAAGAACGCTAGCTTTCGGCTTCACCCAGTCTGAGGTACACATCCGGCTGACCCGGCAGCAACAATCACAGAGGTGCTCCCTTTACCTCCTAGCCGAACAATCGGGAACGTAGGGGTAAGCACAGGAGCCAGGCAACCCAGCTTGGCCAAAACTTAAGTCATATCGATGCATATAATGGTGAATAAAAGGTACATGCGGAAGTATAACACATGTGTTGGGCATGAAGACCGTGTAAATAAGCTTCTGTTAAAGAAGCCCCCAGGTATAATGAATGCTAGGAGCACATCAAGTGTGTGCGAATCAATGCACAAATCAGCCTAAAAGGTATTGAAAAAAAAGTGGGAAGGAGGGGGACAAGAGACAGTGAAAATGTAAAAAGGTGGACGGAGGAGTGAGACGAACTCTGAGTCCGGCGTTAGGTGTAGAATCTTCGGAGACGGGCTGCGTTCCATGGGTTCGGCTCGAGTCGATTGTCAGATGCGTTACATAGACGGTATGCTCCGCCGGTCAGGACTTGGTCGATGATGAAGGGACCTTCCCACTTGGGCTTAATTTTGTCCTTTTTCTTGTCCGGCAGGCATATAACAAGTTCGCCAACATTGTAGGTTTTGGCCCGTACTTCTCTGCTTTCATACCTTCGAGCCTGCTGCTGATAGGATGCGGAATGAGCTTTTGCCACGTCCCGCTCCTCTTCTAAGGCGTCCAAACTGTCCTGCCGATCCAACTCGGCTTGTCTTTCTTCGTACATGCGCATGCGAGGTGAGTCGTGAATTATATCGCAGGGCAGAACTTCCTTTGCGCCGTACACCATAAAAAATGGTGTGAATCCGGTAGTTCGGTTTGGCGTGGTCCGCAGCCCCCAGAGTACAGAGTCGAGCTCCTCTACCCAGTGCGTGTTAGATTCCTTGAGGGACCGCACTAGTCTTGGTTTGATGCCGCTCATGATTAGACCATTTGCTCGCTCGACTTGACCGTTAGTTTGGGGGTGATAGACTGAAGCGTAGTCGAGCTTGATGCCCATGTTTTTGCACCAGAGTTTAACCTCGTCGGCCGTGAAATTCGTGCCCTTATCAGTGATGATGCTGTGGGGGACGCCAAAATGGTGTCCTACCCCAGATATGAAGTCTACCACAGGTCCGGACTCTGCCGTTTTAACCGGCTTGGCCTCAATCCATTTGGTGAATTTGTCCACCATGACCAAGAAGTATTTGTGCTTGTGGGTTCCCCCTTTAAGGGGTCCAACCATGTCAAGCCCCCAGACTGCGAACGACCAGGTGATGGGTATAGTTTTGAGGGCGGTGGGTGGCATGTGGCTCTGATTAGCAAAGAGCTGGCAACCAACGCATCGTTGGACTAAGTCCTGAGCATCTGCCCGGGCTGTCGGCCAATAAAATCCTACACAGAAGGCCTTGCCTACAAGGGCCCGGGCTGCCGCGTGGTGCCCGCCGAGTCCGGCGTGAATTTCAGCCAGGAGAGTTCGCCCTTCCTCTTCAGAGATACACCTTTGAAGGACTCCGGTTGTGCTTTTTTTATAAAGTTCTCCCTCATGGACCTTGTAGGCTTTAGATCGCCAAACTATGCAGCGGGCCTCATTTTGGTCTTCGAGAAGTTCCTGCCTGATTAAGTAGGCTAGGAATGGTTCCGTCCACGGGGCAATTACTGCCATTATTTCGTGGGCTGAAGGTGTTATTTCATTGGCTGAGCCACCAATTGTGTCAGAGTGGTCTGAGTTAGGTGATGCAGCTGGCTCCGGATTGTTATTTCCGGACTCCTCTTCCCATAATACGGATGGCTTAAAGAGCCGTTCCAGGAAGATATTTGGAGGGACGGCGTCGCGTTTTGCGCCGATGCATGCCAACACGTCTGCTTCCTGGTTATCATCCCGGGCTACATGGTGGAATTCGAGTCCTTCGAACCGAGCTGACATTTTTAGGACGGCATTGCAGTAAGCTGCCATTTTCGGATCTTTGGCGTCAAAGTCTCCATTTACTTGGGATATTGCGAGGTTTGAATCCCCACGTACCTCTAGGCGTTGAATGCCCATGGAGATTGCCATCCGGAGGCCGTGTAGAAGGGCCTCGTATTCGGCTGCGTTGTTGGAGTCCATGTACATTATTTGAAGTACATATTGGACTGTGTCTCCAGTTGGGGACGTCAAGACGACGCCAGCCCCCAAGCCGGCCAACATTTTGGATCCGTCGAAATGCATGATCCAATTGGAGTACGTGCCGTACTCTTTAGGGAGTTCGGCTTCGGTCCATTCGGCGACGAAGTCAGCCAGAACTTGCGACTTTATAGCTCGCCGTGGTTTGTAGGTTATGTCAAATGGTAAGAGCTCAATGGCCCAGTTTGCAATCCTTCCCGTTGCATCGCGATTGTTTATAATATCATTGAGAGGTACTTCGGAGGCCACCGTTATGGAACACTCTTGAAAGTAGTGTCGCAGCTTCCGGGATGCCATGAACACCGCATACGCTATCTTTTGATAATGTGGGTACCGGGACTTGCATGGGGTTAAGACAGTGGATACGTAGTACACTGGTTTTTGAAGAGGGAATCTGTGCCCTTCTGTTTCTCGTTCGACGATGAGTACCGCGCTGACAACTTGATGTGTTGCTGCGATATATAATAACATAGGTTCACCCAGGTTGGGTGCGGCCAGGACCGGATTTGTTGCCAGTATGGCCTTGATTTCTTCGAGTCCGGCCATGGCAGCATCCGTCCGTTCGAAGTAATCGGTGCGCCGGAGGAGGCGATAGAGGGGCAGCGCCTCCCAAACGGGAGATGAAGCGACTTAGAGCCGCTACGCATCCAGTTAGTTTTTGTATTTGCTTGAGGTCCTTTGGAATATCCAATTGTGACAGAGCTCGGATCTTGGCTGGGTTTGCTTCAATTCCTCTATTGGATACAATGAAGCCCAAGAGCTTTCCGGCTGGTACTCCGAAGACACATTTTTCCGGGTTGAGCTTAATGTCATATGCTCGGAGGTTGTCGAATGTCACCCTCAAGTCGTCTACTAGAGTTTCGACGTGTTTGGTCTTGACGACCACATCGTCTACGGATGCCTCTACTGTTTTGCCTATCTGGGTAGCCAGACATGTCTGAATCATGCGTTGATATGTTGCGCCGGCGTTTTTGAGTCCGAAGGGCATTGTGTTGAAGCAGAATGGCCCATATGGAGTAATGAATGCCGTTGCGGCCTGGTCTTTTTCCGCCATCTTGATTTGATGGTATCCGGAGTATGCATCGAGGAAGCACAATGAATCGTGCCCTGCGGTAGCATCGATGATTTGGTCGATGCGAGGGAGAGGGAAAGGGTCCTTTGGACAGGCCTTGTTAAGGTCTTTGAAATCGACGCAGAGGCGCCAGGATTTGTCCTTTTTTGGTACCATTACTAGATTGGCTAGCCAGTCCGGATGTTTTATATTTCTGATGAATCCGTCTTCTAAGAGTTTGGCTAGCTCCTCTCCCATTGCCTGTCTTTTGGGTTCGGAAAATCGCCGAAGAGCTTTTTTGACTGGCTTGAATCCTTTTAGGATATTTAGGCTGTGCTCTGCCAGCCTGCGTGGGATTCCTGGCATGTCTGAAGGGTGCTAGGCAAAAATGTCCCAATTTTCCCGAAGGAATTCTCGTAGTGCGGCTTCTACACCAGGATTTAATTGTGCCCCAATGGAGGCCGTCTTTGTGGGGTCCGTTGGATGGACCTGTAATTTGACTATTTCGTCTGCTGGTTTTAAAGAGGTGGACTAGGACCTCTTATCGAGTATCACATCGTCCCCATCCACCATGGAGCGCGGCGCAGTTAGTTCCTCTGCCGCTAGGGCTTCGGATAATGCCTCTAGGGCCAGTGCGTCTGTCTTATTTTCAGCGCGGAGTGCTGTATCTGGATCACTGTCGAGAGTGATTATTCCATTGGGTCCGGGCATTTTGAGCTTCATGTACCCCTAATGGGGTATAGCTTGGAAGATTGTGAATGCCTCTCGCCCTAACAAAGCATGATACCCGCTGCCGAATGGGGCCACTTGGAACGTGACCTCTTCGGACCTGTAATTGTCCGGCGAGCCGAACACTACATCTAGTGTGATTTTTCCTGTGCAGCGTACTTCTCGACTAGGGATTATTCCCCTGAAGGTTGTGCTGCTTCGCTCAATGCGGCTCCAGTCGATTTCCATTTTTTGAAGGGTTTCCTCGTAGATGAGGTTTAATCTGCTGCCGCCATCCATGAGTACTTTGGTAAGACGAAAGCCGTCCACTATCGGACTGAGGACCAATGTGTCTAGTGCTCTAGCTGTTCGGAATTTAGGTTTGTCGCTGCCATTGAAGGTGATAGCCGTGTCGCTCCATGGATTTGTTGTTGCTACTTGGTAGACTTCGGCGAGGCTGCGGATTGTTCGTTTCCGCATGTTATTTGATGCGGAAGTCTCGAAGATTGTTAATACCGTACTGGTACTGCTGGGCTGGTTGCCCGGGGCTAAAAAGCCTTCGCCACTTTTGGCCACCTGTCGTAGTATCCAACATGCTCGAAGGCTATGTGTTGGAGTGGCGCCCTCCGTACTGTGGATTTTGCAGGGTCCGTTGAGCCATCCCTCCAGTACGGTTCTGTACCCTTTAGGGGTTTTTTGCTTTTTGGTTTTTAACCCAGGTGCTTGAGTATGACGCACCCTTTTATTTCGGACTGGGGTTGTATTCAGGGCTGGATTGTCCCAAAACCTAGTTTCGGTTTTCCAGGCACTCTCCATCGCGCAGTATTTTTGTACAATGGTCGCTAGGTCGGCGAAGCGTGTAACTTCGCGACGACTGATGGCGTTTATGCCCTTGTCCGTGCAATTGTTGCAAAAGATTGAAATCGCGCTTTCTTCACGGCAGTCCTCTATCCTGTTATTGACCAGGAGGAATCTGGCCCAGTAATGATGTACTGTTTCCTCGGGCTCTTGCCGTATTTGAGATAGATCGCTTATGTTTGGGTGGGCGGGTGGAATTAAGTTCGGAACCCCGCCCGATCTGAGGCTCAAAGGCCAAGAAGCTTCCGGATTAAGAAGCTTGGTTTGCTGGACGCTTTCCAACAAATCTGTTCTGATGCCTGACTTTAGGTTCAGTATTTGATTAGCGCCCGTCCCTCCACGGGAATCCGGCATGGAGGGATCGGGAATCTGGACATAGTTGGTTTTCAACATAGAAGAAGAGTCGCCGCATTGTTCCTCTACCAGAACAACATGGTGGGTAACCTGGGGAGAGTTAATTTCTCTCAGATCGGTTTTAAGCCCAATCTGATCGTAGTCGGTAGCGACTCCCAGGGCGGCAATGTGATCCAAAATCTCGTTTACGGAGGAGAGCTCAATCGGATCTAGCTGCTCGGCAAATTCCGAGCTGACGTGAAGATCGCTTTTAATGACCTGAGAGGTCATTGCCGGAGCGGTGGCCGAACATGCGGTCATAAGAAAACCGCCTAGCCGGATAGTTTGCCCGGCGGCCAAAGCTCCCTTGACGACGGTGCAATCTTTAAAGACGGGAAAAGGCATCCTTCCTGATGGTGACGACACAGAGGAACTCTCAATGAAAGCACTAATGTCGGTGTCAAAACCGGCGGATCTCGAGTAGGGGGTCCCGAACTGTGTGTCTAGGCGGATGGTAAAAGGAGACAAGGGACATGATGTTTTACCCAGGTTCGGGCCCTCTTGATGGAGGTAAAACCCTACGTCCTGCTTGATTAATATTGATGATGTGTGTTACAAGAGTGGATCTACCACGAGATCAAGGATGCTAAACCCTAGAAGCTAGCCTATGGTATGATTGTTGTCCGTCCTATGGACTAAAGCCATCCGGTTTATATAGACACCGGAGAGGGCTAGGGTTACACAAAGTCGGTTACAATGGTAGGAGATCTACATATCCGTGTCGCCAAGCTTTCCTTCCACGCCAAGGAAAGTCCCATCCGGAAACGGGACGAAGTCTTCAATCTTGTATCTTCATAATCTTGGAGTCCGGCCGACCATGATAGTTCGGCTATCCGGACACCCCCTAGTCTGGGACTCCCTCAATGCCCATCGCGACAGTGCGGCGCACCCGGCCGTGGCTCGAATCTGTCGAAGATCAAGTCTCCGCGGATGTGAGCCGTGTAGTTCAAGCTTCCAAATCTGACCTGATGGCCAGGGGCGTAGCTTTCGATCTGCTCCAGATGGCAAAGCGAATTGGCCCGCAGTGCAAAGCCACCGAATACGAAGATCTGTCTGGGGAGAAAAGTCTCACCCTGGACCGCATCATTGTTGATGCTCGGAGGAGCCATCGAGCCTAAAGGTGACGACACAGAGGAACTTTCATTGAAAGCACCAATGTCGGTGTCAAAACCGGTGGATCTCAGGTAGGGGGTCCAGAACTGTGCGTCTAGGCGGATGGTAACAGGAGACAAGGGACACGATGTTTTTACCCAGGTTCGGGCCCTCTCGATGGAGGTAAAACCCTACTCCTGCTTGATTAATATTGATGATATGGGTAGTACAAGAGTAGATCTACCACAAGATCAGAGAGGCTTAACCCTAGAAGCTAGCCTATGGTATGATTGTTGTTCGTCCTATGGACTAAAACCCTCCGGTTTATATAGACATCGGAGAGGGCTAGGGTTACACAGAGTCGGTTACAATGGGAGGAGATCTACATATCGTATCACCAAGCTTGCCTTCCACGCCAAGGAAAGTCCCATCTGGACACGGGACGAAGTCTTCAATCTTGTATCTTCATAGTCCAGGAGTCCGGCCAAAGGTCATAGTCCGGTCATCCGGACACCCCCTAATCCGGGACTCCCTCATGGAGTTTCTTCTTGTTCCCCCCCGCCTTCGTGGGATGAATCTGCCTCATCGTCATCGGACGACGAGGGTATGACGGCCTTGCACCGGGGGCCTCTCCTGGCCCCCTGGTCCGCCCTCTCAGGCCCCTTGTCCTTTCCAGATGGAGCAGCCTCCTCTTCTTCTTCTTCCCCTTCGGGGGAGGAGTGTGCCTCGTCATCTTCGGACGAGGCTTTCTGGCGCAACCTTGCGTCGGAGACCCTTTCGGATCCCCAGGGCCTTCTTATCGGCCTTCTTCTCCGGCCCCTTGTAGGGCGCTGGGACCAGCATCTCCGTCAGGAGGGCACTAGCTGGGCTTTCTGGTAGCGGAGCCAGACAGTCAATCTGCTCCGCTGTCTAATCCTGAACAAATATGCACAATTACTTAAGGCTCCCCCATGAATATATTGGGAAGAATCGAATCCGGTAGTAGTCTCAGAACTCACCTGACTAGGAGGCCGCGCGGCATGGAGCCCACGGTCATCGGATATGGGAGGAGGTACTTCGGAGGCCTTGAACAACGCCTTCCACGCATTTTTGTGCTTCATGTCGTAGAGCCTCTGAAGCGTCTGGTGTTCGGCCGGGACGAACTCCCACAGATTGAATGCCCGCCTTTGGCACGGCAGAATCCGGCGAACGAGCATGACTTGGATCACATTGACAAGGTTGATGTTCTTGTCCTTCATGCCCTTGATGCAGTTTTGGAGTCCGGTCAGGTATGTAGGTTCACCCTAGGACATGCCCTTCTGTTCCCAGGAGGTGAGCCGCATGGGGCTTTCGGATCGGAGCTCGGGGGCTGCTGCCCAGTTGGCATCGCACGACTCGGTGATGTAGAACCACCCCGACTGCCACCCCTTCACGGTTTCTGCAAAGGAGCCGTCAAGCCAGGTGACGTTTGGCATCTTGCCCACCATGGCTCCTCTGCACTCCTCTTGCTGGCCGCTCATGATCTTCGGCTTCACGCAGAATATTTGCAGCCACAAGCCAAAATGAGGCTTGATGCGGAGGAAGGCCTTGTATATGACGATGAACGCTGAGATGTTGAGGACGAAGTTCGGGGCTAGATCATGGAAATCTAGCCCGTAGTAGAATATGAGCCCGCGGACGAAGGGGTGAAGTTGAAACCCCAGTCCACGGACGAAGTGGGCAAGAAACACGACCCTCTCATGGGGTCCTGGAGTTGGAATGACCTGCCCGTCATCTGGTAGTCGGTGCGCTATGTCTGCGGCCAAGTATCCGGCCGCCCGAAGATTCGCGATATTCTTCTCCTTCATGGTGGAAGCCACCCACTTACCTCCTACTCCGGACATGTTTAGCTGTGCGGAGAAGACATGGACTAGGGCGTTGGAGCTCGAGGGGGCAAGAGTGGGCAAAGGAGGAAGAAGGCGTGGGTAAAAATGGGGAACTCTTATCCCTTTATAGAGGCGACGGAAGTGGTGCGTCTCCCCACTTGCCCGTTGGGAATCGCTCACCTCCCAAGCGCCACGATTGATGGCCTGGCGGGATTACCCATACCCGTATTGATGAGAATCCCGTGATAAGGGGACACGATCTCTGCTTTTACAAGACGTGTCAAGGAAACCGCCTCGCAATATGCGCTGTGGCTGGTCGCAGGAAAACGGTTCGAATAACGACCCGACCGTAATGACATGTTACGTCTAAAAAGTTGTCGCCAGAGTACATTTTGCAGATCTGGACACGATCTATGTGTTCGATAATTACCTTGGAGTATTCGGAGAAGGAACCCGCCTTGCAATGCCGAAGACAAGACTGCGTGCCGAACTCATCGTCATTGAAGCCTGGTTCAGGGGCTACCGAGGGAGTCCTGGATTAGGGGGTATCTGGACTGCCGGACTATATACATCATCCGGACTATTGACGCATGAAGATACAAGACTCAAGACTTCGGCCCGTGTCCGGATGGGACTCTCCTTTGCGTGGAAGGCAAGCTTGGCGATACGGATATTATGTTTCCTTCCTTGTAACCGACTCCATGTAAACCCTAGCCCTCCCCAGTGTCTATATAAACCGGAGAGGATGGTCCTTAGAAGGCCGATCACAGTTACAATCATACCATCATAGGCTAGCTCTTAGGGTTTAGCCTCTACGATCTCGTGGTAGATCTACTTTTGTACTACTCATATCTTCAATATTAATCAAGCAGGAAGTAGGGTTTTACCTCCATGGAGAGGGCCTGAACCTGGGTAAACATTCTGTCCCTTGCTTCCTGTTACCATCAGCCTAAGATGCACAGTTCCGAACCCCCTACCCGAGATCCATCGGTTTTGACACCGACAGCGGGTCTTGCACCTAAAGGTGCTTCCAGGACGTAATTCTTCTATGCAGCAATGAGGATAATCCTCAATTTATGAACCTAGTCCGTGTAATTGCTACCATCATCTTTCAACTTAGCTTTCTCTAGGAACGCATTAAAATTCAATGGAACAACGGCACGGGCCATCTATCTACAACAACATAGACATGCAAAATACTACCAGTACTAAGTTCATGATAAATTAAAGTTCAATTAATCAAATTACTTAAGAACTCCCACTTAGATAGACATCCCTCTAATCATCTAAGTGATCACGTGATCCATATCAACTAAACCATGTCCGATCATCACATGAGATGGAGTAGTTTTCGATGGTGAACATCACTATGTTGATCATATCTACTATATGATTCACGCTCGACCTTTCGATCTCAGTGTTCCGAGGCCATATCTGCATATGCTAGGCTCGTCAAGTTTAACCTGAGTATTCTGCGTGTGCAAAACTGTCTTGCACCTGTTGTATGTGAACGTAGAGCTTATCACACCCGATCATCACGTGGTGTCTCGGCACAACGAACTTTCGCAATGATGCATACTCAGGGAGAACACTTATACCTTGAAATTTAGTGAGAGATCATCTTATAATGCTACCGTCGATCTAAGCAAAATAAGATGCATAAAGGATAAACATCACATGCAATCAATATAAGTGATATGATATGGCCATCATCATCTTGTGCCTTTGATCTCCATCTCCAAAGCACCGTCATGATCACCATCGTCACCGGCGTGACACCTTGATCTCCATCGTAGCATCGTTGTCATCTCACCAACTATTGCTTCTACGACTATCGCTACCGCTTAGTGATAAAGTAAAGGAATTACATGGTGATTGCATTTCATACAATAAAGCGACAACCATATGGTTCCTGCCAGTTGCCAAAAACTTTGTTACAAAACATGATCATGTCTTACAATAAAATTTAGCATCATGTCTTGACCATATCACATCACAACATGCCCTTAAAAAACAAGTTAGACGTCCTCTACTTTGTTGTTGCAAGTTTTATGTGGCTGCTACGGGCTGAGCAAGAACCGTTCTTACCTACGTATCAAAACCACAATGATATTTCGTCAAGTTAGTGTTGTTTTAACCTTCAACAAGGACCGGTCGTATCCACACTCGATTCAACTAAAGTTAGAGAAATGGTCACCCGCCAGCCACCTATGTGCGAAGCACATCGGTAGAACCAGTCTCGTGTAAGTGTACACGTAATGTCGGTCCGGGCCGCTTCATCCAACAATACCACCGAATCAAAGTATGACATGCTGGTAAGTAGTATGACTTGTATCGCCCACAACTCACTTGTGTTCTACTCGTGCATATAACATCCACACATAAACCTGGCTCTGATACCACTGATGGGGAACATAGTAATTTAAAAAAATCCTACGCACACGCAAGATCATGGTGATGCATATCAACAAGAGGGGGAGTGTATCTTCATACCCTTGATGATCGCTAAGCGGAAGCATTTATCAACACGGTTGATGTAGAATTAAAAATCTCCTCTTAAGAAAAGGAACCATAAATCGAGGTTTTCCTCCTAGGACACCCTATACCCTTGGTGCCAAAAGGAAGAGGATATCCTGAACCCTGATCGGGTTGGCAGAAAGGAGGGAGGAAAAGAATTTGACTATGTGCTTCATGATGATGCCTTAGTCTGAAACCCTAACTCCATTGTTCAATAAGCAGTCAATCAAGCATCTATGCCGCCTCCCATTGGCAATGGTAAAAAAAGCAGTGGGGGAGTCTCCTTTAAGCATCCAGTTGATCGTGCCTCTTTGGCGCCAGTAAACTTCCGCGAGATGATGCAGCTGCACCAGAGATTGCACAAGGTGAAAGTGCAAAGTCCATTACGAATCAGAAAGCCAGCAGAGTCAGCCCGAGAGTCTAAAGCATCAATATGAGCCACGAGGAGGGATTTATCTCTGTGATCCTGCGTCGCGTGATTACGAGACCAGCCCCGCAAAAATTTTCGCAGAGAATACGAGCAATAGTGCCAATCATCCATGGGGCTGAAGGAGCGACCGCCAGTCGAGAGGAGATCATAAATTCTAGAGCCGAGGTGGTCAGGGAAGCCTTCGACAAGGAGCCAGGAAGCATCAAACTGGAACCGAGGGGGAGTGGACGCACAATGAAGCCCCGCATCAAGAATAAGTGGAGCATGGTCCGATCCTATGATAGCCTTAGTTTTGAGAGTCGCAAGCAGGAAAAGGGAGTCCCAACTCGAGCAGATCAAAACATGATCCAAAACAGAGTGAATAGGAGAAACCTAATGATTAGTCCAAGTAAACCTAGATCCCACCCTTGACATTTCACGAAGAGCGCAAGAGATAATAAAATCGTTAAAAGCATCAGCCAGCGTCTAGGAAAAGTTATTGGTGTTCTTATCAGTCGGATATCGAAGCAGGTTGAAATCACCACCAATCAGAAGGGGGAGGGTGCAGGATTCGACCTTATAATTAGAAACTTCGTCCAAGAATAAGTGGGAAACAGAATGATCCACCGGACCGTACACTACCATTACTTCCTAGAGAGTATTAAGTTGGCGGTGAAACACAACAGAGCTAGCCCAGAAAATACCATGGTCGAAGGTAACAAAATAGAAAATGTCACGTTTAGAGCCAATAAGAATACCACCCGAGTGGCCCGAGGAGGGAAGACAATTCCAGTCAAAACGATCGACATCCACAATTGCAGAAAGTTCATGAGGAGAGAAGAAGGTTTAAAGGTCTCAACTAGACCAATCAGATCAATACTATCGCCCATGATGATGTCTTTGATTTGGTCTCGGCGCCCCCGAGCCCCGAAACCACTAACATTCGAGAAAAGTGCTTTCATTTGAAGGACAAGTTCTTAATGCGCAAGCTCGACCTATAGGGTGCCAAGCAGGTTTTAGCACGTTTAGGGGAACCCTTCTTCTTAGAGACTTGGGGGGGGGGTAGGAAAACTAGCATGTCCACCCCCTCCAAAACCCCCCCAGCCACAACCGGAGGAGGAGGAGGAGGAGCCACCACAATCTCTTTAGCTTTGGTGATCACAGCCTGGGCCACCTCATTGGCCCGAATTAAAGCAAGCAGAGAGGAGGGAGACCCAACATTATGATCAAGTAATATACCAACATCCGTAAGAACCTTTGTCAGATGATCATCCGAATACGAAGGCAAAACAAGCCTAAAAGGGGAGGCGGAAGGAATAGAAGGAACCGACGAAGGGTGGGCTGGAAGAGTACCTAAAGCTGGAAGATCATGACCCGCCGCATGACGGGCGGCCTTGTCAGCCACCTACATACCATTGTCACAGAGCCGGCCACTCTTGCGCACCATAGAATAAGGGGAACGGATCGGAGTAGAGCGCGGCACCACCGTAGAATCCTGGCCCGCCACATAACCCATATCATCATCCAGGCAACGACAAAGCCCTATCATGGAGAGTTTGGTGCCTGAGGAGGCTCAGCTACGAGCCGAGAACTTCCGGACAGAGGATTTGTGCTTGGGGATGGAGCCAACCATAGCACGCGGCGGAGAGGCGGGAAGGTCTTCAATGCCCGACAGAGATGGAGAGCCCAGACGGACCGGCAGGTTGGAGCATACCCCAGACACAGGAGTACTAGCTGGGGGGCAACCGGGGCAGCCTGATCAGATACTTTCTCAGCCATGACATCCTTTGCAACATCTTTGCCCTGCGGGGCACTATCCTTGAAGAGATCCCTGGATTCTGAGCCCATAACATCCCATTCCGAGGACGTAAAGCAAGGGCGCGAGTCCTCACTCTAGTTGGCAGCATCATCGCCCCCTCCGTCACGGTTCTCTGCCAGAGGGGGAGGGGGAGGAGGAATGTTAGGATTGGCGCCTCCCTCCATGCGGACCCGCATCCTAAAGCCATCAGACGAGGGGAAGACATCGACAGATCCATGAATGCACAGGGAGTTAACCGCCCAGAGTTTGAGACGACGGGGCCAAGGACAGAGAGGGAGTCTAGGTCCACCATCATGGGCTTGCCGATCAGAACACCAAAAGCCACCACGAAATCAGCAGAGCACAAAGTGGGGGGAATGTCATTGATGAGGACCCAGGTTTCCGAAAAGGAGGGGATAGGTTTAGCACCATTGGAAGCGGCCTTCACAGAGGAACTAATTGCTGCTTTAGGAAGACATAAGATGTTCAACTTATTTTTATATTCTCCTGGTTATATATAGCTATCTAGTTATGATTGTGAAATGAGTTGGAAGCGTTGAACCCTTTGCTCGGGCCGCATGTGTATATATTGGGCAAAAGCCTTGGCATACAAGTTATAGAGAAAGAGATCGAGAGATCGACCAGGAAGGTCGTTATAGAGATATCGAGGAGAAGAAGAGATAGAGATGAGGTACAAAATTTGAAACAAACTCCTAACCCTATACATCTCCTATATAGTTATTCAAACACCCCCCTCAATCTGAACCTCAAGCTTTGCTAAGGTTGAGATTGTACTTAAATTCATTTAACCTTCTCTCAGTAAGAGGCTTCGTAAACCCATCCGCAAGTTGATCCCATGTGGGAATAAACTGAATCTCAAGAAGATTCTGAGCTACTCTTTCTCTGACAAAATGAAAATCAACTTCAATGTATTTTGTCCGTGCATGAAAAATAGGATTTGCTGAGAGATAAGTTGCACCAATATTGTCACACCATAATCTCACAGCCCGTGGAGCCTTAATTCCAAGCTCATAGAGTAATGTATGTATCCACATTACTTTAGCTGTAGCATTAGCCAAGGCCTTATATTCCGCCTCTGTGCTTGACCTTGAAACAATGGCCTATTTTCTTACGCTCCATGACACAAGATTGGTTCCTAGAAATACAGCAAAACCACTTGTGGATCTTCTATCATCAGCACACCCAGCCCAGTCTGCATCAGAGTATGCAGTAACAAGCATAGAAGAGGACTTGGTAATTTCAAGTACAAGACCTTCTGAGAACTTGAGATACCTTCGAATTCTTTTAACTGCAGTCCAATGAGTAGTTATAGGTGCATGTAAATACTGGCATACCTTGTTCACTGGATAAGATATGTCAGGACGAGTGAGTGTTAAATACTGCAAGGCACCTACAACACTCCTATAATTTGTTGCATCCTATGGTCCAAGAACATCTCCACTGTAATCTTTCCTGAAGTAGAAATTGGTGTATTGACTGGCTTACAATTCTCCAACCCTACTCTCTTGAGAATATCAGTTGTATATTTGTCCTGTGAGAGAAGTATGCCATCTTTAACTTGCTTTACCTCAATACCAAGAAAAGAGTGAAGATCACCCAAGTCCTTGAGAGAAAATTCCAACTTGATATCCTTAAGCAAGCAAGTGGTGGCATCTGAACTTGAACTAGCAACAATTATATCATCAACATAAACAAGGACAAAGATAGTGACATTGCCTTTATTAAAAAAAACAATGAGGTATCTGCCTTGGATGGTATGAACCCAAGATGTTGCAACTACATACTCAATCTGGAATACCAGGCTCTTGGGGCCTGCTTCAAACCATTCAAAGCTTTATCCAACTTACAGACATGTTGTGGTGTGCTGGGATTCTCATAACCTGGTGGTTGCCGCATGTACACTTCTTCCTCAAGAACACCATGAAGAAACGTGTTCTGAACATCTAGCTATCTTAGACTCCATCCTATGGAAATGGCAATAGACAAGACAGGTCGAATAGTAGTTGACTTAACAACAGGACTAAAAGTATCTTCATAATCAATTCCAAACCTCTGTTTAAATCCCTTTGCAACTAATCTAGCCTTATATATGTCTATGCTCCCATCAGACTTCCTTTTGATCTTATACACCCATTTACAGTCAATACATTGTTTCCATACTTTGATGGAACCAAGTGCCAAGTCTTATTTTTCATAAGTGAATTATATTCGTTGTCCATAGCTTCCTTCCAATCCTTATTAGCAAGAGCATCATGCAAATGAATTGGTTCAAAAGTAGTGGTAAGAAAGGCATGTTTGATTTTGTCATACCTTATCCTACCATCATTGCACTACTTTTCCTTCACAATACCTGACCGAGACCGTGTTTGCCGAAGAGAAGGCGTAGGGGGCATAGGATCAGCCGCTGCCACAGACGATCCGGCCGGCTCTCGATCCGATGCAGGTGACAAACCAGCTGGCTCCTGATCCAACACGGATCCATGCACCGGATCAGTCGCAGGACCGGGCGCGCACCCGCGGTCGGGCACTGTGTAAGCCCGCGCAGACATGGCGATGGATGACTCGTCCGCTCTTGCGCCCGGGCTAGTGATACGTCTCCAACGTATCTATAAGTTTTGATTGTTCCATGCTATTATATTACTTTTTTGGATGTTTAATGGGCTTCACTATACACTTTTATATTATTTTTGGGACTAATCTTTTAACCGGAGGCCCAGTCCAAATTGCTGTTTTTTGCCTATTTTAGTGTTTCGCAGAAAAGGAATATCAAACGGAGTCCAAACAGAATGAAACCTTCGGGAGAGTTATTTTTGGAACAAATGCAATCCACGAGACATGGAGTGGACGTCAAGAAAGAAACAAGGTGGCCACGAGGCAGGGAGGCGCGGCTAGGGGGGTATGTGCGCCCCCACCCTCGTGGGCCCCTCGTGGCTCCCCTAATCGACTTCCTTCGCCTATATATACTCAAGTACCCTGAAAACATCCAGGAGCACCACGAAACCCTATTTCCACTGCCGCAACCTTCTGTACCTGTGAGATACCATCTTGGGGCCTTTTCCAGTGCTCCGTCGGAGGGGGAATCAATCATGGAGGGCTTCTACATCAACACCATAGCCTGAGAGTAGTTTACCTCAGACCTTCGGGTCCATAGTTATTAGCTAGATGGCCTCTTCTCTCTCTTTGGATCTCAATACAAAGTTCTCCTCGATCTTCTTGGAGATCTATTCGATGTAATTCTTTTTGCGGTGTGTTTGTCGAGATCCGATGAATTGTGGGTTTATTATCAAGATTATCTATGAAAAATATTTGAATCTCCTCCGAATTCTTTTATGTATGATTTGTTATCTTTGCAAGTCGCTTAGAATTATTAGTTTGGTTTGGCCTACTAGATTGATATTTCTTGCAATGGGAGAAGTGCTTAGCTTTGGGTTCAATCTTGCGGTGTCCTTTCCCAGTGACAGCAGGGGCAACAAGGCACATAATGTATTGTTGCCATCGAGGATAAAAAGTTGGGGTTTATATCATATTGCTTGAGTTTATCCCTCTACATCATGTCATCTTTCCTAATGCTTTACTGTGTTCTTATGAACTTAATACTCTAGATGCATGCTAGATAGCGGTCGACGTGTAGAGTAATAGTAGTAGATGGAGAATCATTTCGATCTACTTGTCGCGGACGTGATGCCTATATACATGATCATGCCTAGATATTCTCATAACTATGCACTTTTCTATCAATTGCTTGACAGTAATTTGTTCACCCACCGTAATACTTATGCTATCTTGAGAGAAGCCACTAGTGAAACCTATGGCCCCCGGGTCTATTTTCCATCATATAAGTTTCTGATCTACTTTATTTTGCAATCTTTACTTTCCAATCTATATCATAAAAATACCAAAAATATTTATCTTATTATCTCTATCAGATCTCACTTTTGCAAGTGGCCGTGAAGGGATTGACAAAGCCATTATCGCGTTAGTTGCAAGGTTCTTATTTGTTTGTGTAGGTACGAGGGATTTGCGTGTAGCCTCCTACTGGATTGGTACCTTGGTTCTAAAAAACTGAGGGAAATACTTATGCTACTTTGTTGCATCACCCTTTCCTCTTCAAGGGAAAACCAACGCATGCTCAAGAGGTAGCAAGAAGGATTTCTGGTGTTGTTGCCGGGGAGTCTGCGCACAAGTCAAGACGTACCAAGTACCCATCACAAACTCTTATCCTCGCATTACATTATTTGCCATTTGCTTCTCATTTTCCTCTCCCCCGCTTCACCCTTGCCGTTTTATTTGCCCTCTCTTTCCCGTTCGCCTCTTTTTCGCTCGCTTCTTGTTTTTGCTGCACTATGTCTAAAACTGGGGAGGTTGCCGTTGATAAGGACAATAGTAATAACGTGGGAAACTTTGATGCTTTTGATGATCCTGCTGAGAAACCCACTATCTTACATACTAAAAAGTTTTGAATCGGTAGTGTTAATATTATTGGAAAAGGGGTTATTCAAGATTTCTTTACTTGTGCCGGTGCCTTGCCCACTATGGGTGGATCTATTCTTCATTGAACTAGTAGTCTTGCGGATACTATATCCTTGCTTATAGTTAAACTTGAAAGATAGTTTATTCATATGCATCCTTGCGTAGAAAGAATTTTCCTAGAATTTTCCAATATTGAGCATTCTTCTGTTAAGTGTGCAACTACTACCTTTTTGGCACATGAGTTCACATTTATATTGAAAGAAGCCACAAAAATTTTTGCGCACTATAGGGTGGATGCTGGTCGTCCTCCCATAGAGGCAACCCTTTTTAATCAAGAAGACATAATGCGTTTATGATCTTTAGATCATGTTGCTTATAATGAAAACCTTAGAAAAAAAGTTCCTACCGATGTTCTAGTTGATAGAATCTCTGAACTTAATGATGATTTTCCTATTCAAAATAATGGGTTAGGATTTTCTCTTGAACAAAGGCTCATGACTTTTTGCCAAAAGAATTCTTATAATGATGAATTGGTTGTGCAATATGAGGGGCCAAAGGAGGAACCCATACCACCCGAGCTTGATCTTGGGGACTTCTATCCCATTAAATTTAGCCCTTTTGATTCCTTTTGCTTTCCATAAAGAAAACTTGCTGCTGAACGTAGGGAATATGAGATGAGTTTTCGTGATATATCCTCGCTTTTATGCCTAGCTAGGGGCGTTAAACGATAGCACTTGTTGGGACGCAACCCAATTTTATTTTTGTTCTTTGCTTTTTGCTCCTGTTTAGTAATAAATAATTCATCTATCCTCTGGTTAGATGTGATTTTATGTTTTAATTAGTGTTTGTGCCAAGTAAAACCTTTAGGATAACTTACGGTGATAGTTAACTTGATCTTGCTGAAAAACAGAAACTTTTGCACACACGAGAATAATTTTCATAAATCACAGAAACGTGATTTTCAGTTGATTATTTTTGCAGAAGAATAATAGACTAATTACCTAGAACTTCCTAATTTTCTAGGAGTTTTGAGGTTCCAGAAGTATTCGAAAGTTACAGATTGCTACAGACTGTTCTGTTTTTGACAGATTCTGTTTTTCGTGTGTTGTTTGCTTATTTTGATGAATCTATGGCTAGTATTGGGGGGTATGAACCATAGAGAAGTTGTAATATAGTAGGTTTAACACCAACAAAAATAAATAATGAGTTCATTACAGTACCTTAAAGTAGTGGTTTGTTTTCTTGTACTAACGGAGCTCATGAGATTTTCTGTTGAGTTTTGTGTTGTGAAGTTTTCAAGTATTGGGTAAGATTTGATGGATTATGGAATAAGGATTGGCAAGAACCTAAGTTTGGGGATGCCCAAGGCACCCCAAGATAAAAATCAAGGACAACCAAAAGCCTAAGCTTGGGGATGCCCCGAAAGGCATCCCCTCTTTCGTCTTCGTCCATCGGTAACTTTATTTGAGGCTATATTTTTATTCACCACATGATATGTGTTTTGCTTGGAGCGTCTTGTATAATTTTAGTCTTTTTTAGTTTACCACAATCATCCTTTCTGTACACACCTTTTGGAGAGACACACATGAATCAGAATTTATTAGAATACTCTATGTGCTTCACTTATATCTTTTGAGCTAGAAAATTTTGCTCTAGTACTTCACTTATATTTTTTTTAGAGCACGGTGGTGGTTTTATTTTGTAAAAATTATTGATCTCTCATGCTTCACTTATATTATTTTGAGAGTCTTTTAGAACAGCATGGTAATTTGCTTTGGTTATAAAAATAGTCCTAATATGATGGGCATCCAAGTTGGGTATAATAAAAACTATCATATAAAGTGCATTGAATACTATGATAAAATTGATACTTGATAATAGTTTCGAGATATGAAGGTGGTAATGTTAGTCATGCTAGTTGGGTTATTGTGAAATTGAGAAATACTTGTGTCAAAGTTGGCATGTCCCGTAGCATGCATGTATGGTAAAAGTTGTGTGACAAATTTGAAGCATGGGGTGTTCCTTAAGTGCTTTCCTTATGAGTGGCGGTCGGGGACGAGCGATGGTCTTTTCCTACCAAATGTATCCCTCAAGGGGCATGCGTAGTAGTACTTTGCTTCGAGGGCTAATAAACTTTTGCAATAAGTATATGAGTTGTTTATGGCTAATGTGAGTCAATGGATTATACACACTCTTACCTTTCTGCATTTTTTCTAGCCTCTAGGGTACCGTGCATTGCCCTTTCTCACCTTGGGAGTTGGTGCAAACTTCGCCGGTGCATCCAAACCCCATGATACGATACTCTCTATCACACATAAACCTCCTTATATCTTCCTCAAAACAGCCGCCATACCTACCTATTAGAGCATTGTCCCATGTGAGGAAAGGATGATGGAGACTATGATCCCCCCATAAGTCGGTATGAGACTCCGGACTTTGTGAAAAATAAAAGAGGCCAAAGAAGCCCAAAGAAAAAAACAGAGGCCAAGAAGCCCACCAAATAAAAAATGAGAGAAAAAGAGAGAAGGGACAATGTTACTATCCTTTTACCACACTTGTTCTTCGAAGTAGCACCATGATATTCATGATAGAGAGTGTCTTATGTTGTCACTTTCATATACTAGTGGGAATTTTTCATTATAGAACTTGGCTTGTATATTACAATGATGGGCTTCCTCAAATTGCCCTAGGTCTTCGTGAGCAAGCAAGTTGGATGCACACCCACTTAGTTTCTTTTGTTGAGCTTTCATACATTTATAGCTCTAGTGCATCCGTTGCATGGCAATCCCTACTCCTCGTGTTGATTAGCCGCGTCAATATGAGAATTTCTCCTTTTTTTGTCTTCTCTCATAACCCCTATCATCATATTCCATTCCACCTATAGTGCTATATCCATGGCTTGCGCTCATGTATTGCGTAAGAGTTGAAAAGGCTGAAGCACATTAAAAAGTATGAACCAATTGCTCGGTTTGTCATCGGGGCTATGCATAAGGGGAGCATTTTGTGTGACGAAAATGAAGCATGGCCAAACTATATGATTTTGTAGGGATAAGCTTTCTTTGGCTATGTTATTTTGATAAGACATGATTACTTTGTTAGTATGCTTGAAGTATTATTATTTTTATGTCAATATTAAACTTTTATCTGGAATCTTTTGGATCTGAATATTCATGCCACAATAAAGAAAATTACATTGAGATAATATGCTAGGTAGCATTCCACGTAAAAAAATCTGTTTTTATCGTTTACCTACTCGAGGACGAGCAGGAATTAAGCTTGGGGATGCTTGATACGTCTCCAACGTATCTATAATTTTTGATTGTTCCATGCCATTATATTACCAGTTTTGGATGTTAAATGGGATTTACTCTACACTTTTATATTATTTTTGGGACTAATCTATTAACCGGAGGCCCAGTCCAAATTGTTGTTTTTTTTGCCTATTTCAGTGTTTCGCAGAAAAGGAATATCAAACAGAGTCCAAATGGAATGAAACCTTCGGGAGAGTTATTTTTGGAACAAATGCAATCCAGGAGACTTGGAGTGGACGTCAAGAAAGAAACAAGGCGGCCACGAGGCAGGGAGGCGCGCCCAGGGGGCGCGCCCCCCATCCTCGTGGGCCCCTCGTGGCTCCCTTGACCGATTTCCTTCGCCAATATTTATACTCACGTACCCTGAAAACATCCAAGAGCACCACGAAATCCTATTTCCACCACCGCAACCTTCTGTACCCGAAAGATCCCATCTTGGGGCCTTTTCCGGTGCTCCGCTGGAGGGGGAATTGATCACAGAGGGCTTCTACATCAACACCATAGCCTCTCCGATGAAGTGTTAGTAGTTTACCTCAGACCTTCGGGTCCATAGTTATTAGCTAGATGGCTTCTTCTCTCTCTTTGGATCTCAATACAAAGTTCTCCTCGATCTTCTTGGAGATCTATTCGATGTAATTATTTTTGCGATGTGTTTGTCGAGATCCGATGAATTGTGGGTTTATGATCAAGATTATCTATGAACAATATTTGAATCTCCTCTGAATTCTTTTATGTATGATTTGTTAGCTTTGCAAGTCTCTTTGAATTATCAGCTTGGTTTAGCCTACTAGATTGATCTTTCTTGCAATGGGAGAAGTACTTAGCTTTGGGTTCAATCTTGCGGTGTCCTTTCCCAGTGACAGCAGGGGCAGCAAGGCATGTATTGTATTGTTGCCATCGAGGATAAAAAGATGGGGTTTATATCATATTGCTTGAGTTTATCCCTCTACATCATGTCATCTTGCCTAATGCGTTACTCTGTTCTTATGGACTTAATACTCTAGATGCATGCTGGATAGCGGTCGATGCGTGGTGTAATAGTAGTAGATGCAGAATCGTTTCGATCTACTTGTCTCGGACATGATGACTAAATACATGATCATGCCTAGATATTCTCATAACTATGCACTTTTCTATCAATTGCTCGACAGTAATTTGTTCACCCACCGTAATACTTATGCTATCTTGACAGAAGCCAATAGTGAAACCTATGGCCCCCGGGTCTATTTTCCATCATATAAGTTTCCGATATACTTTATTTTGCAATCTTTACTTTCCAATCTATATCATAAAAATACCAAAAATATTTATCTTATTATCTCTATCAGATCTCACTTTTGCAAGTGGCCGTGAAGGGATTGACAACCCCTTTATCGCGTTGGTTGCAAGGTTCTTATTTGTTTGTGTAGGTACAAGGGATTTGCATGTACCCTCCTACTGGATTGATACCTTGGTTCTCAAAAACTGAGGGAAATACTTATGCTACTATGTTGCATCACCCTTTCCTCTTCAAGGGAAAACTAACGCATGCTCAAGAGGTGGCACTCAGTGTGTGGAGACGTGGCGCGAGGTGATGTGGCGGGACCGACGCGAGGCGACGCTGCGGGACCCGTGGGCTCCAACCAGTCAGTGCGGCCGGCCACCGGGCTGCGTGAGTCCAAGCTCATGGGGGGACCCTCTTGGGATCGTGCGCCGCCAGAGACAGCGGGTTGAGCGGGCGAATCCGCCTGGGATCGCGCGTTGTCAGCCGAATCAACACCATTCCTTGCACGCCTTGTTTGTTTCCTCCCACATAAAATGACAACGTGAATTAGCACAAACATCAATAGAATCAGAATTTCCTTGAGATTTTTGTACATGATCAAGTTCAGTTAATTCACCCCCGTGATCAGGTAGTGTGGCAGGGTCTGGTAGCACTACAAAAAAACACTTCCGTGATGATACGTGTTTGTCACAGTAGGTCACGTTTTTTGTCATGCATGTACATCCATGACAAATTTTGACAGAATCAAGATAGTCATACATGTGCTATTGTAGAAGTGTTCCATGACATTACCAAAATTATCATCACGGAAGTGTCCACTTCCATGACGATAAATCGCACGTCATAGAAGTGCTTTCGTCAAGGGTGACTGACACGTGGCATCCACCGTAACGGAACGCCGTTAAGCTATCGGGTCAGATTTTGGATCCGATAACCCGTTAACAGCCACGACCAATGTCGATTTTCCACGTGTAAAATTCTCATTAGTTGATGGATCCACGTGTCAGCTCCGCGTTGGCACAGGTGTCACTCATACAATGGTCGAGATGGGCCTATGATATGTTGACACGTGGACCGGCCCAAAAGTGGCCCACAAAGTTTAAATGAGCCAGCCCAACCGAAGGCCCATAAGATTTAGCGGACCATAATGGGCCAGCCCAGCTAAAGGGCCACAAAATTTAGCGGACCATAATGGGCCGACCCAGCTAAAGGCCCACAAGATTTTGCGAACCACAATGGGCCGGCCCAGCTAAAGGCCCACAGGATTCTGCAGACCATAATGGGCCAACCCAGCTAAAGGCCCAACATTCTCTATCAAATCGGCCCATCAACGGCCTGGTCTAAACTTGTCATCAATGCAGCCCATGGTCACTTCTGGCCCGTTAACAGTCCGCTAAGTAATTGGGCCGAATTACAGCCCAGTGTATTTCCGGCCTGTTAAAGGTTCGGCTTCATTTGGGCCCATTTATAGGCCCTCAAAACTTTCGGCCCATAAACGATCGTGAAGGATTTGGATCATATTCGGCCATGTCTGTCATTCGGCCTCTTAGAGGCCCACTATAGATTTGGCCCACTTTCGGCCTGTTGTCATTTTTGGCCCGTTAACGCCGGACGTAAACCATGGGCCATATGTGGCCCAATGTCATATCGGGCCCATTAACGGACCATATAAAAATGATGATAATCTAGCCCGACCGAAGTTCCGGCCTGTTAAAGGCCCGTGTATTAGGTCGGCGCATTTACGGCCCGTCCGAATTTCGGCCTGTCAAATATCCGCATCGTAAATGGGCCACCATTTCGGCCTGCTAAGTCCAGTGGGTTATTTGGCACAATCAGGGCCCAATCTCACTTTCGGTCTATTAAAGGCCCATGTTTTTTATGGGCTCGACATATTTACACCTATAAACGTCCTACTTTTACTGAGGGCCCAAATTATGTCTAGGCCTATTAAAGGCCCACTATGGGCACATGCCTACCAGAAAAATTTGAAAGCTTATGCTAATTTAAGCCCGGATATTTTTTGTCGGCTACTTGCCAATTTTGGCCTGTAATTGTTTTTAGCCCAATTGGAATGGGCCCGACGAATGTTGGCATGTTGGGCTCCTACGAAGCTTTCGTCCGAATACATTACTAAGATAAACCTAAACTATACAAAAATAGCGTCATAATTATTGCAGTGTGTGGCAGCATCATAAATGTTGTATCACAACAAAATAAATTCCAATCATACAACAAAAGGCATGTTGGCGTAAAGTTTACAGTCCTTCCAGATAAAAGCACCATCAGATGTATAGAAGCACAGATCATTTGACCTGCGTGCTAATGTTTCAGGCTGTAGAATATGATGGAGCAGCACGATCTCCACCTTTTTTCCGCCATTGCTCTTCAACAACGAAGCGAATGTCTGATAGTCTGGTTTCAAAACCATTCATATCTTGACGGCATTTCTCAACCACTATTATTGTTTCTGAAACGACGTCCATTAGGTATTGGACTTGTGTCTGGAGCACAGATATATCACTCTGTCTAGCAGGAAGATTTTGTTCAGTAGGCGATTTGGACAAGGTTACCTTGACAACCAACCCAGAATTATGCAGGAAGGTGCTTTTTGCACAGTTAGTGGAGAGATACTGACGCACTGCAGCAAGAGGTGACATTGTGCCTGTAGTAGCCTCCTCACCTTCAGGTGGTTGTGGCTGTTCAATCATTTGTTCCATAGCTTCCTGAAAGTGTGAACTTGTAGATTAGTGTACCAGTGAGTTACTAATGAGACAAAAACAAACAAAGTAGGTTAAACATTTATACATAACTTATTTTGGTGAACTACTGTAATACATTAGCATGTATTGTAGTGCCAACTACATAATAAAATCACTTTCGGAACATATGTCCATGTAGCATGCCTACTGTATTGTCTATTTACTCACATTCGTTGACATCTAAGGATAAAGAGACATGGTTTAAAGTAGGATGAACATAGTATGACATCATTCATATCATGGGCAAACAGATATAAAACAAACATGCTATTTTATCATTATGTGCGCACGTGAACATAACAACTAGATTACAGATCAAGACCAAAAGAATATCCTTCATCTCTTTTAAACCATGTAAGGTGAAATGATACGTTAAGACAACTGTGTATAAAAGTGAACAGAGTAACTGACATTGGCTGCAAACCAAGCAGTTAAATGAACACATCACAGTACCAATCAGTTCAAGGCAGGAGGAGTAAGGACTTACAACAGTGGCTTGAACTGGTGTGCTCATGCCCTTCATCTTGCTGGTGTGGCAATCCTTGAAGATTTGCCCTGCATTCAGTTCACATTCTTTTTGGTCTGCACGGGCTTTCCGCTGTATTTGGAACAAGTCAATATAGATACGATAATATGGCACAGAAAAAAGAAGGAAGTAGCAGCTATTTACAAGAGCCTCGCAGTGTGCAATATAGCTACAAGATCCTGTTGTCTGTTGGAATTTCACTTTACAACGGTTGGTTTTGTTCTTCAAACAGTTAGCCTAGAAGAAGATACACTTGTAAGGCACATACATAAACACAAGTTCAATATGTGGTCTGATCAAATACATATAGCCTACCTGATACTTTGGATTAGACCAGTGTTAAACGAGGGCTGTCTAGTCTTCATCTGTAATATATTCCACCGGAGATGTTTGTGCGATTTCATTGTTAGCCTTGCCTTCAAAGTGAGATTTTCTAAGGTGGTACCAATACCGTCGCAGAGCAGACTGAAAAACATGAGTGCATGCTTGTTTAGTTGCATCATCTTTCAGATCCAACTTGAACCTCATCTGTTGAAAAAAGAATGAGTCTTATTAGGAGGAAACTAGAAAGTATGGGACAGAGCAAGACAATATTACTAATTGTGATGAATAACATTACTTATAGATAAATGGTCAAGGAAGGTGTTAAACTGGGTATTGTCTTTCTCATTCCTGTACTGGATCCACGTTGGGAGGATACGCGCATGACACCTAACGGCAACAGCTGCCTCTAATACTAACCTGGCTGACTCTGTAGCATCACGTGGCCTTTTTAAACCTGCCTCAAAATGGATCTCCATTCTTCCTCCTTTATATTTTGTTAATCTGACAAGCATTATCCCTGATGTCTGTTACCGCTTGCACCGTGGTGCTAGTTCAGGTACAGAGCCACGTTCAATATCTTCATTTAGGCTTGCTGTTTCTAGAGAATCATGTGGAGAGGATGAAATTGCATTCTTTATAAGAGTATTGCGTCTCATATTAACCCACGCGCGTGATTGTCTCATCATAAGCGATAGACGCAGGATACACAAGAACAGTAGTTTGATGTAAGAACATGGTGTGATAGGCAGATGTAGTATGTACCAAAAACAGGAAGGCGTGTCATATTCACATGTATAATGTGTAAGCTAAGGAGATGCAATTTAACCAATTAGGAGCATTGATGAGGGATACACAAGAGAAGTAGTTTGATGTAAGAACATGGTTAATAGAAAGACGTAGTATGTACCAAAAACAGGAAGGCATGTCATATTCACAGGTATAATGTGTTAACTAAGCAGATGCAATTTACCCTAATTAGAAGCATTACAAGGTAGACACCATATGCAACATGCAACCACATATCACACTGCCAAGTAAGAGCAAGCACCTGCGATGGTGGTGTGGGGGAATTGTGGTGATCAGCTAGAGAGCTACATTGACTATCTTCATTTAGCCTTGCTGTTTCTTGAGAATCATGTGGGGAGGATGACACTGCACTCTTTAAACGAGTAGGGCGTCTCACAGTAACCCACCCGGGTAACTGTCTCATCATAAGTGATTGACGAGGAATACAAAAGAGCATTAGTTTGATGTACGAACATGGTTAATAGACATATGTAGTATGTATCAAAAACAGGAAGGCATGTCATTATCAAAGGTATAATGTGTAAAGTAAGCAGATGCAATTTAACCAAATTGGAAGCAATACAAGCTAGACACCATATGCAACATGCAACCACATTTGACAGCGTGAAGTTAAAGCAAGCACCTGGGATGGTTGTGTGTGGCAATTGAGATCATCAACTACAGAGCTACTTTTACTGTCTCCAACTGCTGAAACTGCACCCATTAGAGCGTTGAAACGCTTACCGCTTATCTTCGAATTACACTGGAGCGACTTCTGTCATTTCTTTTCTGCATTCATCAACACTGCGTCAGAGTCTGAAATACACATGCATAAAAAACAATAGTGTGAGTATGGGTGAAGTGTGTGCACAATTAGTACAGTGTAAAGGTAGTAGATAGCAGGTCGGTGAGAAATAAATGACGGGAGACATATGATAGCTCTACAACATGCCTGGCACACTCAATTACTACATGATTCTATGAAAATAACAGTCGACTGAAAGAAATTAGGTTAGTCCATTTTTTCTACACCGTCCGATGTACAAAGAACAGGGAGATCGCCTTCATCTACCTCCAGCCAGTCAGTGTTGACGATCTTCCTCGAAACGCCAGCGACCACCGGCCCGGTATTCCTCCCCTACCTGCGCCCTCCCCTCGACCTCACCACACCGCCGTTCTTGGCACCGCCCCCCGGCCATCCATTCAAGCCCCGCCGATCTCCAGAGCGGGCGCAAGCAGCTCCTGCGCCCCACACCCCTATGATACACATCGATGCGCCGCTTCCCCGAGGAATAGGCGGACTAGTTGCTCCGCGCGCCTAAGCGGGTGCTGCTTCTTTTAATTGCGGTTCAACTGGCTACTGACCTCTAGCAAAGGTGAAATAGTAAAAGGGAGGAAACCTTGTGCATTTAGTATCACGAAGAAAATGCAGTAAGAAGCGCTCAACTAGTTTCTTTCATGGGATGAATACGGTGTGACCGGAGACATAAGATTTGCACGAATAAGGGAAGAGGAGTACGTGTTTCTGCTGGCAGTGCTGTGTCCTCCTTCTGTTTTTCCGACGATCTTGTTGTTCGCCGGAAACCAGAAGTTGTGGAGGACGGTGCAGCCTTGGATGAACCCATGGCCAAGTTGTTGAGTGCGGTGCGGTGGCCGTCTGTCGGTAGCCGGGAAGCAGATCCGAGGCGGCGAATGACGGCGTAGAGGGAACAGCTCCGGTGCGGTGGACGGTTGCGACAGTGGAGCCGCAGCAGTGAGGCGCAGGACGACGTGGTCGGAGTGGTTCTGGTACGATGCACATCGGCGTGAGCATTGTGGAGGCAACTCTGCCTCGGCTTCAGCTGCTATGTCCTTGAGGGCGTTGCGGTTCCGGTTGCGTTAGACGACGACGTCAGGGTACCGGCTCCGGCGTGATGGAGGAGGGCGGCGGTGGATTGGCCGCTATGGGGTGGAGAACAGAGGAGGTTGGGGTTTCGCGGCTGGTGGAGAGGGCGTTTTCGCGCACACGGAGTATGAATGGGGAAACGGAGGGAGGCGGGGAACTAAGGGGGAACAATGTTTCAGTTTGAGACGCGCTTGTTTGAAATTTGGGGAAAGTTACAAACTTTGCCCCCATCTAAAATTTTGAACATATTGCGTGTTGGGGGTAGGACAGTCATGTCAGGTGTCCCAAATGTGGGCGGAATAGATTTCGGCCGAGCGCATGGGTGTTTAGGCGCCCACGGCGTATGAATGCTTCTCGGAGGCGGTTGAGACTAGCGTCTTGGTGAAGTTACAAACCTACCCCTGTTTAGACCTTTGGACATCGGGCCGATAGGCTACACGGGCCAGATTTAGGACAGTAATTTCCTACCACCAAAACATTAGTCTCGCGCGGTTTCGGGTGACCAGAGGCCTATTTGGCGCTTCGTTCAATATTTGGGAGCAGAAGCATTAACGTTTTCGGTTCTCTTTAATTGAACTTTCAGGATTTGTCAAACTTCACAAATCTTTACTCTTGAAAATCCTAAAGCTACGACTATTTTGGAATGGAGGGGGTACATTTTAATATAAGTTGTACACGAGTATATATTAAAAAATATGCAACTTACCTTAGTTCATACATGGTTCCAGGTATAATCTCCTTGGTTGCAAAAAAAGTTAGATATGCATATGAATATATATACCATGTTCAAACTCCCAACAAAGATTAATGCCCCCCTTTACATCTGATTTTCAAATGCCATTATCTCGGGTTCAAATAGATGAATGCACTTCCTATGAATTCGAATCTTCGAAACCCCCTTTATGTTGAATTCGACATGTATTTTATTTCGTAGCTAGCAATTTGGAATGTATCCATGCAAGTGACAAATGTATAAAGTGCTTCACACTAACAACATGGAGTGCACTAATTAATGTTTATAGATGAATTGCAAAAGCATCCATTACCTGTATTTCAAACCGCTCTCACTCTATGGATCGATAATATTAAATAAACACATGCACATGCTAGAATTCAATAGAATATGTGTGCCTGATAGACCGATTTTCGTCCATACGCAATTTTGCAAAATTCATGATCTCATCCAAAAATAATAATGCCATTTATATTTTAATTTAATGCGTAGAACCGCCTTTTACACGTAGATATCTCTCTATCTAACGCATAAGTGCACACACTTTATATGCATCGGCATTTCTCTTTCACACATGCTCACAATCTCTCTCAGGGTGTCGGGGTGTCTCACGCACATGCTCTCTCTGTTTCTCTATCTCCCTTTCTGACTACTATGTACCACTCTTTTCACTAATCTCAGTTGGAAAACACTATTTCTCTCACATGCATATATACACATGCATGGTCTCTACTAGCCCTCTATACGCACATATATGTGCCTATGTGTCTCCCGCACGCACATTATCTTGAGGCCTCTCTCGCACACAT
>NC_041381.1:122251824-122315326 GCF_002162155.2 Triticum dicoccoides | reverse complement strand
ACACCTCTCTAATAGTAGTTGGCAGATATGATTTCATCATATCATTCGGTAGGATATCCTTGGCTGTTAGGTTGGATGGTAATACGAGGCAAAGTTTTACCCTAGTTCGGATCAGACCCTTGCAGTTGAAGAAAGAGCCTACTCCTGGTATAGTATATTAGTGTTAGGGGTGTTTACAAAGTACATGTGAATACCAGGCATTGTGAGTGTGTGTATACTATCGACGAACTAGCCCCCAAGCTTGTATAACATACTAAGGGCCTAGGGTTACAAATCATATATAGTCGGCTTATCACCAGTGGGGATAGAGTCCTCCGCGACTCTGGTAGCTTCGTGTTGTACGCCGAGTCCTCCACATGGGTCTCCGTATAACACATCTCGGTCCAACCTATATGTGGTGCAGGATGGAACTGACCCATGAGTCTTCATGTTGACCCACCACAACTAGAAATGATGTGCCCACTACACCACACACGCAATCGGCCACTAAGAAAATAAGCATATACGATAGTACAACGATATCTAGCTCACGATACGTCTCCATATTTTATTGATGACACTGACGGACTTTGCATTTGATGCGTGCTCCGTATTTTGTTGACGACACTTACGGTCATTGTATTTGAAGCAAAAGCACGATATGGTCACTGGACTTCAGAATAAGCTCATCACGGTCACCACATACATTTTGTCGTGCTAACCAACATGTGGTTGGATGGTTAGAGGACAGTGGTTTCTCGAGCCCAACAAGTTTAAAGTCCCGGTGCTCGCATTTATCTTGTGTTAATTTCAATATTTTCCGGCGATGTACGTTCAGTGAGAGGAGACGTTCCACTCGACTACGAGGCACCTATGGTGACTGTGTAAAATCTAAAGATCATATCTGCTGGCCCACTCTCTCGAAGGTGCGGTGGTGGACCGGTAGTGGGGAGTGGTTTCGGGGAGGGCGGGCCAGCCGCGGGCGGCGGGGGCGAGCGGTTCGGCCGGGGGTGGCTGGCGGCTCGGGGGGGGGGGTGGAGTTTGATGATAAACTGGAGGCCCTTGATTTTGTATCCAACGGCTGGAAAATCTAATGACCAGAGATGAAAAAGTCAGTCGACTAACGTGTAGCCTCACCCCGCACGTACACATGCACGCACGCAAGACACGCACGCATGTAGGCGTGCAACACTGACACGTACACATAACATACACACACACGCATGCTGGCGTGCAACACTGACACGTACACATGCACTCATGAACACACGCAGGTACGCACCCATGCATGCAACACTGAAACACACCCTTGCATGTACGCACCCATGCATGCAACACTGAAATGCACCCTTGCACGCAGGCAACACTCGCACGCCTGCATGCACACAACACACGATGCAAGACACACGCTTAACTACATGAAAAAGTTGACTTCACACTCAATGAACAATCATCGGTTTATGAAATGCCCGCTTCTGACCGCCCTGGCCCACCAAAGGTTCCTCTGTTGTGCACTGCCTGCATTTGGTCACTGACATGCAGGCCATGCACCCAAAGAGCCCACACGTCAGTGGAAGAACGGCGTGGTGTCCTAGGCCAGAGTCGAGGGCGCCACTCGTGGCACGCCCGACTGAACATGCCTCCGTGCCGCATTCAAACGCCTCCATGAAACCCACCCGTGTGGAAGCCGAGAAACCCACTCTAGACACACGTCCGTTCATGACCGGTCTAGCGTTAAACGCAACACCGGCCGAGCTCCTCCCGTCCGCCGTCTATTTAATCTCCTATTTAAACGAGGCCAAACGCCGGCCAAGAATCGCACACCTCCACCACTCCCCTATCTCCTCCACCATTTTGTCCACTCTTACAATGGCTTACGAAGAGTAGTTATTCCGCATCCAAGCCGGCTGGGTAGCCCGCCGGATACGAGCTATGCAGCTCGTTGATCCACCTCCCTCCCCTCGCCCGACGGAGCCCGTTGCCGCCCCAAGCCAGCGCGCGGTTCAGCAACTCTCCGCTCCAGGCCAGCTCGATGAGGAGCAGCGCACGGGCATCGTTGCTGCCGTCCACGCCGCCGCCTCGTACCGCGTCTCCCGTTTCCGTGGCCGAGACTCCCATGCCAGCGGCCGCGCCATGCAAGCAGCAATAGAAGCTGGGTGCGCGGAGAGCGACGAGTCAGTGGCCAGCGCCTCCACGTCCGCCGCCATCATCGAGGAGAAGTAGAACACGGGAGGCCACCGCCGCTTGGGTCCCATGAAGGCCACCGCAGAGGCGACGCCGGCGTACACAACAGGTGTCTTGCCGGATCCTTTTGTTGCGAGGGCCTTCGTCGACCCCGCATGGGCTCCACGAAAGAGGTCAATTTTAGGATGAACTCGAGCCGGTGCCGGCCATGGCGAAGTAGTGGCCGGTGATGAACTCGAACCGGTGTCGGCCACCATCATCTTTGGCACCAGCCAATGATATCAGTTGGGCAGTGGGGAAGTGAGTCGTCCTTTGCGCTGAAGCATATACCTCCCGGGCTCCCGGCAGTCCGGTGATCGTGCTGCCGGACATGAGGAACACAAATCGATCGGCGGGCGACCATTTAGGCCATGTATTATATACCTGTGCTGTCCAGAACTAGCACCGCGTAGTTCATTTGAATGTAATGAAATCCGTCATGTTTGTGTGAAAATCCGGTATTTTATATGATTTCCGTCGTTGTTTATATGAAATACTCTGGTGGTTGCGTGAATGAGTATCAGTTTGTCTACGTGTTTGCGTGAATTTCGTCCGGTTGGTTGAGTTGCTGTCATAATGTGTGCGGCTACGGTTGGATGGCGTAATTTGTGGGTCACCGGTCGGTCTGCAGGCGGCTCGGGCGGCGTTGTGGGACAAAAAAAAACAGCTCATGCGAGCTCGTCTCCAACGTGCGCGCTGGAGGATGCATGACAGCATGAGCACCCGAGCCGTTCCTCGTTCATCGGTGGCAAAGGCACCGGTGGACAAAAGGGTCGCCAATATTTTGGCTACCCCGGGCAAGATCCAAACAGCCCCTCCCAACAGATTCAAATCCCTCGTTCGCCGTGGAATTTTGCCATGTGTTGTTTTCATGGACTAGCAAGATGCCCGTGTATTGCACGGAACATCAAGATGCATTTTTTTACAAACTCCCGCATGGATGCAAGGGATAATTAATGTCCTCCTTTGCGAGTACCATGAGGCAAACACCATTAATATTGCATTGATTAGTGTTAGTGGCCTTGTATATCTGCAAATTGTAATTTTGATAGTGGCCCCTTGTATATAAAAATGGAGGGAGAAATATGAGAGATAAGGTGAGGAGGAGTGGGGCGTGGTGCCATGGTGGTGACTGGTGGTCGGACTGGGTGGAGGCATGGGGATGGACGGCGCATTATGTCTAGGTTTGTATCTCTCTCACACACACCCACGTAGGTGGGGGACGTGCACGAAGAGAAGAGGTGCACGTACGGCGCATGTACTCCCGTCTCTTTCCCAACCACACCCGCGCGGGTACACGGTGGAGCTCATTTCTGTACGAAAAAGGCAGCCCACGTGGTAATTTGGCACGTGTACTGGTTGTCCACTTGGTGGAGGGTGGATCGGCTACCACGGGTGAACAAACAAATTGCGACTTGACGCGTTATGTTAAATTAAAAAAAGAGGCAAACCATGTGGGGCCTACCTTAGAGGCAAGGCTCTATACACTGGAGTACTTTTGATGTGTCCCGTCAACTCGCAGAACGAGGAGAAACTTGCTTAATACGCCGTCTCCCCCGCCCACGGGCGCGGTGGCTCGCAGGATGAGGTGAAGCTGGAGTACTATTGTATGCCTTTACGCCCGCTCCCTCGCCCACGCGGGCGGCGGCTCGCAACACGAGGAGAAAATTTTACTACTCCCTATGTTTACTCCTCGTCCCTATTATGTACTTTGGTTAGTACTCCCTCTATTTACTTATACAAGGCCACTATAAAAAATACATTTTGCATCTATACAAGGCCACAAATACTAATCGAGACAAAAGTTACTACTCCCTCCTTTCCAGTTTATGGCTCAATTTCAAAATGTCTCCAACCAAGGTAGACGGTGAGTGGTCGAATTAATTTCGTAGTTTGCACAGTACGATCGTTTTTCTCAAGAAGTTGTGTTTACCGAGGCATTAATTAGAACGAATGCATGAATGACCACTAAATTTCCATGAACTTGTACATGCATTGGTTAGTTTCCTCTTGACACTGCTTGCGTCGGGTGATCTAACGCACCTCGAAATCCAACATGTAATGGTACTACTACTAGTATAGTACTAGAATTGAGACTTATCAAACAGAAAAACGAATGTTTTTTAGATGAGCCCTATAAACCCTAGTGGGTACCTACTCCATAAAAATAGATTTTTCCAAAACTAAGTCGCTCCCTTTCATGAATTCTGTAGTATACTCCTCCATCGATGCTCCCTTTCATGACTTCTGTACTTCCTGTCACCGACATGTGGGACATATAGCAACCGGGTCGACGTGTCAAGCACCAAATAATAGTGCAGAACAGCAAGGGGGACGCACCCCACTCGTATCGGCCCAGTGTTAGTAATGAGCAATGAGACGTCAAATCACATTGCCGCACCTTCCCAGATGGACGAAGCAACCATTATTTCACACTTCGGTTCGACATCATCTCAAACCACGTACTAGTATTGCTTCTGCCTCAAGAGGGACACGCGCATCGCCTTGGTACATCATGACACGTGGACCGCATGACAGGCCATGCTCCCCCACCGATCGCTGGGTAAAATCACCTCATTTTTACTATACTTCCTCCGGATCGGTTTACTACATGGCATGCACGTCGTTCTAGGTTGAGAATTTAACTGGCTATATATATATGATGAACAGTATGCTAGCCTTTTAAAAAATGTATACTTTTGTATAGTAGTACTCCACTATCGATGGATTGCGCCATGGAGCAAAAATTGAAATTTTTAAAAAAGGTGGTACATATACAGAGCGCTGTCGCCAAATTATGCATATAGTACTATTAAAAAAGCTAGTATGTGCTTAATTGGGGTGCTAAATTCTATTAAAGAAATACTAGTACTAGTATGTACATACTGAAGAGTTAAAGTAACGAGAAGAAACATAACATAGTTCTGTTGGGGGATCAACACAACACACCCCTCAAATTAAACTAAGCACACCTGAAATTAAACTATGCAACTAATCCCGTAGACATTGCATTAGAAGTTTAGAACCGCCATGAGCAACGACACTGCCACCTTAATCAGAGTCCTCGTCCACGTCCTCGACTTCGTCCTTGTCCCTCTTCCTCTTGGCCGATACTTCTTTTCTTGAACTGCCAACTTGGCTGTTGCTCTTCATCCAACCCTTGTAGATATTGAAACAAAGGTAGCCATCCATTGCAGCATAGTGGATGTGGTCTATATCTAATACATTCCGCTGACATGCATGACGATGAAACGTGTAATGAGGTTTCTCCAGTTTGCGGTACGAAGGATGAACCATGGCTCCTGCCAGGGTCAGCATTGAGGGCTGACGAGAGGGCACCAGCCGATTCTTCTGGAGGTCGAAGGGGTTTCCTACACGAGGCCTATCCAATGCAGGACTTTGTTGTTCTTAAAGTCTACAGTAACGAATTTGACTGTTTTGACCTCGAGGAAGTTGTTAAAATCCTGGCACTCAACATCGGCATGGCATATGTGGTAGACCAAGCAAACAGTATGTATGCAAACCTGGATCACGGCGGGCTTCTTCCTCTCTTCGTCCTTTAGATCCTTCTCTCGTCCCATGAATGTGGTGTACTCAACATCTAGCCAGCGACCCACTCACCATGTGAGTTTTTGAACATGCGTCTGAAGAGAGAAAGGCATCCTTTCATTGTCGCGGAAGTACGGGTGTAGATGACGTCGAACTCATCGCCGGTGATGGTTCTAACCTTGTACTCACCGTCGATCGGGGAGATTTGGGACGCCATGGATTTGGGAGGAGGGTTAGGATTAGTGGAACTGCCATAATGTGAATGGACGGGACAACTAGGAGCGAACCGCCGTAGTATTAAAGGACGCGCGGGAAAGAGTAGGAGCGAACTGCCAACGTGCAAACGACAGGGTAGTGGCTTTCCATTCTCCCATGATATGGGCTTCCGAGAGCCCTTGGATCTGAGATCGAATGGTTGCATGGCGTGATTCTAGACCTATGGGTGAATATCCTATCCTGGAGGGTTATTCTTAAAATTTTTAGCAACTTAGCATGCGACTGTTTGATCTCAGATCCAAGGGCTGCCAGCAGCCCGTATCATGGTCGCGCCTACCACGACCGTCGCATCGCTCGCGTGGTCGCGCCCTTGGATATTTAACATGGTGCATTAGGATTTTTGATGTTGGCATGTCATACATAGTCATCACTTAGTCACTCATACTACAACAATGTTGGCTATAAGGTTGGCTATAAGTGTAATTTTTTTACTCCTCTCTATCTCTTTCTTCGTACTCCCTCCGTCCCATAATATAAGAACGGTTTTGACACTAGCTAGTGTAGTGTCAAAAACGTTCTTATATAATGGGACACAGGGAGTACTAGTATTTATTGCATTTGCCAAGGAGTGACCTCTTCCAATGAAATGGTGTTGCTAAGTTTGCTTCATTTAATTAGCTATAGACTCAAAATTGTCTTTTCACCTAGGTACACGCGCTTAGCACCATTTCTTCCTTGGGTCACCAAACTAGTCTCTCTCTTCTTGATTAACTTGCCACATCAGACTTTATGCCTATGTGGCAAGCTTAAGCACCTATAGGACAAGTAAGTACAATAGTGCGCTTTACATGGCATTTTTGCATATGTGGAGGAAAGAGAGGCAAGGAAAAAGTGGAGAAGTGGGCTCTCATGTAAGAGCCAGCCTCTACTACTACATGGTGGAGCATTGGGAGAGGCACATGTATGGAGGTGGTCAGGAATCTGGAGACTCACGCCGGTCGTAGTGCCGCAATTAAAATGATAATGGCAATTCAAATCATGGGGCCCACCTGTCCAGCAGTAACTCGCTGTCAAATCTCACAGCCCTACGTTTGCAGCAGCCTACTCCCCTGTCTTCTCGCGTCTCTGTCGAACCGACTAGGCGGAACTGTCCCGCCGCCTATCGGGCAGGAAAAGCCCCGCCCTCGACTTTTAAATACAACTACTCCCTCCGTCGGATGCGTTTGGTTGAAGGTATCATATGAATGGATTGGGACCATTCAATTTTTTTGGGATTGAACCATTCAATTCAAGTGTTTGGCTGAATATAAGAGATAAGCTAATTATTTAAGACGGGACCACCAGTCATGCTCACATAGTCATGCATGCAAAGGGTGGCCATTTGATTCAACCGATTTGGTTGGGTGGAATGGTTCAGCATCTTCAAGGAATATTCTCTTTTTTGACTCGAACCATTCATGTGCTTTATAACCAAACATGTCTATTTTATGAATGATCCCAACCCCTTCATGACCACCCTTGCAACCAAACGCACGTCATCTTATGAAAACCAAATAATCCCACAATACTAAGGCGCGGTGCATTAAATTCTACCTCGTTTCTTGTTTCTTCACATATCAACCAATAAGAATCCAATGATATACTTTTTGTGACATAGTAACTCATATTTAGTTAGTCAAATGGATGACCTAGAACTACGTGCAGGCCCTATAAACCGAGACGCCTACAAATAAAAAACCGAGACGGAGAGGGTAGTTCAGCACGTATCTTTTTAGATCAATATAGTCGGGATTCACCAAGGAGCAAAACCAAGTGGTAGGCTGCTCCTGTCGTGTTGGCGTAGCAACTCAAGCAGGGTCAGTCTGCACACGAAATGGCGACACAGTTAACAGGACCCCTTTGGCAGACATGTGGCTCATCCACCGTCTTGTTCCACGTGCGATGCACCAAATTACAATTTGGAGCAGTGGTTGGAATTGGAGGCACCCCAGTTGTAGCACCGCAGTAGTAGAAAATGAGCGATGAGGGGTCAAATCACAAAGCCCCACCTTTCCCGCATTAAGCTGGACGGACGAAGCAACCATCATTTGACTCTAGCGCACAAGAGCATAAAGAAAAGATAAAACAATGATGTGTGTGGCAGCTACCTAGGGCACCCTAGGGTAGGGGTCTCCACTACAGATCCTTTTTTTTGAAAGCGCCTCCACTACAAATCGGCTTCTCCCTCGTCCTCTTGAAGAAAACCGATGATGAGTGCGGCGGTAGGGTTTGTAGGAGTACTATGGCGTGCGGGGCCACGTCGTAGTAAACGGGTTCGAGTTGACGCCTTAAATATGTGTGGGCCGCTTGGTTTTACGGGAATGAGGCAGCATTTTGGGTTCGGGGACCAGTGGACATATAGCACGTACAAAAAATTGTGGACGTAGGTTCGACCGAAAGGCAATGATGCATGGGCCCTGCATTTTGATATACCCGGGGCCGCGTGAAATTTGCTACTCTACTCAAAACTAGTAAGGTACACATCTATTGAACACATGAGATTTCGAAACCAAATTGTGAATAAATACACACTATAGCATGTAAAGCTTTGAGTCATATATGCATGATGTAGATGTTCGTTTAGTTCTTATAGTTCGTCTCATTCAAAATCAATTAGTTTTATAAAAATGTTAAGATTCATGGGGTTGTGCATTGTAAATCATAAAGTAAAAAAACAAATAATGGCAATTCATTTAGAAAATAATAATCCATTATGATACAGAAGATTCAGGAACAAAGGAGAAGTGCTTGTGTTTTGAGGTTTGTGCATTATGCTTAAGTTCAACCATGGAGTCTTCGAAATTGTACATGTGGCAGATCTGGTGGAATGTTGATGATATCCAACGGCCATTAGTGCTCGGATTTGCCCATCTCTGCACTGTCGGGTTAGCTTCATCTAGCGACCATCTTTCAAAGTTATTGGCACACTATATAGTTCTTGTGCCATAGTTGCATGTTTTGGAAAAAAGCTACTAGTGGGTTGTACTATCTATTTAGGAATAGAAGATGCATACGTGGAAGTTGTAGGGAAAGAGATGACATGGAGCATCTCAATTCCTATGAGTAGGGATTGGAAAAGAGATGTCATTTGGTTCACATCATAGGAACTTTTCTATTGAATCTAGAGATGACATGTATCTCAATTCCTATGAGGAGGGATTATTAAAGAGATGTAATTTGGTTCATATCATAGGAACTTTTCTATTGAATATACACTAATGTTTATTTTCCTTTGAAATTAAGGGAGTATAGGAATCCATTCATATGAACCAAGTGGCTCTAAAGTTATAGAAATGATATCATGTTTATTTCCTTTGAAATGTAGAGTATATGAATCTATTCCTATGAACCAATTGGCTCTAAAGGAAAAAAAATCCTATAAAAATCATATCATATAGAGTTCCTATGATATTACTCGACACTAAAGGATGGTTGAAATTGTTGCGGGTGATACGATGGTCTTTCTTTGTAGACTCCTCACCCATCTTTATAGTGACCTATCGAAGAAGAATGAAATGATATATACAGGGTATTCTACATGTGCAATTTGGTACACGAAAACTCGGTAAAAGTTTGCGAGGTTCTAATTTTCAATAAAGCTATATGCACTGCATTTCGGAACGGAGGGAGCATACGGCAGTTGCTAACACTCACGTGGAAGATTTGTGTGTAGGAGGAGTGGCTGTTCTGTTAAATGACATGGCAAAACTGACACTGTCGGATGCCGATCTAACGGTTCTTATGGCGTTCATCAGGATAAGGCTTGTGGCGAACGTTTGTCGGATAATGATTTACGGACACATGCATTGCATTGATACGTGCCCCCCTCTCTCTCACGCACACGCACCCTCATGAGTCATGACTCTCCCGAGTCCTCTCGCAGACTCACACGTCGCACCCATCCTCTATCTGCAGGTAGACGTCACGCACATACGTGCTCTTCACACCCTACCCTCAGAACTTCTAAAAAACAAAAGACGATGCGCACATTTTATTTTAGCTCACACGTCACACACTTATACTATTACTCTTGCGGCGAACGTCCTTTGGGCATAGTATATATTGTACTCTCACGAAGAGAAGCGGTGCACGCACGCACTAGTTCTCTCACACCCACTCGCAGGTACATGTAGGAGCGCATTTTTTTGAAGCCGGTACAACAAAATCACTCCGCTATTTATAAAAGCAGGAGCCTTAGCGCTTGCTTTACTAGGGTTCCTCTCGTTCACTCTCTCATGCTCTCCACATCTAAGCAAGACATAGGTGGCCACACTCTCTCTCTGTCAGCTCACGGCTAGTCACAAATCCGGCCGGACAACCTCGACCGGGGCAAGGGGTGTAGGTGCATCATTCACGCTGTCGTCGGCGGCGAGGGAGGAGACCAACGGCTGCCCGCGCGTCCTAATCGGCGGCCGTGCCGTTCTCTCCAAGAGAGCACCGGCTCGGGAGGGCCTCCGACCCCTTCTTCCTCCCTGCGGTATTGTGGCCAAGATGCGGCCTCCCGACGCCGTCTTTGCCACATGGCGACGACCCTCAGGTATATATTCCTTTGAAACCTGCCTTGCTCTACTGCCCCAGCTCTTCCCCCTTCGTGTGGATCCTTTTCTACTTCCGTCCGCTGTTACAAATCCACCTAGACTTCTACTATTATTATAAGTAAAGCTAGTTCATACAGTGAACTCAAAGCGTTGGTTCAAATAGGGAAGAAAGTGGGAAAGCTGTAGCATGAATCTAGGACTTGGTTCTAAGAGGAAATGGGGGAAAGTAGTAATATGTGTCACTGTTTAAATAACCGTATTTCGTATTTGAGAAAATAGGGATGTCTGTCTCCATATCGTTTCAGGATGTCTGTCTCCGTATCGTTTCTATCCGCGCAATCAAAAGCACACACCTCAGTTTTAGTACAACTGTGCAAAATGAGATGGCTATCCCTCGTTGTCGTCGTCTAACCTCCCGTCTTCAAGTTATCCCTACATTGGTAGTAACTAAGGTAGAATGACCAACGCAATCTGAAAGAAGCTGATTCGTACGTTTTACTTCCTCATTGCAGTGCAGGGACGAGCGAAAACAACTGCATCCTAGTCCGGAATGCACTTTCTACCAGTTCATCCATGGACCGAGGACTAGTTGGCACGGCTGCACGGCAGTTTTTTGGACAGGTGCGTGGACAAGAGGCATGGTCATCTGCTTATTTCTGCAAATAGCGGTGCTTAAATTTAGTGGAATGCACAAGCATTACAGCTGGTCAGTACACTGCATGGTTCAGTTCAACATTCCAGCTGAGACCACAATTATAATTGGTTATTCTGGAATGAGAGAACCTAACCCTCGATGGTGGCAACAAGAAAAAACCAGAGTGAACTCCAGGAAATTTAAGCCTGCCGGGAGGCCCTTTGCTTAGAGAAGCCTTGCTTGTTTTTTCCTGATTTGTAAACCTTCTCACAACTTTGTCTTTTGCTGTGAACTAGTATATGTTTGTTATGTTCTATGAATCATTGAGATGTATAAAATTGCTTAACTTATGCTTTTCAAGATTTTTATGAAGATGAGTTTAATTGTGAGTGTTCCACATGAGCGCTGGACTAGCGTGTGAATGTTTGGAATTTATTACATTGTGGCCTCAATTAACTGCATGAACCACTGTAACAAGATACATAGTAGTTGCTTATATGTCAGACAGCAGATTGTTGATTCTTAGCTGGTCGATAGCCTAGTGTTGAAGCGAGATGAGCCAATGTGCCGTGTTTTGCACAACTACTTACAAGTGGGGTAGCACTAACAGTGTTTACAAGTACTTATGTATACGTCGGCGCACGGTTCTCGAATGACTACTCTATTTCATCAAAACACACACTGCTCTTATGATAAACCGTGACAACTTATGTCTTACCATGCCATATTCATGAAAAAGCTAGTGAGGACGCATCTGTTTCGGCAACAATTACGATGGTTCTCACATGATTCACGGGCACACAAAAGTAGCAACAGTTCCCATAGACGGATTCAAACAGAGCACTAGCCCCAGAGGGGTCGATAATAGGCAAGGTTCGGATAATTAGACACAATCCAAACCATTATTAAACACTAGCTGGGGCAACTATTTCATGCCTCGGTCTAATTTGCGCTGGACACAAGACGGACCTTGCCATGAACATCATCGAGGACGTCCCGCAGCAGCTCAATCCTGTGAACCTTCATGAAGACAACCTTGTGGCCTTGCCACTGATAAACTTGTTTGTGGAGGCATGCCACGTCATCTTCCTGCAAAAGCTTGACAAGAACAGTATGCCTCACAAACGAAGGAGTAGCTTTGAACTTCTTGTGCTTTAGTACACCCTAGACAACACGCCTGACAACAGTGAGGCTGGAATACAACTCTTCATTGGTATAACCGCAAATGGCTTCCAGGATCCAACAACCTAAGAACTCTATTTTCCCCGTGCGTATATTCAGGTTGTCCGCCTCATAGCGAGTGACATGCACAACCACACAATCCTTGTCTGCATCAGGTCTCTAATCGATCAATGATGCCACACGGAATGGATTGCTACAGCTACCTCTCCCCACTTCCGACAATAATTACCCCGTAATTCAGTATGCGGACGACACGATCGTTGTGCTCCCGGCCTCTGTCTCGCAAGCGCAAGTTCTGAAATCCATCCTAGTTGACTACGCGAAGTCGGAGGGCCTAAAAATAAACTTCCACAAGTCGACTCTAGTACCCATCAACTCTGATCCGGTGTTGGCAGGGGAAATTGCTACAATCTTTGGTTGCTCTATTGGCAATATGCCGTTCACGTATTTAGGCCTGCCCATGGGCACCACGTGCCCGAGTGTGAATGACCTGATGCCAATGGTCTCCTCCGTTCAGCGAAAGATGCCTGCTGCAGCCTCACTTCTGGACTATGGATCCAAGCTTACGCTGCTCAACTCTATGGTCACTTCCTTGGCTGTATATGACATGTGTTCCATCAAGATAAACCCTAAGATCATTGAGCACCTTGATAAACTGCGAAGATCGTGTCTTTGGGTGAGAAAGTCCGACGATGGGATTAAGGGCGGCTCATTGGCAGCCTGGGATATGGTGGGCAAACCCAAAAGTAAAGGTGGTCTGGGGGTCATTGACCTTAAGACCCAAAACCAGGGACTCTTGTTGAAACAACTTCACAAGTTTTATAACAAACATGATGTTCCATGGGTCAATTTGATTTGGGATACCTACTATGTGGGTAAAATACCGCATGCCTCTGACTCGTGTGGATCCTTCTGGTGGAGAGATCTCATGTCGATATCTGATATATATATATAGAGGGGTCACTAAATTAGATGTGTTTGCTGGTGACACGATCCTGTTCTGGAAGGACAACTGGAACACGGATATTCTTCAAGACAGATACCCGAGAGCATTTTCCTTTGCTAGAGATCCAGATACATCTGTGAGACATCTCCTGTCTTCGGAGAGACTGGGAGAGGTGTTCCATTTGCCTTTATCTTTGGAGGCCAAGAATGAGGTAGTTCAAATACAGTCAGAAACTCTTGATATCTCATTAACTGAGGATAGGGATGTGTGGTCTTGTGTTTGGGGGGACACAGACTTTCGTTCTTCCAAATATTATGCCCATTGCTTTAATCAGGTACAAGCGGATGAGATCTTTGGGTGGGTATGGAAAACCAAGTGCACTATGCAATGGAAGGTGTTCTTGTGGCTGTTGTTGGCTGACAGATTGAATACTAGGAATATGCTTCAGAGAAGGCATTTCAGAATCCATAATGACAATTATGCCTGTCTTCTCTGTAACCACCCGCCCGAGGAAGAGATTGTTCATCTCTTTTTCACTTGCCCTTTCAGTCAGAGGTGCTGGGCTGCACTGAGGATGCATTGGCCAAATGACGATGACTGGATTAAAATGGTGCATGAGGGCAAGAACAGGTGGGCAAGGCCAATGTTCTTAGAAGTTTTTACAGTTGCTGCCTGGGGGATCTGGAAGGAGAGGAATGACAAGAACTTCAGAGGGATTCAGCCTTCTTTTGATTCTTGGAGGGACAGATTCAAGAAGGACTTTGCTACCTGGTTCATAGATCAAAACAGGAGCGAGGCCCCTACATTCTTTCAATAGTCAACTTGCTTTGATTTTCTGTTTGTTGGGTTGTATAGCTAATCCCCCCCTCTCTCACCACCATGTAATTTGTACAGTGCTGGACACTCTAACCCCCCCTAACCTTATAGCTTAATATAAAGGCAGTGAGAGTTACTCACTGTCATCAGTTCTCAAAAAAAATTGAAACATAAACAAATTCGGAATTACTTTTCAGTATAAGAACCACAAGTTATTTAAACCACTATGTATAGCATGGCATCGAAGCTAATAAAATTTTGCATTATTAATCACCACGTACTTCCTTTTCTAAAAAAAATCACCACATACTTAGATGAAAAACCACAATCGAGATCGGCAAAGAAGGAAATGACCTTGGGCAGCTCAGTGGGGGGGGACACATCCTCAAAGGGGGAAAACTGCTCCTGCAGTGCCACGGGGGCTGTAACCTCAAATGGGGCGTTGACCATCTCAGTAGTGGCCGAGAGCGTATCTGGGATCGGCTCGGTGGTTGCCTCCATCTTCTTGGAGCTCTTTGTCTCGTGGGGATCAGCATCCCGCGTTTGCTCCAATATCGGCAGATCTTTCCCTGGTTCTCCTTGGTCCATCATGAAACTGACGAATACTAGGAGATCACTGAAAGGAAAACACAATCACAATGACAATGAGACAAAAAAGAGAGTGAGGATCGGTTACTGCTTTGCAAAAGTTCTTTTTTTTCTCTGAACGAAAATATACCAACATCACGGATCCGCTTACCTTCCCTTCGTTTGGAGAGAAGAACATTGGCAGATGCGAGTGTTGCCTTTCTTGAAGACAGTGAGGGAGAAGGGGATTCAGCGAGGAGTGAAATGATGGTTGCTTCGTCCGTCAAACTTAGACTGCGGGGAGGTGGGGTTTTGTGATATGACGGCTCGTTACTGCCGCGCTACGACCGGGGTGACTCTCCGCCTGCATACTTCCTGCTAATGTGGTGGATGGCATTTGGGCCCACGCGCTGCATGGCCCGCATGTCGGTGAACAAAAGTATAACGGCATTCATTAGAGGGAGACGTTTCAATGACCTAGGAGGAGACAGAAGCGGTAGAGTGTCTCCACTATACTAGTAGTAATTGTTTTTCTAGGTAGCTGTAGAGTGTCTCCACTGTACTAGTAGTAATTGTTTCTCTGGGCCCAAGACAAAACAGCCAATCTGCACTAGTAAATAGTAAAATCAATTCAAAAGGCGCTACCCACACCCAGCACACCACCCCCCTCCCCCACAAAAAAACCTGGGTGCTCTTCTTCCTCCTCGCTCCCACCCACCTCATGTCAGCTCGCTCCACTCGTACCCCAAATTCCTCACCTCACTCCTACAGAAAACCCCAGCTCCCCTTCTTCCTCACTCCTACAGAAAACCCCCAGCTCCCCTTCTTCTTCGCTCGCACTACAACCAGGTTCGTCATTCGTTACTCTGCTCAAATCCGTGAGCGCGATGCGACACCCTCGAGGAAAATGGAGTCAGCTGACCCGGCGCCAAGAAGATGAGGATCCCGCCAGCGGCGACGCCTGTTGTAGATCCCGCACCCGGCAGCGCGGGGAGAAGCGGTGACCCCGCCACCACCGGATCCCAGGAACCCGTAGAATCTCGGGTGGACTGCATCAGCGATCTCCCGGACGCCGTCCTTGGGGAGATCATCTCGCTTCTCCCACCAAGGATTGCTGTCGCACCCAAGTCCTCTCAATTCGGTGGTGCCCTCTATGGCGCGTCGTGCCCCTTAATCTCGACTGTCGTCAACTATCTCTCTTCAACAATTTTGAAATCCCTAGAGCCATCATCTCCTCCCACCAGGGCTCCGTTCAAAGCCTCTGCATCCTATCATGCTACCTGAGCAAGCATGCCATGCCCTGCATGGTGGACGCCTGGCTGAAATCCCCTGAATTCACATAACTACAGCTGCTTGAGTTCTACTATTCCCCTGGAAATCACATACCACATACAGAACGCCATGAACTTGTGCCCTCAGCACCGATGTCCATCTCGCGGTTTTCCTCCTCTCTCCACACTGCCACCTTTGCGCTATGCTACCTTCCAGACAATCTGGTACTAAACCTTCGACTCCCATTTCTCAAGAAACTTTCACTTGTGCGGGTTCGTATATCGGAGGCCTCATTACACAGCATCATCCACTCCAGTTGCCCTGCGCTGGAGTGCTTGGTACTTGTTTTCACAGTTAGAATCGGTTGTCTCCAAATAAAGTCGCCTAACCTAGTAAGAATTGGAATTTCTTTTGACGAAAGGCAGCTCATCATCCAAGATGCCCCTTCACTTCAAAGGTTGATCCTTGATTCTAGTTATTCACTGTTGCAAATAACCGTCCTCTATGCACCTAAACTGGAGACCTTGGGTGTAATACATGATCTCTGTGCTCATTTCAATATGGTGTTTGGCTCCACAGTTCTTCAGGTACTTTATATTATCATCTACACATGTAACCATATGCTGCATTTAAATTTCTGTGCATAATTTATATATCATCTTGGAGTACACATTTTGTACTAATATTATGTTCTATGCTCAATGAAGAGTTTCTCCATGGATGGCCTATCAATGGTGCTGGATTCTGTCAAGATCTTATATATCCAAATGAATAGTTTTGATCTGAACAAGATTATTGGCTTCTGCAATGCTTTCCATGTCTGGAGAAGTTGTATATAAAGGTGATAATTTCACGCACATTGGAAGCCCGCATATAGTGTACTAGAATTAACCGTTCAGCTGTTGCTCTTTCGACACTCTTCTTTTAGACCTTAACTGTTTTCAATTTTCATGTCTATTTAGGCAACAGGACGGGGTAAGAAAGTTATAACCAATCGGTGGATTCATAAGCATCGGGATTTTCTCACTTCTCATGAGATTCGATTGAAGACAATAACGCTAGAACAATATGTAGCCAACCGTGCAAACACAAGATTTGTCACATTCTTCCTGCTGAATGGGAGGTTACTATTGTCCATCAGGCTTAAGTTTATCAGCAGCATGGTTTTGACAGATGGGTATGTCGAGGAGCAAAAAAAGGAGTTTCAGGTGGGCAAAAGAGCTTCTGAACGTGTCGGGCTTCTATTTACAACATATTGTGGTCATAATTCAGTAAATTTTATGATCCAGGATGTTCATTCTATGGACCTGACCGATCCATTTGACTGTGACTGCTAAAATAGTGCTGGAGTAAGATGTTGTTGCCCTTTTCAATCTGGGTTTTTTTTTGTAAACCTGATGAACAATCAACCCTCTTGCTTTTGTACAGTTTGTAAGCTGGAGTTAGATGTTCCTGCCCTTTTTAACTCGGCTGTGACTGTCATATTTTCTTTGAAACAAGGCAAATGGCTTGCCATTCATTTAATTTAGAGTGAAATATTGTAACAAATCACAACCAAGGGAAATAACATCACTCATGCCGGTTGCTTGAGCTCACTGTGCATTACAGAAGCCAAGTGACTAGCCCCCACCACGCCCACCAGCCAACCCTCGTACTCCCCTCCGCCTGCGACTGGACCGGTGCATCTTCAACGGTTCCCGTTCGTTCCGTCCGAGGCTTCGCCGTCGTCCTCCGCCTTGCGGCCTTGGTTCGCTCGCCATGAGCGGTGCACTGCCCTCTTGCATTGTCAACATCGTCAACAACCGAGAGGAACAAGGAGATGGATGTACACGGAGAGGATGACAGTAGGGACCCACCAGCATCATGGCAGTACGCAAGCAAGTGCCTCTATAGTACAAGCCCAAAAATATGGTTCCTCCTAATGGTTGGACATCTGGGGCTCAGCCATCATCAACATAGTCAATAAACGAGAGAATTACACTACAAGCGGCTGACACTAGGGACCCAGCAAGTCGCACAGTTTTTTTTGAGGAACAAGCAGTTTTTTTCAGACAATGAGGAACGAGCAGTTGTTATTTATACTAGTTTTAGCGACGGATTAGGGTAACAACGGGGCTGTGCGGGGGCTGTGGCCCGTCTAGCCAGGTTTTTATTTATGTTTACCACATCATGAGCCCAGTTGTGTTTTTTTTTCTTGCTGAAAATGGCTAGCCCAGTTCTATTTTTTTTAAGAAATACCCAAACAAGGCCTACTTGCTTTATCGGCTCTGCTGGGCTGCAATTGTTTCAAGACGAGGAGAGTTTCATTCGGTTTGCCCAGAAATGGCCTGTACATTTTCAAAATACATCAAACCAGGAATTAGTTTCATTTTTTTTCATTACAAGATCTTAAATTCCATTGATTTGTATGCGTGGACAATTATTTTGATTTTATATTTATATAAATTATTTTTCAAAATAGTTGGAATGTGAATCGATATTTCTGGATTAAAAACAGTTGACCGCACCGAAATATGCAAAATTTCGTATACTTTTTAACCGTGGCCACAATATGGGGTGTAATGCTAACAAAAAGAAGATGGGCTCCAAAAAAATCTTAAGAATTAGCAAATGGGTTGTACATTATTAGAAATAATGGCAGATGGGTTGTATGCTGTTTTCCACAGATTTGAGGCTGACTTGTGCGCCTACTACAGGTTGACGCGTATGCTTTCATAAAAAAAAGGTTGACGCACACACAATGCCCTGTCAACTTAGTCAACACACGAGAGCAATGACTGTTGGATATCCATCCAACGGCTGTCGTGCTTCTTCAATCTCTGCTCTTCATGCTCCAGCCGCTCAAACAAGCGCCGACGGGACTACCTGCTCCCTCCTCCCGCGGCCGGCTATGCTGCCGCGCAGGCCTCACGGCCCCACCGTACTACCATCGCTGGCCTAGCCATCCCTGTACTCACCCACACATGCTGTTATTCTCCGGCGACGGCAGACGAACCAGTAAACCCTCGTACTCCTTCGCGTGGGAAACAACTACCGAGTATTCCCTGGCACCGTGTCGTTCCCTTCCTAGGCCTCGCCGTCGTCCACCGCCCTGGTGCTCTCGGCGCGACCTGGTCAACGTGGTCAATGAACGACATCCATCGGAAGTGGATTGTATGTGGAGAGGCTGACAGTTGGGTCCACGGCCGCACGCAAGGAAATGCCTCCTTATTACACGCAAAATAATGATTCCTCCACCTGACAGCTAGGACCCACAGGAAGGGCCTTTGTATTTCGCGAAAAAATGTTCCCCCCGCTGACAGGTCGGACCCACCAGCTATATCTTCGCACCCAAGGAAGTGCCTTCTTATTACGCCCAAAAAAATGAATACCCCCTGCTAGCTGGGACCCACCATATTGTTGGGCTGACTTGTGGGCCTACTAAGTTGACGGGGACGAAGGGCTTTGTCAACTTAGTCAATACTCTAGTGACCGTATGATGTCCATCCAAGGGCCATACGGCTTCTTCATCCTCTGGTCTTCTTGCTCCAGCTGCCCAAAGCAGCGTCGGTCGTGCCGCCTGCTCCTGCCTCCCGTGGCCCGGCTCCGCGTCGTCCCCTTCCTAGGCCTCGCCATTGTCCACCACCATGGTGCTCTCAACGCGGCGTGGTCAATGTGGTCAACGACCGACTTCCATCAGAAGAGTACTGTACGTGGAGAGGCTGACAGCTGGGTCCACGGCAGCCGCAAGGAAGTGCCTCCTTATTATGCGGAAAATAATTATTCCTCCACCTAACAGCAGGGACCCACCGGACGGGCCACCAGTATTTTGCGAAATAAATCATTTCCCCCTGACTGCTGGGACCCACCGGATGAGCCACCGTATTTCGCAAAAAAAACTTTCCCCCCGCTGTCAGCTCGGACCCACCGGAAGTGCCTCCTTATTATGCACAAAAAAATGAATACTCCCCCGGCTAGCTGGGACCCACCTTGGTGGGAGGCTGTCTTGTGGGCCTACTAAGTTGACGGGGCCAAAGAGCTTTGTCAACTTAGTCACCGTATGATGTCCATCCAACGGCCGTAGTGCTTCTTCAACCTCTGGTCTTCTTGCTCCAGCCGCCCAAAGCAGCGTCGGTCGTGCCGCATGGTCCTGCCTCCCGTGGCCGGCTGTGCTGCCGCGGAGGCCTCACCGCCCCCTACTATTCCCATCGCTGGCTAGGCCCTGCGGCGACGGCAGCCTCACACCGCAGCCGAACCTGTGAACCCTCGTACTCCTCTCCGCGCGGGCTTCCACTACCGCGTCTTCCCCGGCTTTGCGTCGTCCCCATCCTAGGCCTCGTCGTCGTCCACCGTCGTGGTGCTCTCCGCACGGCGTAGTCAACGTGGTCAAGGAACGACTTCCATCGGAAGAGTACTATACGTGGAGAGGCTGACAGCTGGGTCCACGACCACAGCCCAGTTTTTTGTAATTTGCCAATTAAGTCGCTTTGTCAGGCCTGTTGGGCTGCAAATCTTTCAAGACGAGGAGAGCTTTTTATTCGGCTGGCCGAGAAAATGGCCCATCAGTAATGAGAAATGGGCTGTACATTTTTAAAACACATCAAACCGACAATTAGTTTCAAATTTTTTTTCAATTCAAGATTTTAAATTACATTAATTTTTATGCGTGGAGAATTTGTTGGATTTTATATTGATATACATTTATTTTTAAAATCAGTTTGAATGTGAGTTGAAATTTCGGGATTAAAAACAGTTCGGACCGCACCGAAATATGCAAAATTTTGTATAATTTTTTAACCGTGGCCACAATATGGGTTGTAATGCTAACAAAAAGAATATGGGCTCCAAAACAAATCTTAAGAATTAGCAAATGGGCTGTAAATTATTAGAAATAATGGCAGATGGGATGTATGCTATTTTCCACAGATTTGAGGCTTTCCTAAAAACAAGGTTGACGCACAAGCAGTGACGGTTGGATGTGCATCCAACGGCCGTCGTGCTTCTTCAATCTCTGCTCTTCCTGCTCCAGACCCTCAAACAAGCGCCAGCGGGACTGCCTGCTCCCTCTTCCCCGCGGCCGGTTGTGCTGCCGCGCAGGCCTCACCGCCCCACCGTACTCCCATCGCTGGCCTAGCCATCCCTCTACTCACCCACACCTGCTGTTATTCTCCGGCGACGGCAGACGAACCAGTAAACCCTCGTTCAGTCGTACTCCCCTCCGCATGGCAAACAACTGTTGAGTCTTCCATGCCTCCGTGTCGTTCCCTTCCTAGGCCTCGCCGTCGTCCACCGCCCTGGTGCTCTCGGCGCGGCCTGGTCAACGTGGTCAATGACCGACATGCATCTGAAGTGGACTGTACATGGAGAGGCCGACAGCTGGGTCCACGACCACATGCAAGGAAATGCCTCCTTATTACGCGCAAAATAAAGATTCGTCCACCTGACATCAAGGACCCACCAAAAGGGCCTCAGTTTTTCGCGAAAAAATGTTACCGCTGCTGACAGCTCGGACCCACCAGCTATATCTTCGCACGCAAGGAAGTGCCTCCTTATTACGCACAAAAAAAATGAATACTCCCCCTGTTAGCTGGGACCCAGTATAGTGGCAGGCTGACTTGTGGGCCTACTAAGTTGACGGGGATGGATGGCTTTGTCAACTTAGTCAATATGCACGATTCTAGCTCCAGTGACCATACGATGTCCAACCAACGGCCCTAGTGCTTCTTCAACCTCTGGTCTTCTTGCTCCAGCCGCCCAAACAAGCGCCGGTCGTGCCTCGTGCTCCTGCCTCCCGTGGTCGGCTGCGATGCGGCGGAGGCCTCACCGCCCCCTACTACTCCCACCGCTGGCCAGGCCATCCCTCTACTCACCCACAACCCCTGTTATTCTGCAGCGACAGCAGCCTCACACCGCAGCGAACCAGTGAACCCTCGTACTCCTTTACGCATGGGCATCCACTGCCGCGTCTTCCCTGCCTCCGCGTCGTCCCCTTCCTAGGCCTCGACGTCGTCCACCGCCCTGGTGCTCTCAGGGCGGCGTGGTCAACATGGTCAAGGAATGGCTTCCATCGCACGTGAACTGTACGTGGAGAGGCTGACAGCTGGGTCCACGGCCGCAGCAAAGGAGTGCCTCCTTATTACGCGCAAAATAATTATTCCTCCACCTGATAGCGGGGACCCACCGGACGGGCCACCATATTTTGCAAAAAAAACGTTTCCCCCTGACTGCTGGGACCCACCAGCTACACCTTCGCACACAAGGAAGTGCGTTCGGGCAAAAAAAAGATTCACCCCCCTGACTGCTAGGACCCACCAGCTACATCTTCGCACGCAAGGAAGTGCGTCTGGGCAAAAAAAACAATTCACCCCCCTAACTACTGGGACCCACCAGCTACATCTTCGCACACGAAGGAAGTGCGTCCGGGCAAAAAAAACGATTCGCCCCTCTGACTGCTGGGACCCACTAGCTACATTTTCGCACGCAAGGAACTGCCTGACAGTCGGGACCCACCTAGTCGAAGCGTACGTAGCGTTGTCATTCTGGTCGCGAACTTGTACGTACATATATACTGGTCGTAGTAGAGGCGCGCACGTGTCGTAGTAGAGGCGCGTACGTGTCGTAGTAGAGGCGCACACGTAGCATGTACACGTACGTACAGCGGCCAGGGTGCAAGAAAGAAAATACGGCCACGTATGTGTACATACGGGCGGGGTCTCGAACACCTAGTCGCGCATACGTACGGCGAGGGCTCGTGTTCATGGGGAGGCAACGGAATGCGTCGTGTTCATGGGGAGGCAACGGAATGCGTCGTGTTCATGGGGAGGCAACGGAATGCGTCGTGTTCATGGGGAGGCAACGAAATGCGTCGTGTTCATGGGGAGGCAACGAAATGCGCCGTGTTCATCGGGAGGCTACGGAATGCGTCGTGTTCATCGGGAGGCAACAGAATGTGTCGTGTTCATCGGGAGGCAACGGAACGCGTGGGAGCCAACCGGCTTGGACGGAACAGACGATGGAAACGAGGCCTGGCGTACCGCAGAACGGAGGAAACGGACCTCCTACGGTCGAAACGGGGGTCTTGTTGATCAGGAGGGGTGTGGCATACCGCAAAATGGACGAAACGGACCTCCTACGGTCGAAACGGGGGTCCTGTTCATCGGGAGGGGTGTGGCGTACCACAAAACGGGACTCCACGGGATACTATTCATCTCCATCGTCGACCTCCTCCAGCCTCCACGGGCTACCGTCGACCTCCTCCAGCCTCCACGGGCTCCTGTTCATCCAGCCTCCACCGCGCGCTACTCCACCGGCTACTGTTCAACCACCCTTCCACGGGCACCCCTCCACCGTCTACTGTTCATCCAATCGATCGGCTTCAGTTAGCAGCAGTAGCGAAGGAATCGCTCCATTAGGTTTAGTTAACAGCCATCGATCGATCGCTCGGGTTCAGTAACGCGTAGCCTGCAGTGCAATCGCTCGGGTTCAATTAGAGCCCAACGCCTCGCTCGGGTTCAGTTAGAGCCAATGCCTCGCACACACGCGCGTACGTATGAGAGAAACGCGCATCGCTCTGCCCCCGACCTCCCACCGTAACCGGCAACTCCCTGAAATTTTCCTCCCCCTCGCTTCTACCACGGTTTTTTCCGTCATGGACGGCCCAAAGAATGTCATGCAACTGCGTCTCCAGCCCGCCCAGGATGGAAAGCCCATTTTCCGTCATGATTTTTGTCATATAAGTAGGAGCCCACCAAATCTATGATGATATCGGGTTTTGTCACAATTATTGCCATAGAAGTGTCATATGTATGACAGAAAAAAATTTCGTTCGGCCCAAAATGTCACGGATGTGTCTTTTTTTTGTAGTGTAGGGGTGCAATTTCTACACGAAGCAAGGCTCCCGCTGTCGGTGTCAAAACCGGCGGATCTCGGGTAGGGGTCCCGAACTGTGCGTCTAAGGTCGATGGTAACAGGAGGTGGGGGACATGATGTTTACCCAGGTTCGGGCCATCTCTATCGCGGAAATACCCTACTTCCTGCTATATTGATCTTGACGAATATGAGTATTACAAGAGTTGATCTACCACGAGATCTTAATGGCTAAACCCTAGAAGTCTACCCTATGAGGATTATGATTGTGTATATGTCTGTATCTGTGGACTAAGCCCTCCGGTTTATATAGACACCGAAGGGGACTAGGGTTGTACAAAGTCAGTTACTGATGCCTACTACACAACCTTCTTCTTGTAGACGTTGTTGGGCCTGCAAGTGCACAGGTTTGTAGGACAGTAGCAAATTTCCCTCAAGTGGATGACCTAAGTTTTATCAATCCGTAGGAGGCATAGGATGAAGATGGTCTCTCTCAAACAACTTTGCAACCAAATAACAAAGAGTCTCTTGTGTCCCCAACACACCCAATACAATGGTAAATTTTATAGGTGCACTAGTTCGGCGAAGAGATGGTGATACAAGTGCAATATGGATGGTAGATAAAGGTATTTGTAATCTGAAATTATAAAAACAGCAAGGTAGCAAGCGATAAAAGTGAGCGTAAACGGTATTGCAATGGTAGGAAACAAGGCCTAGGGTTCATACTTTCACTTGCAAGTTCTCTCAACAGTAATAACATAGATAGATCATATAACAATCCCTCTACATGCAACAAAGAGTCACTCCAAAGCCACTAATAGCAGAGAACAAATGAAGAGATTACGGTAGGGTACAAAACCACCTCAAAGTTATTCTTTCGGATCAATCTATTCAAGAGTCCGCACTAGAATAACACCTTAAGACACAAATCAACCAAAACCCTAATGTCACCTAGATACTCCATTATCACCTCAAGTATCCATGGGCAGGATTATACGATATGCATCACACAATATCAGATTCATCTATTCAACCAACACAAAGTACTTCAAAGAGTGCCCCAAAGTTTCTACCGAAGAGTCAAGAACGTGTGCCAACCCCTATGCATAGGTTCATGGGCGGAACCCGCAAGTTGGTCACCAAAACATAAATCAAGTGGCACATGATATCCCATTGTCACCACAGATAATCAAGGCAAGACATACATCAAGTGTTCTCATAAAAGACTCAATCTGATAAGATAACTTCAAAAGGAAAACTCAATTCATCACAAGAGAGTAGAGGGGGAGAAACATCATAATATCCAACTATAATAGCAAAGCTTGGGATACATCAAGATCGTGCCATAGAGCGAACACAAGAGAGAACACGAGAGAGAGAGATCAAACACATAGCTACTGGTACATACCCTCAGCCCCGAGGGTGAACTACTCCCTCCTCGTCATGGATAGCGTCGGGATGATGAAGATGGCAACCGGTGAAGGATCCCCCCTCCGGTAGGGTGCCGAGAAGGGCTCCCAAGAGGTTTTTGGTGGCTACAGAGGCTTGCAGCGGCGGAACTACCGATCTATCTTGATATTCGATGTTTTTAGGGTACGTAGGCTTATATAGGCGAAATAAGTCGGTCGGGAGGTGCTCGAGGGGCCCACGAGACAGGGGGGCATGCCCAGTAGGGGGGCACCCCCCTATCTCCTGGCCTCCTCGAGGATCTTCTGACGTAAACTCCAAGTCTCGAGGATGATATTCTTCCCAAAAATAATGATGCTGAAGGTTTCATTCCGTTTGGACTCCGTTTGATATTCCTTTTCTTCGAAATACTGAAACAGGCAATAAAATAGCAATATGGGCTAGGCCTCCAGTTATTAGGTTAGTCCCAAAAGTAATATAAAAGTGTATAATAAAACCCATAATCATTCAAAACAGATAATAAAATAGCATGAATGCTTCATAAATTATAGATACGTTGGAAACGTATCAGTTACAGAGAAAGGAATCTTCATATCTGGTCCCCAAGCTTGCCTTCCATGCCAAGGAGAGTCCCATCCAGACACGGGAGAGAGTCTTCGGTCTTGTATCTTCATAGCCCAACAGTCCGTCCCATGTAACATAGTCCGGCTGTCCGAGGACCCCTTAATCCAGGACTCCCTCAGTAGCCCCTGAACTAGGCTTCGATGATGAGGTGTCCGGCGCATAGATTGTCTTCGCATTGCAAGGCAGGTTCCTCCTACGAATACCACATAGAAACATAGAGAGTATAATACTTTACGAGTCCAATCTGCTGACAACTTTTTGCAGCATGACATCACGTCAACGCCTGGCTATTATTCGACCCGTTTTTTAGCCCACTGCTCCATATTTCGAGATGCGGTTTCATTGGCACGTCTTGTCAAAACAGAGATCATGTCTGAGGGTGTCCTGGATTAGGGGGTATCCGGATAGCCGGACTATATACATCGTCCGGACTATTGAAGCATGAAGATACAAGACTCAAGACTTTGGCCCGTGTCTGGATGGGACTCTCCTTTGCGGGGAAGACAAGCTTGGCGATTCAGATATTATGTTTCCTTCCTTGTAACCGACTCCATTTAAACCCCAGCCCTCTCCGGTGTTTATATAAACCGGAGAGGATGGTCCTTAGAAGACCGGTCACAATTACAATCATACCATCATAGGCTAGCTTCTAGGGTTTAGCCTCTACGATCTCGTGGTAGATCTACTCTTGTACTACTCATATCTTCAATATTAATCAAGCAGGAAGTAGGGTTTTACCTCCATCGAGAGGGCCCGAACCCGGGTAAACATTGTGTCCCTTGCTTCCTGTTACCATCAGCCTAAGACGCATAGATCAGGACCCCCTACCCAAGATCCGCCGGTTTTGACACCGACATTGGTGCTTTCATTGAGAGTTCCTCTGTGTCGTCGCTTCGAGGCTTGATGGCGTCTTCAATTGCCAACAACATCGTCCAGGGCGAGACTTTTCTCCCCGGACAGATCTTTGTGTTCGGCGGCTTCGCACTGCGGGCCAATTCACTCGGTCATCTGGAGCAGATCGACAGCTACGCCCCTGGCCACCAGGTCAGGTTCGGAAACTTGAACTACATGGCGTATATTCGCGGAGACTTGAGCTTTGATGGATTCGGGCCTGTACCAGGAGAGCCGGATAGTCACGACGAGCACGGCCTAGACCTGCTGTCAGACAATGGTCGGGATATCATCCCTGCAGTAGCCCCGGATCTAAATCCAGAGCAGGTTGTGTTGCCTAAGGACGGAGGGGTGGACCCCGCTCCACACGCCGCGTATTCATCGGCGGTGGAGCCGAATACAGGTCTCACCTCTGTTGAGGCCTGTAACCTCGGGCCCCCGGACTCGTATCTGGTTGTTGGTTCCGGTCCGCATACCCTCGAGCCAGCCAAGCCAGGTTGGGCTCCGGTAATGGAGTTTACTGCTGCGGACATCTTTCAGCACTCGCCCTTTGGCGACATGCTGAACTCATTAAAGTATCTCTCTTTGTCAGGAGGCTCTGGGCCGAACTATGTCCGGCTTGAGTGGGAAGTAGGCGACAAAGGAATTCGCCGCCCACCCACCACCCACTTCATTGCCACGGTCGATGATTTAACCGACGTGCTTGACTTAGACTCCGAAGATATCGACGGTATGGACGACAATGTAGGAGACACACAGGAGCCACCGCCCACAGGGCAGTGGACGGCCACCTCTTCATACGATATATATATGGTGGACACTCAGAAAGAAACAAATGGCGACGAGGCAACGGAGGATAACACCTCAGGAGATAAAGCAAAGCATGGGCGTCTTCAGTGCCGCTCCAAGCGCCGCCACATAAATACCGGCCCCGGAGATGAAAGCAATCCGGATGGTGCCGAAGAGGAATACAACCCTGATCAGCCTACCTTCAAGCAGGCCGGACCGGCCATGGTGGAATACTTGGAGAGGGACAACTATTCACCCCCCTCCGAAGACGAGGTAAGCCTCGACAATGACGAATTCGGCGTGCCCAAAGATCTAGTGGAACAAGTTCGCTTCAAGCGACAGCTCGTAGCCACGGCAGGGAGTCTGCACAGGAAGCAAGAGCAGCTTAAAGCTGACCAAGATTTGCTAGCGGATAGGTGGACCAAGATCCTGGCCGCCGAAAAGTACGGATTCGACCGCCCTAACAAAGGGCATACACGGCACAAACCGGCTACCTCAACCCAAGCAGGAGAACCAAAGGCACACAACCCGACGTCCACACACCACTATGGTCCAAGACAGTAAGAAGGATACACGAAGAGGCATCCTCAAGCCTCGGCGCAATGGTCATGAACGTCAAGTCAGGGAAGCTGGTGCCAAGTCCAGCAACTCCCAGTCCGGTCAACGGACAAAGAACAGCTCAAGCCTATTTGGCCCGAGCCACATACTTGATCAACCATGTGAAATTCACGGTACTCCTAGAAGGATGGCCAAGCATACCAATAGAGAATTCCGGATCCTCAAAACAAAGTGACCGGTCGTGTGCCAGAAACAATGAGGGGAGGTGTCTAGTCAAGAGACCCCCCCGGGCACAACAGTACGACCGATCGCCCCCTATCATACAAACCACAGAAATTCAATTGCCGTACCCCTAGACCTAGTAGTCCAGGGGCTCCATAACACATAAAGCCCCCGCGGGTATGAATATACAAATAAACACCTTCTACAAGATGTCAGGTGCAAAGGCCAAGTTCTTCGGCCCACCGCTCTAACGGTTGTTCTCGTACAACCAAAAAATGCCACGCCATCGACGCATTCCCCTCATACGGTTACTCACCGTATGCTAACGGGACGAACTGCGTTGACTAGATTCCACATGGTAAACTATTAGGCCAACGCCGGTGATATACTCACGCCTACCTACAAGGGCGAACCCCGCCCCTAGAGCGGAAACCATACAGCTGCCGGAGTAGCGAAGTTGTGCATGCCTATCAAAATTTTGATATGACAGCCAACTATTCGAACACCAACTAAGGAGTCCGTGCTGCTTCACGGTATAGCGGCTGGGGTTACCAGGGTCCGATCAGGAACCTTTAGACCAACCACAAGAGGACGTTCGGCTGCCTCCAAGCATTTGCTTTCACAAACTAACTTTGATGCAGAACAGGACTGGCGGCGTCGAATCAGACCGAACACACAAGGACAGGACCATGCAGGTAAAAGGTAGTTCGGATACACTTTCTATCCACTAACAGCCCCCTACAGTCTGGGCATCACAGGTTCCGCCAAAACCCATCTCTTTTCATAATCATAAATTGCACTCATATGCATAGCCATATTATCTTGCTATAATGCGTAGACTTAAATAACACGTACTGGCCGTCGCTTATCATCGACGCCTCTTTGCCACAAAACGGAAGCCACACTTCGTGTTACGCCCGGTTGTGCCAGCGGCTTCATAATACGGCAATAGAGTCTGACCACCTTCTCGGTCGCTCGGCACCCCGAACTTATAGCACTATATGCATCAACTCCGAATCATGTCTTGGGTCATTGGTTCGGTTTGCCCGGCTCCCATATTTTGGTACCTTACGTTCCGTTCCGTCGGCTAAGGTAGCGCTGGGAGAACTACTGCGATTGTGTCCCGGTTCTGCCGGACGAGCACCTCAGTAGAGAAAGCCAAAAATTGACTGTCATGATGCAGTGAGAGCTGGTCAGCTCTTCGAGAGGTTGCAAAACCTTAAATATTTATTCCGCATAACGCCACTATATATGCAGATTGCGACGGATTGGTCTTCCGATCAGGCGCCAATAGAGCCCTAGTTTGGCCTTCCAAACACTAGGGGCTGTGCTGACCATACTCAAATTCCTATGGCTAAGTGAGAGTAGTAAAGCCATATAGTCCGATCGTCTGGTCGCGGTGAGAAACACCTCCTTCAAAGGACCCAACCATGGGATAAAGAGTGTTCAGATATATCCCGAACACCCCCGTATTTTTTACGTGGGGGCTGAAGCCGACGACTGGCCAACTCTCAGAATTTACATACAATAAACAGCCGCACATGAAGAACATATATTCAAACAAAACAGGCAATATATTATAAAAGCGCCATTATCCCACATTACAAATATCGGTATGAATGCCCTCAAGGAAACATAATGTCTTTGGTACACTTATCCCCCGCAAGGCGGGCCCCCTTCAGTACACCTTCATAGTATAGTTCGGGCTTGCGGTGCTCCTTACCCTCCGGCGGTCCCTCATTCATCAGCTTTTCCACATCAAGCTTGCCCCGATGCACTTTTGCACAGGCAAACGCCATGCGCGCACCTTGTATACAGACTGATCGCTTGATAGCATCAAGCCGAGAACAGGCGCCCACAATACGCTTCACGAGTCCGAAGTAACTGCTTGGAATTGGCTCCACAGGCCACAGCCGGAAAACCAAGTCCTTCATGGCTAGTTCAACCGCCTGGTGCAGTTCGACCAGCTGCTTCAGTTGATCAATAAAAGGCACCGGATAGTTCGGCGCCAAATACTGTGACCAGAAGCTCCTCTCCGCAGACTTCCTCTCCTTGGTAAGGTAGAATTGGGCGGCGTCTGATATGCTGCGAGGCAGATGCACAAACACCAATGTAAAATCAAAGAATTCAGCTTGCCGCTTAGACTTCTCCCCATTATCATGTAATTATGGCCACGAATACAACAGGCCTTACCAGCCGTAACTTTTCGGCCCTCTTGAATGTCCCGTATAGCGCCTAGGGCTTCTTCCCGAGCATCTTCCGTGGCTTGGAGAGCTTGGGAAAGTTTGGATTCTTTCCCTAATAGACTCTGCTCCAAGCTCTCGCTTTTCGTCACAGCCTCCTGGAGCTCTCGTTCAGCTGTGATGACCCTGGCCTCGTGTTTTTCATGAACCGCCTGTTCAGCGGCAGCCTTCTCGTTGGCATCAGCCACAGCCTTCTTCAGCGCCTCATATTCGGCACTCGCTCCTAGGGCGTACAACACAAATACTTTTCAATAGGCACAATTACTGATTCCTGCCTAATGCAAGACAATGTTTAAACATACCTTGCTTATCCTCTAATTGCTTCCTTGTTGGGGAACATAGCAGAAATTCAAAAAAATTCCTACGAGTCACCAAGATCTATCTATTAGAGACTAGCAACGAGAGAGAGAGGAGTGCATCTACATAGCCTTGTAGATCGCTAAGCGAAAGCGTTCAAGAGAACGGGGTTGAAGGAGTCGTACTCGTTGTGATCCAAATCACTGGAGATCCTAGTGCCGAACGGACGGCACCTCCACGTTCAACACACGTGCAGCCCGATGACGTCTCCCACGCCTTGATCCAGCAAGGAGAGAGGGAGAGGTTGGGGAAGACTCCGTCCAGCAGCAGCACAACGTCGTGGTGGTGGTGGAGGAGCGTGGCAATCCAGCAGGGCTTCGCCAAGCACCGCGGGAGAGGAGGAGGACTTGGGAGAGGGGGAGGGCTGCGTCAGAACCTTTTTTGGGTGCGGCTGCCCTCCCACCCCCCGCATATATATAGGGGCAAGGGAGAGGGGGGCGGCCCCCTCAGATCCAATCTGAGGAGGGGGCGGCGGCCAGGGGGTTGCCTTGCCCCCCAAGGCAAGGGGGCGCCCCCCTTAGGGTTTCCCCCAAACCCTAGGCGCATGGGCCCTAAGGGGGAAAGGCTCCCAGCCAACTATGGGGCTGGTCCCTCTCCACAAACATCCCATAGGGCCCTCCAGGGCAGGTGGACCCTCCCGGTGGACCACCAGAACCCCTTCGGTGGTCCCGGTACAATACCGGTAACCCCCGAATTATTCCGGTGACCGTATGATGACTTCCCATATATAAATCATTACCTCCGGACCATTCCGGAACTCCTCGTGACGTCCGGGATCTCATTCGGGACTCTGAACAACATTCGAGAACCATGTATATCTATTCCCTATAACCCTAGCGTCATCAAACCAAAAGTGTGTAGACCCTACGGGTTCGGGAACCATGCGGACAAGACCAAGACAACTCTCCAGCTAAAAACCAACAGCGGGATCTGGATACCCATGTTGGCTCCCACATGTTCCACGATGATCTCATCGGATGAACCATGATATCAAGGACTCAATCAATCCCGTATACAATTCCCTTTGTCTAGCGCTATTATACTTGCCCGAGATTCCATCATCGATATCCCGATACCTTGTTCAATCTCGTTACCGGCAAGTCTCTTTACTTGTTCTGTAACACATCATCCCGTGATCAACCCCTTGGTCACATTGTACACATTATGATGATGTCCTACCGAGTGGGCCCAGAGATACCTCTCCGTCACACGGAGTCACAAATCCCAGTCTCGATTCATGCCAACCCAACAGAGACTTTCGGAGATGCCCGTAGTGCACCTTTATAGTCACCTAGTTACATTGTGACGTTTGGTACACCCAAAGCATTCCTATGGTATCCGGGAGTTGCACAATCTCATGGTCTAAGGAAATGATACTTGACATTAGAAAAGCTCTAGCATACGAACTACACGATCTTTGTGCTAGGCTTGGGATTGGGTCTTGTCCATCACATCATTATCCTAATGATGTGATCACGTTATCATTGACATCCAATGTCCATGGTCAGGAAACCGTAACCATCTATTGATCAACGAGCTAGTCAACTAGAGGCTTACTAGGGACATGGTGTTGTCTATGTACCCACACATGTATCTGAGTTTCCTATCAATACAATTATAGCATGGATAATAAATGATTATCATGAACAAGGAAATATAAAAATAATAACTAATTTATTATTGCCTCTAGGGCATATTTCCAACAGTCTCCCACTTGCACTAGAGTCAATAATCTAGTTCACATCGCCATGTGATTAACATTGACAGGTCACATCGCCATGTGACCAACATCCAAAGAGTTTACTAGTGTCACTAAACTAGTTCACATCACCATGTGATTAAGACTCAATGAGTTCTCGGGTTTGATCATGTTTTGCTTGTGAGAGAGGTTTTAGTCAACGGGTCTGCAACATTCAGATCCGTATGTATTTCACAATTCTCTATGTCATATTGTAAATGCTGCTTCCACGCTCCACTTGGAGCTATTCCAAATGGTTGCTCCACTATACGTATCCCGTTTGCTACTCAGAGTCATTCGGATAGGTATTAAAGCTTGCATCGACGTAACCCTTTACGCCAAACTCTTTATTACCTCCATAATCAAGAAACGTATCCTTATTTACTCCAAGGACAATTTTGACCGCTGTCCAATGATCCACTCCTGGATCATTCTTGTACCCCTTGACTAACTCATTGCAAGGCACACTTCCGGTGCAGTACACAGCATAGCATGCTATAGAGCCTATGTCTGAATCATAGGGGACGACCTTCGTCCTTTCTCTCTCTTCTGCCGTGGTCGAGCTTTAACTCTTAACTTCATACCTTATAACTCAGGCAAGAACTCCTTCCTTGACTGATCCATCTTGAACACCTTCAAGATCATGTCAAGGTATGTGCTCATTTGAAAGTATTATTAAGCATTTTGATCTATCTTATAGATCTTGATGCTTATTGTTCAAGTAGCCTAATCCAGGTTTTCCGTTGAAAAACACTTTTCAAATAACCCTATATGCTTTCTAGAAATTCTACATCATTTCTAATCAACAATATGTCAACAACATATACTCATCAGAAATTCTCTAGTGCTCCACTCACTTGTTTGGAAATACAAGTTTCTCATAAACTTTGTATAAACCCAAAATCTTTGATCATCTCATCAAAGCGTACATTCCAACTCCGAGATGCTTACTCCAGTCCTTAGAAGAATTGCTGGAGCTTTGCATATTTGTTAGAGTTCTTCAGGATTGACAAAACTTTCTGGTTGTATCACATACAACCTTTCCTCAAGGATATCGTCAAGGAAACAATGATTTGACATCCTATCTGCAAGATTTCATAAATCATGCAGTAATTGCTAATATAATCCCAACAGACTCTTAGCATCGCTACGAGTGAGAAAGTCTCATCATAGTCAACTCCTTGAACTTGTCGGAAAACATCTTAACGATAAGTCGAGCTTTCTTAATGGTGATACTTACCATCATTGTCTGTCTTCCTTTTAAAATCCATCTGTACCCAACGGCCTTACGACCAACAAGTATTTCTTCCAAAGTCATGGATCCTTTCTCGGATTTTATGGCCTCGAGCCATTCGTTGGAATCTGGGCCCACTATCGCTTCTCCGCAGCTCGTAGGTTCATTGTTGTCTAGCAACATGACCTCTAAGACAGGATTGCGTACCACTCTGAAGTAGTACGCGTCCTTGTCGACCTACGAGGTTCGGTAGTGACTTGATCCGAAGCATCATGATCACTATCATCACCTTCCACTTCAATTGGCATAGGTGCCACATGAACAACTTCCTGTGCCTGCTACACACTGGTTGAAGTGATTGTTCAATAACCTCATCAAGTCTCCACCATCCTCCCACTCAATTCTTTTGAGAGAAATCTTTCCTTGAGAAAAGACCCGTTTCTAGAAACAATTACTTTTGCTTCCGGATCTGAGATAGGAGGTATACCCAACCATTTTGGGCATCCTATGAAGATGTATTTATCCGCTTTGGGTTCGAGCTTATCATGATGAAACTTTTCATATAAGCGTCACAGCCCCAAACTTTCAAGAAACAACAACTTAGGTTTCTCCAAACCATAGTTCAAACGGTGTCGTCTCAACGGAATTACGTGGTGCCCTATTAAAGTGAGTGCGGTTGTCTCTAATGCCTAACCCATGAATGATAGTGGTAATTCGATAAGAGACATCATGGTACGCACCATGTATATCCAATAGGGTGCAACTATGATGTTCGGACACACCATCACACTATGTGTTCCAGGCGGTATTAATTGTGAAACAATTTCCACAATGTCTTAATTGCGTGCCAAAGCTTGTAACTCAGATACTCATCTCTATTATCATATCATAGACATTTTATCCTCTTGTCACGATGACCTTCAACTTCACTCTGAAATTACTTGAACCATTCAATAATTCAGACTTGTGTTTCATCAAGTAAATACACTCAATATCTACTCAAATCATCCGTGAAGTAAGAACATAACGATATCCACTGCATGCCTCAGCACTCATTGGACTGCACACATCAAAATGTATTACTTCCAACAAGTTGCTTTCTTGTTCCATTTTACTGAAAATGAGGCTTTCAGTCATCTTGCCCATGTGGTATGATTTGCATGTCTCAAGTGATTCAAAATCAAGTGAGTCCAAACGATCCATCTGCATGGAGTTTCTTCATGCGTACATGCCAATAGACATGGTTCGCATGTCTCAAACTTTTCAAAAACTAGTGAGTCCAAAGATCCATCAACATGGAGCTTCTTCATACGTTTTATACCAATATGACTTACGTGGCAGTGCCACAAGTAGGTGGTACTATCATTACTATCTTATATCTTTTGGCATGAACATGTGTATCACTACGATCAAGATTTAATAAACCATTCTTTTAGGTGCAAGACCATTGAAGGTATTATTCAAATAAATAGAGTAACCATTATTCTCCTTAAATGAATAACCATATTGGGATAGACATAATCCAATCATGTCTATGCTCAACGCAAACACCAAATAACAATTATTTAGGTTTAACACCAATCTCGATGGTAGAGGGAGTGTGCGATGCTTGATCATATCAACCTTGGAAACACTTCCAACACATATCGTCAGCTCACCTTTAGCTAGTCTCCTTTTATTCCGTAGCTTTTATTTCGAGTTACTAACACTTAGCAACCGAACAGGTATTTAATACCCTGGTGCTACTAGGAGTACTAGTAAAGTACACATTAACATAATGTATATCCAATATACTTCTATCTGCTTTAGTGTCCGTTCCTCTCATTATAGAATCACTTAGTCTCGGGTTTGGGTTCAACCTTGGGTTTTCACTAGAGCAGCAACTGTTTTGCCGTTTCATGAAGTATCCCTTCTTGCCCTTGCCCTTCTTGAAACTAGTGGTTTTACTAACCATCAACAATTGATGCTCCTACTTGACTTCTACTTTCGCGGTGTCAAACATCGCGAATACTTCAAGGATCATCATATCTATCCCTGATATGTTATAGTTCATCACGAAGCTCTAGTAGCTTGGTGGCAATGACTTTGGAGAAACATCACTATCTCATCTAGAAGATTAACTCCCACTCGATTCAAGTGATTGTTGTGCTCAGACAATCTGAGCACAAGCTCAATGATTGATCTTTTCTCCCTTAGTTTGCAGGCTAAGAAAATCGTCGGAGGTCTTATACCTCTTGACGTGGGCAGAAGCCTGAAATCCCAATTTCATCCCTCGAAACATCTCACATGTTCCGTGATGTTTCGAAATCATCTTTGGTACCTAAACTCTAAACCATTTAACTGAACTATCACGTAGTTATCAAAACCTGTATGTCAAATGTTCGCAACATTCACAGACGGCGTTCGAGGTTCAGCACACCGAGCGGTGCATTAAGGACATAAGCCTTCTACGAAGCAACGAGGACAATCCTTAGTTTACGGACCCAGTCCGCATAATTGCTACTATCAACTTTCAACTAAATTTTCTCTAGGAACATATCTAAAACAGTAGAACTAAAGCGTGAGCTACGACACAATTTGCAAAAATCTTTTGACTATGTTCAAGATAATTAAGTTCATCTTATGAACTCCCACTCAAATAGACATCCCTCTAGTCATCTAAGTGATTACATGATCCGAGTCAACTAGGCCGTGTCCGATCATCACGTGAGACAGACTAGTCATCATCGGTGAACATCTTCATGTTGATCGTATCTACCATACGACTCATGCTCGACCTTTCGGTCTCTTGTGTTCCGAGGCCATGCCTGTACATGCTAGGCTCGTCAAGTCAACCTAAGTGTTTTGTGTGTGTAAATCTGGCTTACACCCGTTGTATGTGAACGTTAGAATCTATCACACCCGATCATCATGTGATGCTTCGAAACAACGAAATTTCGCAACGATGCACAGTTAGGGGGAACACTTTCTTGAAATTTTAATGGGGGATCATATTATTTACTACCGTTGTTCTAAGAAAATAAGATGCATAAACGTGATAAACATCACATGCAATCAAAAAAGTGACATGATATGGCCAATATCATTTTGCTCCTTTTTGATCTCCATCTTCGGGGCTCCATGATCATCATCGTCACCGGCATGACACCATGATCTCCATCATCATGATCTCCATCATCGTGTCTCCATGAAGTTGTCTCGCCAACTCATTACTTCTACTACTATGGCTACCGGTTAGGCAATAAAGTAATGTAATTACATGGCGTTGTTCAATGACACGCAGGTCATACAATAAATTAAGACAACTCCTATGGCTCCTGCCGGTTGTCATACTCATCGACATGCAAGTCGTGATTCCTATTACAAGAACATGAACAATCTCACACATCACATATCATTCATCACATTCTTTTGACCATATCACATCACATATCATACCCTGCAAAAACAAGTTAGACGTCCTCTAATTGTTGTTTGCATGTTTTACGTGGCTGCTATGGGTTTCTAGCAAGAACGTTTCTTACCTACACAAAAGCCACAACGTGATATGCCAATTGCTATTTACCCTTCATAAGGACCCTTTTCATCGAATCCGTTCCGTCTAAAGTGGAAGAGACTGGCACCCGCTAGCCACCTTATGCAACAAGTGCATGTCAGTCGGTGGAACCTGTCTCACGTAAGTGTATGTGTAAGGTCGGTCTGGGCCGCTTCATCCCACAATACCGTCGAAACAAGATTAGACTAGTAACGGTAAGCATATTGAGCAAAAATCAACGACCATAACAACTTGTGTTCTACTCGTGCATAGAATCTACGCAATAGACCTAGCTCATGATGCCACTGTTGCGGAACGTAGCAGAAATTCAAAAAATTTCCTACGAGTCACCAACATCTATCTATGTAGAGACTAGCAACGAGAGAGAGGGGAGTGCATCTACATACCCTTGCAGGAGTCGTACTCGTCGTGATCCAAATCACCGGAGATACTAGTGCCGAACGGACGGCACCTCCGCGTTCAACACACGTGCAGCCCGGTGATGCCTCCCACGCCTTGATCCAGCAAGGAGAGAGGGAGAGGTTGTGGAAGACTCTGTCCAGCAGCGGCACAACAGCGTGGTGGTGGTGGAGGAGCGTGGCAATCCTGCAGGGCTTCGCCAAGCACCGCGGGAGAGGAGGAGGACTTGGGAGAGGGGGAGGGCTGCGTCAGAACCTTTTTTGGGTGCGGCTGCCCTCCCACCCCCCGCATATATATAGGGGCAAGGGAGAGGGGGGCGGCCCCCTCAGATCCATTATGAGGAGGGGGCGGCGGCCAGGGGGGTTGCCTTGCCCCCCAAGGCAAGGGGGCGCCCCCCCCCTTTGGGTTTCCCCCAAACCCTAGGCGCATGGGCCCTAAGGGGGAAAGGCGCCCAGCCCACTATGGGGCTGGTACCTCTCCACAAACAGCCCATAGGGCCCTCCGGGGCAGGTGGACCCTCCCGGTGGACCCCCGGAACCCCTTCGGTGGTCCCGGTACAATACCGGTAACCCCCGAATTATTCGGATGACCGTATGATGACTTCCCATATACAAATCTTTACCTCCGGACCGTTCCGAAACTCCTCGTGACGTCTGGGATCTCATCCGGGACTCGGAACAACATTCGGTAACCACGTATATCTATTCCTTATAACCCTAGCGTCATCGAACCTTAAGTGTGTAGACCCTACGGGTTCGGGAACCATGCAGACATGACCGAGACAACTCTCCGGCCAATAACCAACATCAGGATCTGGATACCCATGTTGGCTCCCACATGTTCCACGATGATCTCATCGGATGAACCATGATGTCAAGGACTCAATCAATCCTGTATACAATTCCCTTTGTCTAGCGGTATTGTACTTGCCCGAGATTCGTTCGTCGGTATCCCGATACCTTGTTCAATCTCGTTACCGGCAAGTCTCTTTACATGTTCCGTAACACATCATCCCGTGATCAACCCCTTGGTCACATTGTGCACATTATGATGATGTCCTACCGAGTGGGACCAGAGATACCTCTCCGTCACACGGAGTGACGAATCCCAGTCTCGATTCGTGCAAACCCAACAGACACTTTCGAAGATACCCGTAGTGCACCTTTATAGTCACCCAATTACGTTGTGACGTTTGGTACACCCAAAGCATTCCTATGGTATCCGGGAGTTGCACAATCTCATGGTATAAGGAAATGATACTTGACATTAGAAAAGCTCTAGCATACGAACTACACGATCTTTGTGCTAGGCTTAGGATTGGGTCTTGTCCATCACATCATTCTCCTAATGATGTGATCCCGTTATCAACGACATCTAATGTCCATGGTCAGGAAACCGTAACCATCTATTGATCAACGAGCTAGTCAACTAGAGGCTTACTAGGGACATGGTGTTGTCTATGTACCCACACATGTATCTAAGTTTCCTATCAATACAATTATAGCATGGATAATAAACGATTATCATGAACAAGGAAATATAATAATAATAACTAATTTATTATTGCCTCTAGGGCATATTTCCAATATTCCTCGCATGGCCAAGTTCTTCCTCGGCCCGTTCTAGGATCTTCTTCAGTTTGGACACTTCCTCCTGATGAGCGGCCGTCTTCTCCGCAGACACCTGTTTTGAAACAAAGAGGTACACGTCATTAACAAGGGTTCACACGAAAAGAGGAGTTGATCCCCTGCCCGGCTCTTTATCTTTCGCCGCACATTGTATCAGGGGCTACTACTCATATTATGATAATTCCTCAAAGGTTTATTAGAAACCATACCTCAAAAGCCTTTATAAGGCCAGGGCAGGACTCATTCAGCCCGCTTTCGGTAGACTGAATCTTTCCAACCACCGCACCCATGAGGGTCCGATGTTCATCAACGATAGACGCGTTCTTTAACACTGTCGATAGACCGCCCGACAGCTCTACATAGATAGAGGTTGCCGGCGGAGTAGGCAAAACTCCCTCCGTGAAGGCTGGCCGCTCGCCCGATCCGGGAGCCTTAGAGGCCTCCAGGACCTTATCCGGCTCTTGGTCTCTTCGAGACGACACCTCGGTGTCGCGCCTGGACTCCAGAAAAAGAGCCTCCGGAGGCGTCTCGCTCGCCACAGCATCCGAGCTCAACGAATCCTCCGATGAGGACTGTCTGGCAGGAGATCTCGCCGGGCTGTACGAGATGTGGCGACAGTTAAAACTACTATACTCGGACGACCCTGAATGCGTAGGCGCATTCAGAATTCGGTTACTTACGATTTTTCCAGGGGCTGGGCTCTGGGATCCCACTCCGGGCCGTTATCAGCAGCCGGGGTGGATGCCTCTGGATGGGAACCTCTCCCCCTCTTGGGCGATTCGGCCTCCAGGGACGGGGAAGCCACGCGCTTCTTCCCACCTACAGAGTGAGGCTCGTCCTCCTCTGCTTCCTCCTCTTCCTCTTCGGAAGAAGCAGCGACGCTGGAGTCTTCGTATTTGGTGTCCGAAGTCTTGCAGCGACGGAGGCCACTCCGGGTCTTCTTGACCTTCTTGGAGTCCTCCTTCTTTGACGCCTCGTAAGGCACGGGGACCAGCATCTTCGTTAGAAGAGGTCCGGACGGTTCCTCCGGTAGTGGGGCCGGACAATGTGTCCGCTCCACCTTCTTAATCCTTCCCCGAGGTCACGATGAAACAAGATTAAAATGTCTCCCTCATGACATGCCAGCTGAAGCATGGATAGACAGGGCATGGATGTAACTTACTGGGCTTGTAGAGTTGGATAATTGATACCCCAGGTCCTCGGCGGAGTCCGGCCACGATTGCCGGACTTGAAGAGCACCTTCCAGATATCCTTGTGGGAGGAGTCATAGAGCTCCCGAAGGGTTTGGTGCTCGGTTGGGTCGAACTCCCACAAAGTGCAAGCTCGACGATGGTAAGGGAGAACCAGGCGAACTAGCATAACCTGGACTACGACAATGAGTTTCACGTCCTTGTTAACCACGCTCTGAACGCGCGTCTGGAGTAGTGACAGCTCATCGTACGAGGTTCAGTTCGGGCCCTTCTTGGGCCAGGGCGTGAGCCGCAATGGGGATTCAGATCTGAACTCGGGAGATGCAGCCCACTTTTTGCCGCATGGTTCAGTGATATAAAACCACTGCTGCTGCCACTCCTTGACGGAGTCGTTGAAGGTGCCCTTCGGCCAAACGACCTTGGGCATCTTGCTCACCATGGCGCCGCCGCACTCGGCATGTTCGCTGCTCACCAACTTGGACTTCACATTGAAAATCTTCAGCCACAGGCCGAAGTGAGGCGGAATCTAGAGAAAGGCCCCACACACGACGATGAACGTCGAGATATTGAGAAAAGAGTTGGGGGAGAGATCATGAAAATCAATCCCATAGTAATACATGACTCCACGAACAAATGGGTGGAGGGGAAACCCGAGCCCGCGGACAAAATGGGGAAGGAACATGACCCTCTCGTAAGGCTCCGGAGTGGGGACAACCTGTCCTGGCGGTGGAAGACGGTAGCCAATCTTCTTGGCCAGATACCCGGCTTCCCGGAGCTTCTTGATATCCTTCTCCCGGACGGTAGAGGCCATCCATTTTCCTCCTGCTCCAGATCCAGACATCTTTGGAAAACCTCTCTATAATGGAAAAGAAGAATGCTTGGGCGTTAGGGCTCGAACGGAGGGGGATGTGTTAGCGGGAGGAGAAGGTGTGGGTAAAGAGGAAGAGACCTTATCTCTTTATAAGAGATGGTAAAAGCTTTTTGCGCCTCCCCACTTGCCTGGTGGAACCTGCTCACTTCCCACTTGCCATGATTAGTGATGCGGTTGGATTACCCATACCCATATTGATGAGGATCCCGTAATAAGGGGACACAATCTTTGCTTCGACAAGACGTGCCGAGGAAATCGCCTCGCAATACGCGTTGTGGCTGGTTGTGGAAAAACAGTTCGAATAATGACCTGACCGTAATGGCGTATCACGTCGTCTAAAAAGTTGTCAGCTGAAGTATCTTTCTCTCTACGGTGGTATTTGAAGATCATTTTGCAGATTTGGACACGGTCTACGTGTTCGATAATAACCTTGGAGTATTTGGAAGGAGGAACCCGCCTTGCAATGCCGGAGACAAGACTGCGCGACGGACTCATCATCATTGAAGCCTGGTTCAGGGGCTACTGAGGGAGTCCTGGATTAGGGGGTATCCGGACAGCCGGACTATATACATCGTCCGGACTATTGAAGCGTGAATATACAAGACTCAAGACTTCGGCTCGTGTCCGGATGGGACTCTCCTTTGCGGGGAAGACAAGCTTGGCGATCCGGATATTATGTTTCCTTCCTTGTAACCGACTCCATGTAAACCCTAGCCCTCTCCGGTGTCTATATAAACCGGAGAGGATGGTCCTTAGAAGGCTGATCACAATTACAATCATACCATCATAGGCTAGCTTCTAGGGTTTAGCCTCTATGATCTCGTGGTAGATCTACTCTTGTACTACTCATATCTTCAATATTAATCAAGCAGGAAGTAGGGTTTTACCTCCATCGAGAGGGCCCGAACCTGGGTAAACATTGTGTCCCTTGCTTCCTGTTACCATCAGCCTAAGACGCACAGATCTGGACCCCCTACCCGAGATCCGCTGATTTTTACACCGATAGTGTCCCCTTATTACGGGATTCTCATCAATGCGGGTATGGGTAATCCCACCGCACCGTTTGCACGGCCCTCGGGGATAAGCGAGTTTTTAGGGCAAGTGGGGAGGCGCTTGGTATTCACTGCCTTTATAAAGAGATAAGGATCCACCTCTTTCACCCACGCCTTCTCTCAGCTTCCCCCATTCTCGCTCCAGTGTCCAAGCTCTCATCCTTTCCGCCCCCAAAAAGAACTCCAGCCATGTACGGATCCGGAGTGCAGGGCAAGTGGATGGCCTGCTGCGTCAAGAAGAAGGAAATTACAAAGCTCCGGGAGGCTGGATATCTGGCCAAGGAAATCGCCCACTGACTTTCGGCCGAGGGACAGATCATCCCCACTCTGGAGCCCCATGAGAGGGTCGTATTCCTCCCTCATTTTGTCCGCGGGCTGGGATTTCCTCTCCACCCATTCATCCGCAGACTCATGTACTACTACGGGATAGATTTCCATGATCTGTCCCCAAATTCCTTCCTCAAAATCTCGACATTCATCATCGTGTGCGAGGCCTTCCTCCGCATCCCACCACATTTCAGATTGTGGTTAAAGACCTTCAATGTGAAACCAAAGGTGGTGGGAGGCGAACACGCAGAGTGTGGAGGCACCATGGTGAGCAAGATGCCCAACGTCACATGGCCATCAGGTACATTCAATGAGTCCGTCAAAGGGTGGCAACAACAGTGGTTCTACGCCACTGAGCCACGTGACACCACCTGGGTCGCGGCTCCTGAATTTTGGTTCGGAGCTCCTATGCGGCTCACCTCCTAGCCCGAGAAGGACCTGGACTGGTCTTCATCACACGAACTGACTGCGCTCCAGGCGCGTATCAAGAGCATGGTGGAAAAGAACATCAAGCTTGTCAACATGGTCCAGGTGATGCTAGTTCACCGGATCCTTCCATGCCAAATCCGGAGTTGCCATCTATGGGAGTTTGATCCGGCCAAGAACCAGACCCTATTGGAGTTCTTTGGCACAATGCATGAAGACATCTGGAAGGTGCTATTCAAGCCCAGCAAGTCATGGCCGGACTCGACCGGGGATCGTGGCCACAAATTGGACCGTCCCGCTAGTTCGGTAAGTCTTTACATGTTTTCAAGGTGTATCCTTTACTCGCATACTTGAGGGAAACATCTAAACTTCCTACTGATTCTCTCAGGGCTGGACAAAGAAGGCGGAGCGGATTAACTGTCCAGCTCCGCTGCCCAAAGACCCAGCAATTCATCTTCTGACGAAGATGCTAGTCTCGGTGCCTTATAAAGCGCCGAAGAAGAAGGCCAACAAGGAGGCTAAGGAGACCAGGGAAGGTCTCTGTCGTAAGGGCACTTCAGACATGACGTCCGAAGATGCTGAGGCTCACTCCTCCGCCGCCGAGGACGACGAGGAAGAGGAGGAGGAGGAAGAAAGCCATTCCCTCCTACGAGGGGGAGAAAGAAGAGGACGGCCTCCACGCGTTTGGAGGCTGAAGCGTCCAAGAAGGGGAAAGCTTCCATTCAGGACGACTCCACCGCGGCCACCGACAGCAGGTCAGAGTGGACTCCTAGGGTGAAGCCCTTGGCTAACTCGTGATTACTAAAAAACCCAGACATGTTCATATATCCGGCATCACTACTGTATAGTATTAACGTGTAGAATCAAGTATCTATAGTACAGCTAGGTCCAACCTCGAGCGATCCTCATCGAAGGACTCGCTGGACCCGGAAGCGATGGACAACGGGACTCTCCCGGCGGCCTCCTCTCCCAAGGCCATGGATAACACCGAGGTGTCGTCCCAAAGGAACCCAGGCCAGGGAGAGACTCAGGAGGCCATCAGGGCGGCACCGGAGGGTAAAACCTCAGAAGCCGGACACATGGGTGAGCAAACCCCCACGGACACTGATGATGGGGGCCATACTGAATTCGTCCCCCAGCCGGATACAATTCTGGAGACCAATATGGCTTCGGAATCAAGAAAGCAACCTCCTTCAAAAGAAGGGGGTGCGCCTATTTCGCCGGTGACCTTTGTCCATGCAGAGGCACCAGATGCTTTGCTGGAAGCGCTGCAAGGCGCTTCCATTGTTGAAGAGCACCACACCCTTATGGGCATGGTGATTGGGAAGATTCAGTCCGCAAAAAGCGGGCTGACCGAAGCCTACACAAGACTTCTAACAGGTTTTGAGGTAAGCAACACAATTATATATAGAAAGAATGTCACAGTATAGACAGTAGCCCCTGATACACTGTCCGGTGTTCGAAAAGAAAAACCGGACAGAGGATCAAATAAGTTTCGCAGGAGACTAACTATAAAATGTCTATGTGAATAAGCATGCATCATTATTGGCTGCGACCTCCCATGCTGCTGAGGTCTCCAGACTGAAGCAGAGTCTGGAGCGGGCCGAGGAAGAGCTCAGCCGCGTGAAGAAACGACCGGAGGATAACCAAGATATTTTAATAACCTTGTCTATATTCAAGAAGGAATAATAATGTGTTGGACTAAAAAATGTCATGATATTTATTAGGAGCGGCGACCGAGGTCGAGGCTCTCAAGAAGGCGCTAGCTGAGGCTGAGGAGAAGGCAGCCAAGGAAAAAGCCGCTCATGAAAAGCACGAGGCCAGGGTCAGTGCGGTCCAGCAAGAGCTCTAGGAAGCCGTGAAGAAATGTGAGTCCTTGGAGCAAAATATTGCGGATAAAGAGTCTGAACTCACCAAGGCCCGTCAAAACACACATGATGCCCGGGTTGAAGCCCAGGACGCCCTCCAGGAAATACAGGAGGCCAGAAAAATTGCGGCGAGTAAGGCCTTTATTATGCAGAGCAAATATGTGAAGGAAAGATTCCTCTTACTGACCCGAATTTGGAGTTCTCCAGGGGCGTTTGTGGATCTTTCGCGCATCATTTCAGATGCTGCGGAATTCTTCCAAGCCGAAGAGGGGAGCTCCACGGAGAAGCTGTTTTGGTTGCAATATCTTGCGCCAGAACATCCGGTGCACTTTAGTGATCAGCTAAAACAGCTGGTCAAACTGCATAGGGCAGCCGAACTAGCCATGAAGGATTTGATAATCCGGCTATGGCCTGCCGAAGCTATACCAAACAGCTACTTCGGAGTCGTGAAGCGGCTGGTTGATGCCTACCCTCGGCTTGATGCTATCAAGCGGTCTGTCTGCATCGAAGGCGCGTGAATGGCGTTCACCCGAGCCAAGATGCATTGGGCAAAGATGGACACCGCGAAGCTTATGACCTAGGGCCCTCCAAAGGGCAAAGAGCACCGCACACCCGAGCTGTACTATGACAGTGTCTTGGAGGGATCCCGCATTGTGGGGGAGCAATGTGCCAAGGATATTATATTTCCATGAATACATTCGTGTTATCCTGTGCTATACTACGAAACAAGATCGTTATGTAAGATAATGCTTGTTATTTAAAATTTTACCTCCTGTGCGGCCGTTTTTATTAAATCTGAGATTTGTCCAGTCATCGGCTTCAGCCCCCACGTAGGAAGTACAGGGGTTTCTGGATAAATCTAAACACTCTTTACTCCTGAGTTTGGTCCTTAAAGGAGGGTTTAGCACAACGGACCAGGCAATCAGACTATGCTTTATCACCCTCACTTAGCCATAGAGTTTGACAATAAAAATTTAGGTGCAGCCCCTAGTGTTTGGAAGTCTGAACTTGGGGTACTGTAAACACCTAATCGGATAAAAACTGATTCATCGCATGATGCATTAGAAATCGCACAATGCGGTAGAAATCGCTAAAGATTTGTGACCTCTCGAACAGTTGGCCGGGTCTCGTCGCATCATGACAGTCAGTTCTCGGCTTTCTCTACTGAGGTGCTTGTCCGGAAGAACCGGGACAAAATCGTAGTAGTTCTCCCTTTACTACCCTAGCCGATATAGCGGAACATAAGGTAGCAAGCACAGGAGCCGGGCAACCCAACTATTGACCCAAGACATGATTCGGAGCCGATGCATATAATGCTATAAGTTTGGGGTGTCGAACAACTATAGAAGTGTTCATACTTTCTTTTCGTATTATGGGGCACAATGAAGCCCCTGGCGAATGAAGGCGTACCAGAGTGTAGGGTTGCAATTGACAAAAATATCAAAAAAAGAAACAGTAAGTTAATGTCATATAAATAGAGCCGCAAATTGTTTTCATTGTAATTTAATAATACATCGAAGCGTATGTGTACAAGTAGTGCGATAAACAATATGACTTCTTAACTTGCTGAGACTAGGGGGGCTGCGTGCGGGTCCGAAAACAGATAGAATGATCATTGAGAAGAATATCTAGAGATTCCCTCGCGCGTTCGAGCTACTACCCTCCTTGGTATGTCCATCCTTTGATAGGTCCGGCAATCAGGTCGCCAGTAACGGCCTAGACAAAAGTAACCTGAAAAGAAAAAGAAAATGTAAAATATTTTGTGTCCAAGAGCGGTTGAGCCGCATTTTGGAACCCAATCTAGCTGTGCGTCCGTCTATCCCCATGGTATTTTGAGTGCATAGTTATGTACGCGCGGTACAAAGGCCGCCGTTTGGTCAGGATTGGGACGGAGGACAAATTGCTAGTCAAGCTCTTGATGAGCTAGACTGTCCTGCTAAAGGGTAGTTCAGACTCGTTTGACAGTGTCCGGGAACTTGGCCACCAAATTGAGGTTCTGCCTGAAGAGGCCGGTCTGGGCTTCTGCTGCGAGGGCAGCGGTGTGCTCCTCAGTGAGGACGGAGCGTTCTGTGTTTCCATTGACTGTTATGATACCGCGTGGTCCGGGCATCTTGAGCTTAAGATAAGCATAGTGTGGCACCGCATTGAATCGAGTGAATGCGGTTCGTCCGAGCAGTGCATGATTGCCGTTGTGGAAAGGGACGATATCAAAGATTAACTCTTTGCTTTGGAAGTTATCCAGGGATCCGAAGACTACTTCCAGTGTGATTGAGCCCGTACAGTGGGCCTCTACACCTAGGACACCTTTAAAGGTGGTTTTGGTGGGTTTGATTCCTGCGGTATCAATACCCATTTTGCGCATTGTATCCTGATAAAGCAGGTTCAAGCTGTTGCCACCGTCCATTAGGACTCGTGTAAGATGAAATCCATCGATGATTGGGTCGAGCACCAATGCGGCTGAACCGCCATGATGGATATTGGTCGGATGGTCCCTACGATCGAAATGATCGGGCATGACGACCATGAGTTAAATTTTGGGGCGACTAGCTCTACCGCGTAGACGTCCCTGAGCGCATGCTTCCGCTCCCTCTTGGGGATATGGGTAGCGTATATCATGTTCACCGTTTTGACTTGGGGGGCGACTTTTTCTGACCCCGTGTGTTCGGTGGCCGGGGCTCCTCGTCATCATCCTTTCTTTGCGGCTCCTTCTCCTTGTGTTCAGCTTTTAGCTTGTCGGCCTGCTTAAACACCCAGCACTCTCTGTTGGTATGATTGGCTGCTTTGTTAGGAGTGTCATGGATTTGGCATGGATGATCGAGTATGCGGTCCAAGTTGGACGGCCCCAGATTATTTCTTTTATATGGCTTCTTCTGTTGACTGGACTTGGAGCCACTGAATCTAGCATTAACTGCCATATCTTTGGTGTTGTCACTGTTGTTTCCACACTTGTGCCTGCTGCGACGGGGCTTGCCGTTGCTATCTCGGGCTTCAGAAGTGCCAAGTTTACTTGAGTTGTTGTTGCTACGGGCTAGCCAGCTATCTTTGTCCGCACAAAAGCGGGTCATAAGCGTCGTAAGGGTTGCCATGGTCTTCGGCTTTTCTTGGCCGAGGTGTCGGGCGAGCCATTCATCATGGATGTTATGCTTAAAGGATGCTAGGGCTTCAGCATCCGGACAGTCGATGATCTGGTTCTTTTTAGTTAAGAACCTAGTCCAGAATTTCCTGGCTAACTCTCTGGGCTATTGGATTATGTGACTTAAGTCGTCGGCATCTGGAGGTCGGACATAGGTACCTTGGAAGTTGTCAAGGAAGGCATCTTCCAAGTCCTCCCAACTGCCGATGGAGTTTTTGGGCAGACTATACAACCAGTGCTAAGCTGGTCCCTTGAGTTTTAGCGGGAGATACTTGATGGTGTGGAGATCGTCACCGCGGGCCATATGAATATGGAGAAGAAAGTCCTCAATCTGTACCACGGGATCTGTTGTCCCATCATATGATTCAATGTTTATAGGTTTAAACCCTTTTGGGAATTCATGCTCCATTACTTCATCGGTGAAGCATAGAGGGTGTGCGGCGCCTCTATGCCGGGCCATGTCGCGATGCAGCTCGAATGGAGCTGGTCTGCGGTATTCGTCTCGGACAGTTTTGTATTTGTTACGTCCAGCGAGGTGACCGTCGTTGCGCATTGGGGCACGCCCCCGCGATCTATAGATCGATCTGGTCTGTCCTGCTCTGTCTTCCAAATCATGCCGCATGTCATGTGTGTATCCCCGAGCTACTGTGGTCCTATTTTTTCGGCGAGGTAGTGCGGGCTAGTATTCGGCCTGAGGTGCCTCTTTGACCCTGCCACATGGTGGTCGGTCAACCTCATTATGCGTTGGTAGGACGGGCTCCAGCGCCTCATCATCGAATTGGGGTAGCAATTTGCGCTTCGGGTAACTTTTGGTTGGGTGCTCGAGGCCGTATTCCTCGGCTACCAGGACCTCGGTCCATCTGTCGTTCCGCAGATCTTGATCATCTTTAAGCTGCTGCTGCTTCTTTTTCAGGCTCTTTGCGGTGGCTATTAGCCGGCGCTTAAAGCGCTCCTGCTCAACGGGTTCCTCAGGCACGGTAAAATCGTCGTCACCGAGGCTCACCTCGTCCTCAGAGAGCGGCATGTAATTACTGTCCTCCGAGTCTTCATTCATGGCCTGTTCATCAGGGCTAGCTCGCCCGTCTTCCCGTTCGGCTTGTTCAGAAGTTGGCTCAACGGGGTCTTCATTGTCTTCGGCATCGTCCCAGAGTATTATTTTCCCCTGTGCCGGTATTGTTGTTTTTGCCATGGCGTGGTTTAGGGCGGCGTCGCTGACATCGGTGCTTTGGCTGCTTCTTAGGAGGTTTATCCTCGACTGGATCCTTTTTGTCGCCATTGTTTTCCTTGGGTGTATCCACCATATATATGTCATATGCGGAGGTAGCCGCCCAGCGCCCTGTGCACGGTGGCTCTTGCATCTGCTCCTCTCCGGCATCGTCATCCATACCGTCGATGTCTTCGGAGTCGAAGTCGAGCATGTCAGTTAAGTCCTCGACAATGGCTATGAAGTGGGTGGTGGGTGGGGAGCGGAATTCTCTCACATCAGCTTCCAATCCGAATCGAATATAGTTTGGCTGGGATTCCCTAGATAAGGCAAGGGCCTTTAATGAGTTTAGCACATCGCCTAAGGTGAGTGCCGGAAGATATTTGCAGAGCTAAACTCAATGATCGGTGCCTGATTGACGGGCACGAATGTATGCGGTTCGGAACCTATGGCCGGAGTTGAGTCCGAGGTTCCGGTGACACAGGCCTCGTTCGAGGTCAAATCTGTGTTCGGCTCTAATGCCGCTAAGTCTGCAGCTTCCGTGGCGGGGTTGAACTTCCCGTCCTCGGATGGCGCAGTCTGCTCCGAATCTAGGGCTAGAGCAGTTATAGAGGCTATCTCCTGGGCATAGTCCAATGACTGATTGAAATCATGTTCATCGTGGTGGCAGGGAGCGGTTGTCATGGGCTCGAATCCGTCGAAGATTAAGTCTCCACGGATGTTGGCAACGTAATTCAAGCTTCCAAACCTAACTCGATGGCCAGGGGCGTAGCTGTCAATCTGCTCTAGATGGACAAGCGAGTTGGCCCGCAGTGCGAAGCCGCCGAATACAAAGATCTGTCCGGTGAGGAAAACCTCACCCTGGAATGCATTGTTGTAGATGATCGATGGAGCCATCAAAACCTTCTAGTGACGACGCAGTGGAACTCTCAATGAAAGCACCAATGTCAGTGTCAAAACCGGTGGATCTCAGGTAGGGGGTGCCGAACTATGCGTCTAAGGTTGATGGTACCAGGAGGCGGGGGACACGATGTTTACCCAGGTTCGGACCCTCTCTATCGAGGTAATACCCTACTTCCTGCTATATTGATCTTGATGAATATGAGTATTACAAGAGTTGATCTACCATGAGATCGTAATGGCTAAACCCTAGAAGTATAGCCTATGAGGATTATGATTGTGTATATGTCAGTATCTACGGACTAAGGCCTCCAGTTTATATAGACACCGGAGGGGACTAGGGTTGTATAAACTCGGTTACACAGAAAGGAATCTCTATATCCGGTCCCCAAGCTTGCCTTCCACACCAAGGAGAGTCCCATCCGGACACGGGAGAGAGTCTTCAGTCTTGTATCTTCATAGCCCAACAGTCCGTCCCATGTAATATAGTTCGGCTGTCCGAGGACCCCTTAATCCAGGACTCCCTCACCCGCATTGGGATGTAGTTTTGCAAAAGGAAAGAGAGTCTCATGAAAAACAACATCACGAGAATTATATATGCGTCTAGTAGAGATTTCAAGGAACTTATAACCTTTATGAAGATTACTATAGCCAAGAAATACACATTGAGTGGATCTGAACTCAAGCTTATGGTGGTTGTATGCACGCAAATAGGCATAGCAAGCACACCCAAATATATTGAGATAGTTGTAATCAGGTTTCTGATGATATAGACGCTCTAATGCAGTGGAATTGCCAATGACTTTGCTAGGGATCCTATTGATGAGATAAGTGGCGGCAATAAATGCTTCATTCCTTGTATTTGAGAGGCATGGAAGCATGAGTTAAAAGAGAAAGGCCAACTACAATAATGTGGCGATGTTGGCACTTAGGAGAGCCATTCTGTTGATGAGCATGAGGACAAGATAAATGATGGGCTATCCCAATGCTACGGAAAAAGGAGTTGAGTTTCTCGTACTCCCCTCCCCGGTCACTTTGGACTGAAAGAATTTTTCTATCAAATTGTTGCTCAATAAGTTCCTGAAATTCTTGGAAGATAGAGAAAACCTCAGATTTATATCGAAGCATATATATCCAAGTGAACTTGCTATGCTCATCAATAAAACTAACATAATATTTTTTCTACCAAAAGAATCTCTGGCATGACCCGATACATCACTGAAAATGAGTCCTAATGGAGCATAAGACACACTAGTTGACTTGGGATAAGGAAGCTGATGGCTCTTGGCACATTGACAAGCTTCACACACACACTCACTAATGGAACTATGAGACAAAGCAAGATTGTCTTTATTGACTATTTGTTTGATGATGATCGAAGATGGATGCCCTAATCGTTGATGCCACCGTGCGAAAGAGGGCTTGATGACAGAGTAGGCTTGATGACGCCTGTGACCTAGTGCTCCGGATGGAATGGGGTAGAGCCCTCCAATGCATCTGTCGTGATGAAGGAGTTCCCTCGTTGCCCGATCCTTAATGAAAAAAATAACGAGGGTGAGTTTCAAAGAAGACATTCTTGTCGGTGGCTAAACGAGACATGGATGCAAGGTTCTTGTCAGCTTGTGGAACATGAAGCACATATCTAAGAACTAGATCACGTTTAAGTGTAGGGGAGTTAATAGAACCTTGACCGATGTGACAAATATCCATACCTCCACCGATGGCGGTGTGAATCTAGTCGTTGTCGTGGTAACGCTCACGAAGTGCAAGATGCTCGACCTCATTGGTTACGTGATCCGTAGCGCCGGAGTCAACATACCAGACACCGTCACCGCCCTGTTCTCGCATGGCAGTAGCAACATGGCAAGAGTCGGGTACGTAGTCCTTGTTGTACCGATGCCAACAGTCGATAACCACGTGAAGGAGGACGGCGGCTGTTGTTGTTGTTGAAGCCGCCGCCACTGCTGGTGTTGTAGCCGCCCCACCGTTGGAGCCAGAGCCCCCACCAAAGTGAGCGCCATCGCCCAAAGAGGTGATGTGTCCGCGCCCACTACTGCGTTGCCCCTGATGACCGCGGCCACGGGAGGCAGAATTGACGGAGGATTGCCGAAGGTCGCCGCCATGGAGGAGGGTGAGGCGGGCATTAAAACTGAGCAGCTTGCTATAGAGCTCCTGGATGGTGATGGGATCCACCCTGGCGGCAAGTGCAGAGACCACCCGGTTGTACTCCATGTCCAAGCCGGCGAGGATTTTGGAGACGATCTCCGGATCAGAGAGGGCCACAGCCGTGCCTGCAACTTCATCAGTGAGGCTTTTGATCTTGCCAAGGTAGTCATACATGGACATATTACCTTTCTTGAGGTTGGTGAGCTCGATGGAGGTGTTGATTGCTTGTGCTTGGCTTTAGGCAGCAAACATGGCATTGATAGCATGCCACACTTCGGCCAGCGTCGGGAGCGTCGCGACCTGTGCCAGGATCTCGCGGGATAGAGATCCCATCAAGAATCCTTGGAGCTGCTGTTGCTGTGCATACCAGAGGGATCGTGCGAAGTTGACTACATGTTCTTCCTTGCCATCCTTGGTAATGGTGAGCGTGGCTGGTGGTGCCAGGCTCTTCGCGTTGAGGTGGTGCTCCATGTGTGCACCCTTGATCTGGGGCAGCACGATGGCCTTCCAGAGCAGGAAGTTGCCCCACGTAAGCTTCTCTTGAGGTGGCAATCCGAGGATAGAGGTGTGGGTGGAGGTGTAGGAGGAGGCAAAGGCGGAGGATGAGGAGGTGGTGAGCGCACCCATGGTGCTGGCTGTCATGGTGGAGGAGGTGGTGGATATGTCGCTCGGTCGCGGAGGTAGCTAGATGCGATCTATTCCTGATCTATCGAGGAAGAAGCTCTGTTGCCATGTGAAACGAGTTGGAAGCGATGGCCCCTTTGCTCGGGCCGCATGTGTATATATTGGGTAAAAGCCTTGGCATACAAGTTACAGAGAAAGAGATCGAGAGATCGACCAGAAAGGTCGTTACAGAGAGATCGAGGAGAAGAAGAGATAGAGATGAGGTACAGAATTTGAAACAAACTCCTAACCCTATACATCTCCTATACAGTTATTCTAACAACGATTGCTTATTTACTTTGTGGTATTGTGTACTATAGATTTTCTATCTCTAGTTTATGCTTAAACTTCCGTCAGTTTATGAATAGTTCATCTATTTTCTTGGGCCAGTTGTGCAGATAGAATGCAAACTAAGTTGGACCTGTTTGATAAGATGTATAATTGTGGCACCTATTTTTGCTACTGATGTCCTTGGCCCATTGCTTCCTTCTTTGTGAAATGTAGAACTTCTAAAGTGATTAGGAGGATTCAAGATTGTTCGCACACAAACACATCGCCGTGTACCCTCGACGCCGGGGCTGATGCACCACAGCTCACGTTGAAGGAGACCTGGCCGGAAGTGCGGTATGCAGGCAATCCGGCGGGTGCTTTTGTAGACCCGAAACCCCACACACAGGGGAGGGACCCCATCAGGGCGCCCGGTGGCTATGGTCTGCCCTAGGTCAACCTGGTCGCCCCTATGGCCTCGAGGTTCGCTGCCCTGCAACAAGAAAAACAGACGAAGAACGAAGAAGAAGAAGAAGAAGAAGAAGAAGGGTTAAGGAGAAAAGATAAAAGATAAAAAGTCGTATGAATTGATTGATTATGTGTTGTTCAATCGGCCATAATCTCTTGTTAATATAAGAGGAGGATGGACTTCCCATACAATAAAAGGACTCCAAATCATGTCCAAATCTTTCCAAAGTTAACCGAACTCGGATTTAGGTAAGTCTGGGACATTAGTTCGGTTTTTGACTCTAACAGGCCAGGAACGACCTCGTATGAAGATGTGCCCAAAAGAAAATTTAACAGTTTTGACGAGGCGAACAACTTTCATGTTGAACATTTTTCGATTCGAGACCATCTTCAGGGCCAAATCGCTCACACAAAACAGCTAATTATTCACGCAGCTAATCAAACATACCCACATGTGTGTCTGGTTCCGTCCGTCATATTTTGCTCAGTGGAGGGTCGCGTGGTGCAGGATCTACCTTTTGCATACAACCTCGGATTGGGACAGTCTTTATATCAAAATCAACCGTTTTGACGAGACGAAGACAATTCATGTAGAAAGTTTTTCCATTTGAGGCCATTTTAAAGGTGTAAATAGCCGAATAGTACTCCGAGTACCCAAATCCTAGTACTTTGAGCACAATTTCGGCCCTCGAGATGAGATCGGATAGTGATGGCCCAAACTTCAAAGATGTTCATGTCGACAATACAAAACTCTTTTATGTAGGTCACTCCATTTGAGGCCATATGAATTAAGTTCTTGTCCGTGCCAAAATCCGATGTCAACACCTGCCCTCCTGTTTTTCGGCAAAGCTAGCGTGCCAAAAAATAACTTGTACAATGTTGGTTCTAAGGACGATGTCAACACTCCATCGGCCATTTATATGCTTAGGGAAATAATTATATATCATCCATCATTTTTTTGAATCCTTGATACAAACGTGGGTGAAACCTTCTCAACTTCATTAACAATCCGATGATAAAGTCCCATAGATATGTATCTCAAGGTCATCCTCTGAACCATATTGTTCACCCTTTTGCTAGGATTTTGTAGATAATCAATGGGGAGTCCTGGATTAGGGGGTGTCCGGATAGCCGGACTACCATCATCAGCCGAACTATCATCGGCCGGACTATCATCATCGACCGGACTCCAAGACTATGAAGATACAAGATTGAAGACTTCGTCCCGTGTCCAGATGGGACTTTCCTTGGCGTGGAAGGCAAGCTTGGCGATACGGATACGTAGATCTCCTACCATTGTAACCGACTCTATGTAACCCTAGCCCTCTCCGGTGTCTATATAAACCGGATGGCTCTAGTCCGTAGGACACAACAACAACCATTACAATCATACCACAGGCTAGCTTCTAGGGTTTAGCCTCCTTGATCTCGTGGTAGATCCACTCTTGTAAACATCCACAATATCAATATCAATAAAGGAGGACGTAGGGTTTTATCTCCATCAAGAGGGCCCGAACCTGGGTAAAACATCGTGTCCCTTGTCTCCTGTTACCATCCGCCTAGACGCACAGTTCGGGACCCCCTACCCGAGATCCGCCGGTTTTGACACCGACATTGGTGCTTTCATTGAGAGTTCCTCTGTGTCGTCACCGATAGGCTTGATGGCCTCTTCAATCGACAACGACGCAGTCCTGGGTGAGACTTTTCTCCCCGGACAGATCTTCGTATTCGGTGGCTTCGCACTGCGGGCCAACTCACTTGGCCATCTGGAGCAGATCGAAAGCTACGCCCCTGGCCGTCAGGTCAGGTTTGGAAGCCTAAACTTCACGGACGATATCCGCGGGGACTTGATCTTCGATGGATCTGAGCCACAGCCGAGCGTGCCGCGCTGTCACGATGGGCACGACCTAACTCTACCGCCGGACAGCACCTTGGAGGCCGCACACGAATCCGCTCCGACCCATAGTCCGGAGCCGATCGCTCAGATCAAGGACGGATGGCTGGACACCGCCTCGGGAGCTGCAACTTCTACGGCGATGGAGCCGAACACTTACCTTGTCCTGCATAAAGCTCATGACTCCGAGGTGTCGGACTCTCTGTCGGACTCCGAACCTCCTGCGCCCCTGCTAGTCGAATCCGATTGGGCGCCGATCATGGAATTCACCGCTGCGGACATCTTCCAGCACTCACCCTTCGGCGATATCTTAAATTAACTGAAGCATCTCTCGCTATCCGAAGAGCCCTGGCCGAACTACGGCCAGGATGGTTGGGACGCGGACGACGAAGAAATTCAGAGCCCACCCACCACCCACTTCGTAGCCACCGTCGACGATCTAACCGACGTACTCGACTACGACTCCGAAGACATCGACGGTATGGACGACGATGCCGGAGACTATCAAGAACCAGTGCCTACAGGACATTGGAAGACCACCTCGTCATACGACATATACATGGTGGACACCCCAAAAAATGGGGACGGCGAAGAAGCAACGGAGGCCGATTCCTTTAAGAAACAGCCCAAGCGCCGACGTCAGCGGCGCCGCTCTAAATCCCGCCACAGCAAGAATGGAGATTCCGGCATAGGAGATAATAACACCCCGGAAAGTGCCAAAGACAACCCCCTCCAGCACGATCCAGCGCAGGAGGAGGCAGAAGCAAGCCCTCACGAGAGGGCGGCAGACGAAGAGGTCGAGGATGATAATTACTTACCTCCCTCCGGAGACGAGGCAAGCCTCGACGACGACGAATTCGTCGTGCCTGAGGATCCCGTCGAACAAGAGCGTTTCAGACGCAGGCTAATGGCCACGGCAAACAGCCTAAAGAAAAAACAGCAACAGCTTCAAGCTGATCAAGACCTACTGGCCGACAGATGGACCGAGGTCCTCGCGGCCGAAGAGTATGAACTCGAACGCCCCTCCAAAAGTTACCCAAAACGCAAGTTGCTCCCCCGACTAGAGGAGGAAGCGTACAAACCTGCATCACCAGCGCACAATACGGCAGACCGACCACCTCGTGGCCGCGACAGAGAGGCATGCAAGCCCTCCACCAAAATCGTACCCCGGCATCGCTCAAAAAGCATGAAGCCACGGGGGAACGGGCCGGACTTGCGGGATATATTGGAAGACAAGGCAAGACAATCTAGATCTATCTATGGATCACGTGGGTGCCCCAAGACCCACGACGAATACCGTCGCGCCGGATACAACTACTCCGGCCGGGCCAAACACAGCAGACAACGCTCTCTCGAGCTACGTCACGATATTGCTCAATACAGAGGCGCCGCAAACCCAGTATGCTTCATTGACGAAGTAATGGATCATCAAATCCCTGAAGGGTTTAAACCCGTTAATATCGAATCCTACGATGGCACAACAGACCCCGCGGTCTGGATTGAGGATTATCTCCTCCATATACATATGGCCCGCGGCGACGATCTTCACACCATCAAATATCTCCCGCTCAAGCTTAAAGGACCAGCTCGGCATTGGCTTAACAGCCTGCCCGCAGAGTCAATTGGATGCTGGGAAGACCTGGAAGCCGCATTCCTCGACAACTTCCAGGGCACGTATGTGCGACCATCGGACGCAGATGACCTAAGCCACATAATCCAGCAGCCAGACGAATCGGCCAGGCAATTCTGGACACGGTTCTTAACAAAGAAAAATCAAATCGTCAACTGTCCGGATGCAGAGGCCCTCACTGCCTTCAAACATAACATTCGCGACGAGTGGCTGTCCCAGCACCTAGGATAGGAAAAGCTGAAATCCATGACAGCCCTCACATCACTCATGACCCGCTTCTGTGCGGGAGAGGATAGCTGGCTAGCTCGCAGCAACAACCTCAGCAAAAACGCTGGCAGTCCGGATACCAAGGACCGCAATGGCAGGTCGCGTCAAAACAAAAACAAACGCCGCATTAACGGCGATAGTAATGAGGATACGACAGTCAACGCCGGATTCCGAGGCTCCAAGCCCGGTTAACGGAAGAAGCCATTCAAAAGAGCCACTCCGGGCCCGTCCCATTTGGACCGAATACTCGACCGCTCCTGTCAAATACATGGAACCCCCGAAAAGCCAGCTAACCACGCCAACAGAGATTGTTGGGTATTCAAGCAGGCAGGCAAATTAATCGCCGAAAACAATGACAAGGGGCTACACAGTGATGACGAGGAAGAGACCCGGCCGCCGAACAACAGAGGACAAAAGGGATTCCCCCCTCAAGTTCGGACGGTAAACATGATATATGCAACGCATATCCCCAAGAGGGAGCGGAAGCGTGCACTAAGGGATGTATACGCGATGGAGCCAGTCGCCCCAAAATTCAACCCATGGTCCTCTTGCCCGATCACTTTCGATCGAAGAGACCATCCGACCAGTATCCGCCATGGCGGATTCGCCGCATTGGTTTTAGACCCAATCGTCGATGGATTTCACCTCACGAGAGTCCTGATGGACGGCGGCAGTAGCCTGAACCTGCTTTATCAGGATACAGTGCGCAAGATGGGCATAGACCCTTCAAGGATTAAACCTAAAAAGACAACCTTCAAAGGCGTCATACCAGGTGTCGAGGCCAGTTGTACAGGCTCAGTCACACTGGAAGTGGTCTTCGGATCCCTGGATAATTTCCGAAGCGAGGAGTTAATCTTCGACATAGTCCCGTTCCGCAGTGGCTATCACGCTCTGCTCGGACGAACCGCGTTTGCAAAATTCAACGCGGTGCCGCATTATGCATACCTTAAGCTCAAGATGCCAGGCCCTCGTGGAGTCATCACGGTCAATGGAAACACGGAACGCTCCCTCCAACGGAAGTACAGAGCAGCCTTTTAAGGCAATTTTCGAGTCCGGCCGTTAAGCGACCGGACACGGCCAAACGCGCCCGGAGTAACATCAACCAAGACCACCTGGCCTGTTCCGAGCATGCGTAGCAATGCGGCCTCAACCCCAGCCCTCGCACAATTGTAAGACAAACTCTCCGCGTACATAATTACGCCCTAGAGATACCATGGGCATAGGGGGAGAGGCACAACCACAACAGACCCAGAGTGCGGTTCGACCACACCAGGGGCTCCAAAGTGTGTCGCTCTTTTTATCTTTTATTTCTCTCTTTTTTATACAGAACTCTGTCTGGCGGTGAACCTGCCGAACTCATGATGCAACAGCCAGGGAGGGACAAAGGCCGCGACGAACACTCAGGTGGTCTCCATTACGAGCATTAAATTTGTTAAATACACCATTCCGCGGCCTACCCCTGGAGGGAGACGCCTTTAATTCATCCAATCCCTTGCTTTCCGCACTATTTGTATCATTCCGCACTTTTTGCCCATAATTACATTACCTTAGATATATATGTGTTCATTTACGACATGTTGCATCCGTACATTTTGGTACGGCCAAATACACCAGGGGCTTATGTTCCACGCATTATGGTGTGATAATGTCACGCCCAATATGCGACCCTATCCAAAAGGAACTCGAAGGTCCCACCAAGGATAGACCCGCATATTGAAACGCTTTTGCAAGGTGGATATCATTACATCAACATTACATAATAGATGGGGATACATACATAAGGCATACAATGCCACTCGAATACAACATCATCATACATAAGATCATCATCCGACTACGGATGAAACACAAACAGAAACTCAAACGACATCCACCCTGCTAGCCCAGGCTGCCGACCTGAAACCTATCCCCTGATCGAAGAAGATGCAGAAGAAGAACTCAACGCAAGCAAGCATCGCTCTCGCGTCATGATCATCGCATAAACCTGTACCTGCAACTGTTGTTGTAGTAATCTGTGAGCCACGAGGACTCAGCAATCCCATTACCATGGGTATCAAGACTAGCAAAGCTTAAAGGTAAAGGAAGGGGTAAAGTGGTGAGGCTGCAGCAGCGACTAAGCATATATGGTGGCTAACATACGCAAATAAGAGCGAGAAGAGAGCAAAAGGAACGGTCGTGAACTAGCAATGATCAAGAAGTGATCCTGAACTCCTACTTACGTCAAACATAACCCAGAAACCGTGCTTACTTCTCGGACTCTGCCGAGAAGAGACCATCACGGCTACACACGCGGTTGATACGTTTTAATTCGGATCTGGTGTCAAGTTATCTACAACCGGACATTAACAAATTCCCATCTGCCAATAACCGTAGGCACAGCTTTCGAAAGATTATACCCTGCAGGGGTGTCCCAACTTAGCCCATGACAAGCTCTCGCGATCAACGAAGGAATAGACCTTCTCCCAGGAAGACCCGATCAGACTCGGAATCCCGTTTTACAAGACATTTCGACAATGGTAAAACAAGACCAGCAAAGCCTCCCGTTATGCCGACAAATCCCGATAGGAGCTGCACATATCTCGTTCTCAGGGCACACCGGATTGTCCAAACCTCCGGTAGGCCAGCCCAGAGTTGCCCCTGGTGGCCACCGGCGATTGACAGGTTGGACCAACACTCACAACGAGCACTGGCCCGGGGGGGATAATAATATAAAGATGACCCTCGAGAGCGCGACTCCCAAGGGAAAAAGGGATAGGTGAGGCAAATGGTAAAACCATGGTTGGGCTTGCTGGAGGAGTTTTATTCAAAGCGAACTGCCAAGGGGGTCCCATAAATCACCCGACCGTGTAAGGAACGCAAAATCCGGGAACATAACACCGGTATGACGGAAACTAGGGCGGCAAGAGTGGAACAAAACACTAGGCAAAAGGCCGAGTCTTCCACCCTTTACCAAATATATAGATGCATTAATAATATAAGAGATATTGTGATATCCCAACAAAATCCTGTCCACCATGGAGCAATCTTCAACTTCACCTGCAACTAGCAACGCTATAAGAGGGCTGAGCAAAGTGGTAACATAGCCAAACAACGGTTTGCATAGGTAAGCTGTCAAAGGTTAGAGGTTCATGGCAACATGGGATGGCTTGAATAAACAGGTGATAGGTAGCGCAGCATAGCGATAGAACGAAGCAACTAGCATAGCAATGATAGTAGTGAGATCCAGGGTAGCGGTCATCTTGCCTGAAATCCCGCAAGGAAGAAGAACGAGTCCATGAAGAAGACGAATGGATGAAGTCGAACCAAGCGTAGACGAACGAATCCTCACGATCGCAACGAAACATGAACTATCGAAAAGAAGCACACAACATAGTAAACACGCCACACATGAACAAGGCATGATGCACAACAAGCATGATGCATGACAAAGCTATATGAAGCTACTCATGGCAAGAGATGATGCAGACAAGAGCAACACATCAAGGCAAGTTTAAATGAGGCCGGGAACAACATATAACAATTCCGGTAAGTCCTCATATGCATATTTCGAAATTGGCCCAGATCTGAATAAACCTTATGTTCAAGTTGTTAAACAGCAAGTTAAGATGCACCAAGATTATCTACACGAGATTCTAGTCAAGTTACATATAAAGTTCATTTAGATCGGAGCTACGGTCTAGAAGATATGAGCAAAACAAGTTAAACATGGCATTGATGCAAAATGCACCCAAACATCAAGCAAACACCTCAAAACATGGATGCAACAGGATAATATGAAACTACATGCAATTCTAAGCAAGTTCCATATAGAGCACACTCAAAACGGAGCAACGGTTCAACACATGCACACTATACAAGTTTAAAGGACAAGCTGTCTAAAACAGCAACTAGGCATATTGCAAGCATCAAAACAACATACTACAGCACCTCAACATAACAACAAAAGGCATGGGCATGATGTACAGGTAAGGCATTACAAAACATGAACACTGAGCTATCTCCAGAAATCACTAGAACATGCTCAAACACACATGGTAAGATTGCAAGTTATAACAATTCAGACTTTGCAGAAAATAACATCACGATGCAATGTTCAGAGCTATCAAACAACATGTTACATGAACTTATAATGGAAAACAAAGGCATGGCATGAATCTACTAAATGTATAGATCAAAAGACCCTTACTGACCATAAGCCATAAAGGATCAGAAACTATGATGGCACCCACGTAAACATAGCAAGTTATTATTACAGATTCATACATGGCAGGAACATAATTATGAAGGCATGTAGATGAGCTTGTGCAACTCACTACAGAGCAATACATGGCATGGCAAGGCACCCAACAGTAAGAAGGCATGTTTGTGAAGCTAAGCATGGCAATAGCAAGTTCATAGGGTGCATGGATCACTAGCAAAACACATGGAAACAACTGAACTTAATGTTAACAGGCTGACAGCAACATTATGAAGCAACTTTAGAGCAAGATTACAACAAGCTACAGCAACCTATAAATGCAACCAGGGGCATGGATGGATAGAGGATGACATCTAGATCAAAACATGTTTATAGAACATCTCCAGATTATGCATAGAATGATTAGTAGAAACATGTTTATATAGCATCATGAAATAACAGATTCAGCCTAGCAAAACAGCAACATCATGAACACTACTTAACAAGCTCGATACACTCACCACAAGTCATTGCATGACAAGATAATAAGAGCATCATCAAGAAGACATGTTTGTGTAACAAACCAAGTCAAGAACAAGTCCAAAGCATGCAAGGATCAACTATAGCAAGCTTGGCTAAATTGAATAACAAGTAAACAATCTGCCAGGAAACATTTTGAAGCAAAAGTAGAGCACGAAAATGACATGCTAGGCTACTCCATAATTGGAACCAAGGGCATGAATTGATAGAGCATAACCATGTTTTCAAAACACCCTTACTGAAGTATCTCAAAATATGCATGGATCTCTCTGTAGTATCAAGTTTACATGGCATCAAAATAATAGCAGAACAGGGACTAAAATCTGCAACGTCACGATGCCTAGTTTGCATGCTTGTGCTAGTCACCACGTTGATCACAAAAATACATGGCATACACCACTGTAAAGAAGACATGGCATAGTTCAAAACACATGTAGACATCAACCTCATAGGATGCACACATCAATCATGGCAAAAATGACAAAAGAGCTCGTGCTGATAACAGACAGCAGAAAACATCATAAAGCACTCTTACAACGATGATTCAGGCATCAACGAGGCCTCAAATTAATATGATGCAATGTAATGAAATGATGTACTCGTTGAGACGAACAATTCGACATATTACACGCACAAAACGGAGCTACGGATGCAGAGTTACGATGGCATGAACATGGCATAAAAATTACAAAATCTGGGACGGGCGATTTCGGGGAAGGGGAAAGTCAACCTTAGGTATACCCAGATCTGGATCCGGGCGGCACGGATCCCGAGGATCGCCGGAGTTTCGCCGGAGGAGAGGAAGACGGCGGCTGGAGCTTGGGGAGGAGGGCGCCGGCGACGGGGAGCAGAGGAGGCGACCGGGGCGGCGTCCGGCGGGGCGCAGCGCGCGGATCCGTGGCCGGGGAGGCCGGATCCGGCGGCCGGCGGAGCTCCAGCTCGGTGGGGTCGACAGGGCGAGGCGGCGGGCACCGGCGGCGCGGGGCCGGGGAGGCACGGCGGCGAGG
>NC_041381.1:122218043-122251462 GCF_002162155.2 Triticum dicoccoides | reverse complement strand
GACGACCGGAGGCGCGGGCACGCTCGGGCAGCGGCGCCGGCGCGCGGGCCGGCGGCGCGGCCGGATGGGCTCCGGCGGGCCGCGCCCGGGCGAGCCGGCCGGCGGCGGCTGGAGGCGGGGAGTGCCACGCGGCGGGAGGCGATTGGGCGCGGGGCGGCGGCTGGACGTGTCCGGTCCGGTCCGGACATGTCCGGCGCGGCGCGGAGGGGAAATTAGGGTTTCGGGGAGAAATTGATCCGAAAATGGAGAGGGGGAGACGTTTTTATAGGTGGAGGGTGCTAGGAGAGTCCAAATGAGGAGCGGTTTTCGGCCACGCGATCGTGATCGAACGACCGAGAGCATGGAGGGGAGTTAGGTGGGTTTTGGGCCAGTTTGGAAGGGGTGTTGGGCTGCAAAGAGAAAGGAGGGTTTACGGTTACCCGGTTAACCGTTGGAGTACCAAACGACCTCCAAATGGCACGAAACTTGACAGGCGGTCTACCGGTGCTATACCAAGGCTGCTTGGCAAGCCTCGGGCCATTCCGAGAAAGTTCAACACCCGCTCACAACGAGAAACAAAAGGGGGACGCCGGAGGACATAGGAGCGCCGGATTGCAAAACGGACAACGGGGAAAATGCTCGGATGCATGAGACGAACACGTATGCAAAATGAAATGAACATGATGACATGATAAAATGCAACACGCAAGCAAATGACATGGCAACAACGGCGAATAACTGGCAGACACCTGTCGCAACGAATCCGGGGCGTTACAGATAAAGTCCGAACACTTTCACAAGTGCGGCACCCCGAACTTATAGCATTATATGAATCGGCTCCGAATCATGTCTTGGGTCAATAGTTGGGTTTGCCCAGCTCCCATGTTTGGCACCTTACGTTCCGTTCTATCAGCTAAGGTAGCACTAGGAGAACCACTGCGATTGCGCCCCGGTTGAGCTAGGTTAACGCCTCAGTGGAGAAAGCTAAAACTGACTGTCATGATTAGGCGAGAGACTGGTCGCTGTTCGAGAGGTCCTTTCGGGTCCTTAAAGACCTACGCCGCTTCGAGCGAAGTTCTGGATAATGTCCGACAAAGGCGTGGATAGCGCCCCTAATTCGGTCTTCCGAATACTAGGGGCTTCGCCGAAATTTAAAATTATAGAATTCTATGGCTAAGTGAGAGTGTTCAAGCACTATAAGTCCGGTTGCCTTGTTCGTTGTGTTGAGCGCCTCCCTAGATGGACCCAAAAATGGGAACAAGAGTGCTCAAGTTTATCCCGAACACCCCAGCACTCGTGGCATGGGGGCTGAAGCCGACGACTTGCCATCTCTCAGATTTAATAAACGGCCGCACAGAAGGTAATATTTTAAATTAACAAGCGTTGCTTTGCGCATATGAACAAAGTTTTCAGCGCACAGGATAACACATTGCGAATTTACTCAATAATTACATCCCTGGGGCACTCATCCGCAATTTTGCGGGCACCCTTCAGGACAGTCTTATAGTACATCTCGGGCGTACAATATTCCTTGCCCGCTGGTGGCGCGTCAGTGATTAGCTTCTCCACATCCAGCTTGCCCCAATGCACCTTTGCGCGGGCAAGGGCCCGACGAGCACCTTCAATACAGGCGGAGCGCTTGATAACCTCCACCCAGGGGCACGCATCCACCAACCGTTGCACGATACCGAAGTAGCTCCCAGGCATGGCCTCTCCAGGCCACAGCCAGACTATATGGCCCTTCAAGGCCTGCTCGGCCACCTTGTGGAGCTCGACCAGCTACTTCAGCTGGTCGCTAGGGGGCACCGGATGGCCGGCCTCAGCATACTGAGACCAGAAGACCTTCTCCGTTGAGCTCCCCTCCTCGGCTCGGTAGAATGCGACGGCATCAGACACGCTGCGAGGCAGATCTGCAAACGCCCCTGGAGAGCTCCGAATTCGGGTAAGTAACACATAATTTACATTCACATGCTTGCTTTGCATGAAAAATGCCTTACCCTCCGCTATCTTCCTCACCAACTCAATCTCCTGAAGGGACTTATCGGCATCGGCCTTGGCAGTCTTGGCACTTTCGAGAGCCGAGGCAAGCTCGGACTCTCGAGTCTTTGAGTCACGCTTCAAACTCTCATGCTTTTCCATGAGAGCCTGGAGCTCTTGCCGAACCACCCCCACCCGCGCCTCCTGCTTTTCTCGCTCTGCCCGTTCCGCGGCCGCATTGCATTCGGCCGCAGACACGGCCTCCTTCAGGGTCGCCACCTTGTTCGTGGCCCCTGCAGTACCCATGTTATCCTTGTTATTTTTTGTTGCAACCTAAATCCTTTTCTGTAAGGTACAAGTTCAAAGTGCTGTTACTCACCTTCTTTGTCCTGGAGCTTCTTCTTGGCGCGGCCGAGCTCCTGCTTCAAAGCACCGACCTTCGCAGTCAGTGCGGCAGAGGTCAGCAGCGCAGCCTGCAACCCATATTGACATAATTTTTTAGCAACCCTCCGTATATCTTCTTTTTTTTCAGATCCTCAGTCCGGCTTTTCTTTCCGAACACCGAACCGAGCATCAGGGGCTACTGTCTATGCAGTATTACATTGCATATTTTTAACTTCTTACCTCAAAGCCTGATAGAAGGCTATTGCAGGCTTCGGTCAGCCCGCTCTTGGCAAGCTGTACCTTCTGAATCACCCCACTCATAATAGTCCGGTGTTCTTCCTTGATGGAAGCGCTCTGCAGCGCCTCCAACAAATTGTCCGGCGCCTCCAGTTGGACGGAAGCCGCCGGCGTCACGGTCTTGCCCCTCGTGCGAAGGGGGCGCCGGCCGGACTCCGGAACCACTGCGGGTTCTGATATGGAGTCCGGCGCAAAGTCCGGGAGGACGCCTTGTGGCGCCTCCGGAGCCTCCCCCTGATGGGTCCCTTCTGGGGATCCCACCTTGGCGTCCTCGGTGTCGCGAGGGGTGGAGGCGGTCGGGATGGACTCTACATCCGACGGAGCTGTAACGCCCCGGATACAACTTTCCATATTCGTAACTCCAACTCTTGCCTTTTCCGGAGATGCGATATGTTATTTCCTCCGTGATTGGGTTTTTGTCTGTTGTTTTGCATTTTGTTCTTGTTATGCATCTCATCTCATGTCATCATGCGCATTGCATCGGCATCGTTTTCATAAAACTTGCATCCGTTCGTGTTCCACCGATTCTCTCCGTTGTCCGTTCTGAGCCCGACCACACTCGCACGCGCCCGCGGCACCTCCGAAATATTATTTTATAAGTGGCATAAAAATGTTCTCGGAATGGGTTGCAACTTGTCATGCGGTCTTATTATAGTGTAGACAGGCCGCCTGTCAAGTTACGTCGCATTCGGAGTCCGTTTGACTGCCCAACCGTTATATTTATAACCGCGATATAGTCAGTTTAATCGTCGGATGTTTCGGTCTCCGAAACTGCTGCCGAGCCTCTCTCTCTCTCTCTCTTCTCTCTTGCAGCCCATGGCCTCTCTGCACAGCCACCAACCCCTTTGCGCGTGTCCGAAACTTCCCCAAACCCGAACCGTACGGTCACGACCGATGGGTCCTGATCATCACCAAACATCTCTAAATCATCATCGGTTTCTCTTTTGGACTCCCTAGCTATTTTATTTGTGACCGTCCGATTACGATCGGAGGGACCTAACCGCCCTAAACTGTTTTCATCTGTTATAAATAACAGCCTAACCCTAGTCCTAACATGTCCCATCCAACTATTCCCTGCGGCCGCCACCCTCTTCCTCGGGATTCCCCGATCCAATCCATCCATTCCACGCAGCCGATCCGACCACGCCCCTTGTTTTCAGCACCGGGCCAGCCCCTTCCTCCCCTCGATCCACCCAACCACAGCGCTGCCTCCACCTTGCAAATTCTTCAATCCACCCAACCAGAGCCCTCCCATGGCTCCCTTCATTTCCTCCCTCCTCCTGGCCGAGGAACCAGCCTCCTCGCGCCCATGCCTGCCTGATTCCGCAGAAACCTCGCCGGAGACCAGCGCCTCCTCTGCTCCGTCCCGCACGCACGAGCCCAACGGGAGAGGAGCTCCTCACCAGCGTGCTCCTCACCCACGCCCGCGCCCGCAACCAGGCACCCGAGGCTGAGCCTCCTGCCTCGTCCGCGCGTCCGCACCGGCGACCACCAGGACTACGTCGCCCTCTCCTTCACTTTCTTCCTCCCTTGCCTCTCTCTCACAGTCGTGCCCCCTCCTCTGCTTTGCGCCTCCCGAGCAGCAACCAGGAGCCCGAGCTCCATCTGCTGCGCCCGCAACCTGCATTGTCCCCGATGCCGGCAAGTTCACCGCCGCCAAGCCGTCGTCCTCTCCGTCAGCCTCGAGCCCCACTCGTCATCGCCCGCTCGCGCCTGAACCACGGCCGTCGCGCCGCCCCTCCGCGACGAGCTCCGCCGCCCGAAACTGCACCGTCGCCTGCTGCATTCCCTATCGCCATCGTCTTCAACGGCTCCTGACGAGGACGGCGCCCTCCTGTCCGTCTCGGGCGCCCAGTCCGTCCGCGCCTCGCCTTCCTCCACCTCGTCGACCTGTTGGGGAACGTAGCAGAAATTCAAAAATTTCCTACGTGTCACCAAGATCTATCTATGGAGAGACCAGCAATGAGTAGAAAGAGAGTGCATCTACATACCCTTGTAGATCGCTAAGCGGAAGCGTTCAAGTGAACGGGGTTGATGGAGTCGTACTTGTCGTGATTCAGATCACCGATGATCAAGTGCCGAACGGACGGCACCTCCGCGTTCAACACACGTACAGCCCGGTGACGTCTCCCACGCCTTGATCCAGCAAGGAGAGAGGGAGAGGTTGAGGAAGACTCCATCCAACAGAAGCACAACGGCGTGGTGGTGATGGAGGAGCGTGGCAATCCAGCAGGGCTTCGCCAAGCACCATGGGAGAGAAGGAGGGAGAGGGGCAGGGCTGCACCAATGAGAGATCAAATCGCGTGTTATGGGCAGCCCCATGCCTCAATATATATAGGGGGGAAGGGGGCTGCACCCCCTTTAGGGTTTTCACCCCCTAGGGGCGGCGGCCAGCCCTAGATGGGTTTTGGGGTGCGGCCAAGAGGGGGGGAGGAGTCCATCCTCCCCAAGGCACCTCGGAGGTGCCTTCCCCCTTGAGGACTCTTCCCTCTAGGGTTCCCTAGGCGCATGGGCCTCTTGGGGCTGGTGCCCTTGGCCCATGTAGGCCAAGGCGCACCCCCTACAGTCCATGTGGCCCCCCGGGGCAGGTGGCCCCACCCGGTGGGCCCCCGAGACCCTTCCGGTGGTCCCGGTACAATACCGATGACCCCGAAACTTGTCCCGATGGCCGAAACAGGACTTCCTATATATAAATCTTTACCTCCGGACCATTCCGGAACTCCTCGTGACGTCCGGGATCTCATCCGGGACTCCGAACAACATTCGGTAACCACATACAAGCTTCCTTTATAACCCTAGCGTCATCGAACCTTAAGTGTGTAGACCCTACGGGTTCGGGAGACATGCAGACATGACCGAGACGTTCTCCGGTCAATAACCAACAGCGGGATCTGGATACCCATGATGGGTCCCACATGTTCCACGATGATCTCATCGGATGAACCACGATGTCAAGGACTCAATCGATCCCGTATACAATTCCCTTTGTCTATCGGTATGTTACTTGCCCGAGATTCGATCGTCGGTATCCAATACCTTGTTCAATCTCGTTACCTGCAAGTCACTTTACTCGTTCCGTAACACATCATCCCGTGATCAACTCCTTGGTCACATTTGCGCATATGATGATGTCCTACCGAGTGGGCCCAGAGATACCTCTCCATTTACATGGAGTGACAAATCCCAGTCTCGATCCGCATAAAACAATAGGTACTTTCGGAGATACCTGTAGTGCACCTTTATAGTCACCCAGTTACGTTGTGACGTTTGATACACCCAAAGCACTCCTACGGTATCCAGGAGTTACACGATCTCATGGTCAAAGGAAGAGATACTTGACATTGGCAAAGCTCTAGCAAACGAACTACACGATCTTTGTGCTAGTCTTAGGATTGGGTCTTGTCCATCACATCATTCTCCTAATGATGTGATCCCGTTATCAACGACATCCAATGTCCATAGCCAGGAAACCATGACTATCTGTTGATCACAACGAGCTAGTCAACTAGAGGCTCACTAGGGACATATTGTGGTCTATGTATTCACACGTGTATTACGATTTCCGGATAATACAGTTATAGCATGAATAAAAGACTATTATCATGAACAAAGAAATATAATAATAACTTATTTATTATTGCCTCTAGGGCATATTTCCAACAGTCTCCCACCTGCACTAGAGTCAATAATCTAGTTCACATCGCCATGTGACTAATACCCAAGAGTTTACTAGAGTCAGTAGTCTAGTTCACATCACTATGTGATTAACACTCAATGAGTTTTATGTTTGATCATGTTGCTTGTGAGAGAGGTTTTTAGTCAACGGGTCTGAACCTTTCAGATCCGTGTGTGCTTTACAAATCTCTATGTCATCTCCTAGATGTAGCTACCACGCTCTATTTGGAGCTATTCCAAATAACTGTTCTACTTGGAGCTATTCTAAATTATTGCTCCATTATATGTATCCGGTCTCTCTACTCAGAGCTATCCGGATAGGTGTCAAGCTTGCATCGTCGTAACCTTTACGACGAACTCTTTTACCACCTCCATAATCGAGAAAATTCCTTAGTCCACTAGTTACTAAGGATAACTTTGACCGTTGTCCTGTGAGCCATTCTTGGATCACTCTTGTACCCCTTGACTGACTCATGGCAAGGCACACTTCAGGTGCGGTACACAGCATAGCATACTGAAGAGCCTACGTTTTAAGCATAGGGGACGACCTTCGTCCTTTCTCTCTATTCTGCCGTGGTCTAGCTTTAAGTCTTAACTTCGTACCTTACAATTCAGGCAAGAACTCCTTCTTTGACTGGTCCATCTTGAACACCTTCAAGATCATGTCAAGGTATGTGCTAATTTGAAAGTACTATTAAGCGTTTTGATCTATCCTTATAGATCTTGATGCTCAATGTTCAAGTAGCTTAATCCAGGTTTTCTATTGAAAAACACCTTTCAAATAACCCTATATGCTTTCTAGAAATTCTACATCATTTCTGATCTACATATACTCATCAGAAATTCTATAGTGCTCCCACTCACTTCTTTGGAAATACAAGTTTCTCATAAACTTTGTACAAACCCAAAATCTTTGATCATCATCAAAGCACACATTCCAACTCCGAGATGCTCACTCCAGTCCTTAGAAGGATCGCTGGAGCTAGCATACCTTTTAGCATCCTTAGGATCGACAAAAACTTTCTGATTGTATTACCTACAATCTTTCCTCACGAAAACTGGTAAGGAAACTCGTTTTGATATCCATCTGCCAGATTTCATAAATACAGCTAATGCTAACATGAATCCGACGGACTTTAAGCATCGCTACGGATGAGAAAATCTCATCGTAGTCAACTCCTTGAACTTGTGAAAAAACACTTCGCCACAAGTCGAGCTTCGTAGATGGTGACATTACCATCCACGTCCGTCTTCTTCTTAAAGATCCATTTATCTTAATGGCTTGCCGATCATCGGGCAAGTCCACCAAAGTCCATGCCTTGTTCTGATACATGGATCCTATCTCGGATTTCATGGCTTCTAACCATTTGTCGGAATTTGGGCCCACCATCGCTTCTCCATAGCTCGTAGGTTCATTGTTGTCTAGCAACATGACCTTCAAGACAGGATCACCGTACCACTCTGAAGTAGTACGCATCCTTGTCACCCTATGAGGTACGGCAGTGACTTGATCCGAAACTTCATGATCACTATCATAAGCTTCTACTTCAATTGGTGTAGGTGCCACAGGAACAACTCCCTGTGCCCTGTCACACACTAGTTGAAGAGACGGTTCAATAACCTCATCAAGTCTCCACCATCCTCCCACTCAATTCTTTCGAGAGAAACTTTTCCTCGAGAAAGGACCTGATTCTAGAAAGAATCCATATTGCTTTCGGATCTGAATTAGGAGGTATACCCAACTGTTTTGGGTTTCCTATGAAGATGCATTTTATCCGCTTTGGGTTCGAGCTTATCAACCTGAAACTTTTTCATATAAGCGTCGCAGCCCCAAACTTTTAAGAAACGACAACTTAGGTTTCTCTAAACCATAATTCATACGGTGTCATCTCATCGGAATTACGTGGTGCCCTATTTAAAGTGAATGTGGTTGTCTCTAATGCCTAACCCATGAACGACAGTGGTAATTCGATAAGAGACATCATGGTACGCACCATATCCAATAGGGTGCAACTATGATGTTCGGACACACCATCACACTATGGTGTTCTAGCCGGTATTAATTATGAAACAATTTCCACAATGTCTTAATTGTGTGCCAAAACTCGTAACTCAGATATTCATCTTTATGATCGTATCATAGACATTTTATCCTCTTGTCACAATGATCTTCTACTTCACTCTGAAATTACTTGAACCATTCAATAATTCAGAGTTGTGTTTCATCAAGTAAATATTCTCAACATCTACTCGAATCATCTGTGAAGTAAGAACATAACGATATTCACTGCATGCCTCAGCATTTATTGGACTGCACACATCAAAATGTGTTACTTCCAACAAGTTGCTATCTTGTTCCATCTTACTGAAACCGAGGCTTTTCAGTCATCTTGCCCATGTGGTATGATTTGCATATCTCAAGTGATTCAAAATCAAGTGAGTTCAAACGGTCCATTTGCATGGAGTTTCTTCATGCATATATACCAATAGACATGGTTCGCATGTCTCAAACTTTTCAAAATTGAGTGAGTCCAAAGATCCATCAACATGGAGCTTCTTCATGCGTTTTATACCATTATGACTTACATGGCAGTGCCACAAGTAAGTGGTACTATCATTACTATCTTATATCTTTTGGCATGAAAATGTGTATCCCTACGATCAAGATTCAATAAACCATTCCTTTAGGTGCAAGAGCACTTATTCAGGTTTAATACTAATCTTGATGGTAGAGGGAGCGTGCGATGTTAGATCACATCAAACTTGGAAACACTTCCAACACATATTGTCAGCTCACCTTTAGCTAGTCTCCGTTTTATTCCGTAGCTTTTATTTCGAGTTACTAACACTTAGCAACCGAACCGGTATCTAATACCCTGGTGCTACTAGGAGTACTAGTAAAGTACACATTAACATAATGTATATCCAATATACTTCTATCGACCTTGCCAGCCTTCTCATCTACCAAGTATCTAGGGTAATCCTGCTCCAGTGGTTGTTCCCCTTATTACAGAAGCACTTAGTCTCGGGTTTGGGTTCAACCTCGGGTTTCTTAATTGGTGCAGCAGCTGATTTGCCGTTTCATGAAGTATCCCTTCTTTCCCTTGCCCTTCTTGAAACTAGTGGTTTCATCAACCATCAACAATTGATGCTCCTTCTTGATTTCTACTTTCGCGATGTCAAACAACGCGAATACCTCAAGGATCATCATCTCTATCCTTGATATGTTATAGTTCATCACGAAGCTCTAGCAGCTTGGTGGCAATGACTTTGGGGAAACATCACTATCTCATCTGGAAGATCAACTCCCACTCGATTCAAGTGATTGTTGCACTCAGACAATCTGAGCACAAGCTCAACGATTGAGCTTTTCTCCCTTAGTTTGCAGGCTAAGAAAATCGTCAGAGGTCTTATACCTCTTGACATGGGCACGAGCCTGAAATCCTAATTTCAGCCCTCGAAACATCTCATATGTTCCGCAATATTTCGAAAACGTCTTTGGTGCCTCTACTTAAACCATTTAACTGAACTATCACGTAGTTATCAAAACGTGTATGTCCGATGTTCACAACATCCACAAACGACGTTTGGGGTTCAGCACACTGAGCGGTGCATTAAGGACATAAGCTTTCTACTGTCTGCATAATTGCTACTTTCAACTTTCAACTATATTTTCTCTAGGAACATATCTAAAACAGTAGAACTAAAGCGTGAGCTACGACATAATTTGCAAAAAGTCTTTTGACTATGTTCAAGATAATTAAGTTCATCTTATGAACTCCCACTTAGATAGACATCCCTCTGGTCATCTAAGTGATCACATGATCCGAGTCAACTAGGCCGTGTCCCATCATCATGTGAGACGGACTAGTCATCATCGGTGAACATCTTCATGTTGATCGTATCTACCATACGACTCATGCTCGACCTTTCGGTCTCCGTGTTCCGAGGCCATGTCTGCACATGCTAGGCTCGTCAAGTTAACCCTAAGTGTTTTCGCTGTGTAAAACTGTCTTACACCCGTTGTATGTGAACGTAAGAATCCATCACACCCGATCATCACGTGGTGCTTAGAAGCGACGAACTGTAGCAACGGTGCACAGTTAGGGGAGAACACTTCTTGAAATTTTGTAAGGGATCATCTTATTTACTACCGTCGTCCTAAGCAAACAAGATGCATAAACATGATAAACATCACATGCAATCAAATAGTGACATGATATGGCCATGATCGTCATCTTGAAATTTTGCTCCTTTTGATCTTCATCTTTGGGGCTCCATGATCGTCATCGTCACCGGCACGACACCATGATCTCCATCATCATGATCTCCATCATCGTGTCTTCATGAAGTTGTCACGCCAACGACTACTTCTACTTCTATGACTAACGCATTTAGCAATAAAGTAAAGTAGTTTACATGGCGTTCTTCAATGACACGTAGGTCATACAAAAAATAAAGACAACTCCTATGGCTCCTGCCGGTTGTCATACTCATCGACATGCAAGTCGTGAATCCTATTACAAGAACATGATCAATCTCATACATCACATATCATTCATCACATTCTTCTTGGCCATATCACATCACATAGCATACCCTGCAAAAACAAGTTAGACGTCCTCTAATTGTTGTTGCATGTTTTACATGGCTGCTATGGGTTTCTAGCAAGAATGTTTCTTACCTACGCAAAACCACAACGTGATATGCCAATTGCTATTTACCCTTCATAACGACCCTTCTCATCGAATCCGTTCCGACTAAAGTGCGAGAGACTGGCACCCGCTAGCCACCTTATGCACCAAGTGCATGTCAATCGGTGGAACCTGTCTCGCGTAAGAGTACGTGTAAGGTCGGTCCGGGCCGCTTCATCCCACAAATACCGTCGAAACAAGATTGGACTAGTAACGGTAAGCATATTGAACAACATCAACGCCCACAACTACTTTGTGTTCTACTCGTGCAAAGAATCTACGCAATAGACCTAGCTCATGATGCCACTGTTGGGGAACGTAGCAGAAATTCAAAAATTTCCTACGTGTCACCAAGATCTATCTATGGAGAGACCAGCAACGAGTAGAAAGAGAGTGCATCTACATACCCTTGTAGATCGCTAACAGGAAGCGTTCAAGTGAATGGGGTTGATGGAGTCGTACTCGTCGTGATTCAGATCACCGATGATCAAGTGCCGAACGGACGGCACCTCCGCGTTCAACACACGTACAGCCCGGTGACGTCTCCCACGCCTTGATCCAGCAAGGAGAGAGGGAGAGGTTGAGGAAGACTCCATCCAACAGCAGCACAACGGCGTGGTGGTGATGGAGGAGCGTGGCAATCCAGCAGGGCTTCGCCAAGCACCATGGGAGAGGAGGAGGAGGGAGAGGGGCAGGGCTGCACCAATGAGAGATCAAATCGCGTGTTATGGGCAGCCCCATGCCTTAATATATATAGGGGGGAAGGGGGCTGCGCCCCCTTTAGGGTTTTCACCCCCTAGGGGCGGCGGCCAGCCCTAGATGGGTTTTGGGGTGCGGCCAAGAGGGGGGGAGGAGTCCATCCTCCCCAAGGCACCTCGGAGGTGCCTTCCCCCTTGAGGACTCTTCCCTCTAGGGTTCCCTAGGCGCATGGGCCTCTTGGGGCTGGTGCCCTTGGCCCATGTAGGCCAAGGTGCACCCCCTACAGCCCATGTGCCCCCCCGGGGCAGGTGGCCCCACCCGGTGGGCCCCCGAGACCCTTCCGGTGGTCCCGGTACAATACCGATGACCCCGAAACTTGTCCCGATGGCCGAAACAGGACTTCCTATATATAAATCTTTACCTCCGGACCATTCCGGAACTCCTCGTGACGTCCGGGATCTCATCCGGGACTCCGAACAACATTCGGTAACCACATACAAGCTTCCTTTATAACCCTAGCGTCATCGAACCTTAAGTGTGTAGACCCTACGGGTTCGGGAGACATGCAGACATGACCGAGACGTTCTCCGGTCAATAACCAACAGTGGGATCTGGATACCCATGATGGCTCCCACATGTTCCACGATGATCTCATCGGATGAACCATGACGTCAAGGACTCAATCGATCCCGTATACAATTCCCTTTGTCTATCGGTATGTTACTTGCCCGAGATTCGATCGTCGGTATCCAATACCTTGTTCAATCTCGTTACCGGCAAGTCACTTTACTCGTTCCGTAACACATCATCCCGTGATCAACTCCTTGGTCACATTTGCGCATATGATGATGTCCTACCGAGTGGGCCCAGAGATACCTCTCCGTTTACATGGAGTGACAAATCCCAGTCTCGATCCGCATAAAACAATAGGTACTTTCGGAGATACCTGTAGTGCATCTTTATAGTCACCCAGTTACGTTGTGACGTTTGATACACCCAAAGCACTCCTACGGTATCCAGGAGTTACACGATCTCATGGTCAAAGGAAGAGATACTTGACATTGGCAAAGCTCTAGCAAACGAACTACACGATCTTTGTGCTAGTCTTAGGATTGGGTCTTGTCCATCACATCATTCTCCTAATGATGTGATCCCGTTATCAAAGACATCCAATGTCCATAGCCAGGAAACCATGACTATCTGTTGATCACAACGAGCTAGTCATCTAGAGGCTCACTAGGGACATATTGTGGTCTATGTATTCACACGTGTATTACGATTTCCGGATAATACAGTTATAGCATGAATAAAAGACTATTATCATGAACAAAGAAATATAATAATAACTTATTTATTATTGCCTCTAGGGCATATTTCCAACACGACCCCCCCCCCCCGGATCCGGCGCCGGCCCGCCGGATCTCGCCGTCTCCGCCCTCCATCCTTCACCTCTTCGCCGGATCCCGTCGCCGACCTGCGCCAAGTCCCGCTCCTGCCTCTGTTCGAGAGGAGGAGGGTGCAGTCGCGTAGCCATGTTGACCGCTCCTCTCCGTCCCGCTTGTCTCGCGTCGCCAGCATGGACGATCGCCACGTCGCCCGCAAAGGCCTCTGCAGCTGTCGCTTAGGCCATAGCCCGCGTCGCCAGGCCCAGCAGCCCCCCTGCCGGCCTCATCATCTCTCCACCAACGGGCCGAAGCCCATGGGCGAGCAGCCCCCAGTGCCTCTCTGGTTTTTTTCACCGATTGGGCCAGACTGGATTCAGCCCGTTGTGTTTTTTTTTTCCTGCTGCGAATTTAGACTTTATCCAGTGTTTAACAGATTTGCAGAAACCCTCCTATATTCATGCATTAATAACTCACAAATGGTGCATCGGAATTAAATGATTTAAACATGTAAAATGCTCAGAAAATTGTGTAGATTAATAATATGTCATTTTCATCCCATGTTAAAAATGTTTAACTTGCTGTTTATTTAAATTTGCTAATATGCCATGTTAAAATACTTTAATTCATAACTAAATAACCGTAGCTCCAAATTAATTAAACTTTATATGTAAATGGGGTGGAAAAATGCCTAGATTAACATGGTGCACTTTATTTTCTTGTTTAACAACTCTAAAATTATGTAATAGGCAGAACAGTACCAAATCTAAAATATGCATATGGGGGTCTTCCGGAATTGTTGTTTGTTGTTCCGGCCTCATTTTAAACTTGCCTAGATGGGTAGTTTTATTATGTTTCACCTCTTGCCATGTTTAATAACATTTAATATTGTTGGGTACAAAACCGAGAGAGAACTAAATAATCGATGTGGTGTTTGGTCAATATGCAACTTGTTGCATATTGAGCTCCACTTAACTTGTAGTATTGTTTGTTGCACTTTGCCATGCCATGCCTCTTTAAACTGGACATGCATCATACTTGTCTTTGCATCATGCCATGTTTATGCTTGTGTGTTTACCATGTTGTTTGTTTCTTTCCGATGTTGCTTCTCAGTTCCGGTAATGTTGCGTTCGTGAGGATTCGTTCGACTGCTCCCGTTCGTCTTCTTCATGGACCCGTTCTTTTTCCTAGCGGGATTTCAGGCAAGATGACCGCTACCCTGGATCTCACTACTATCATTGCTATGCTAGTTGCTTCGTTCTATCGCTTTGCTGCGTTACCTATCTTTTGGTCATCAAGCCTCCCAAATTGCCATGAACCTCTAACCTTTGACACCCTTCCTAGCAAACCGTTGCTTGGCTATGTTACCGCTTCGCTCAGCCCCTCTTGTAGCGTTGCTAGTTGCAGGTGAAGTTGAAGATTGCTCCATGGTGGACAGGATTTTGGTTGGGATATCACAATATCTCTTATATTATTAATGCATCTATATATTTGGTAAAGGGTGGAAGGCTCGGCCTTATGCCTGGTGTTTTGTTCCACTCTTGCCGCCCTAGTTTCCGTCATACCGGTGTTATGTTCCCGGATTTTGCGTTCCTTACGCGGTCGGGTGATTTATGGGACCCCCTTGACAGTTCGCTTTGAATAAAACTCCTCCAGCAAGGCCCAACCTTGGTTTTACCATTTGCCTCACCACCACCTATATTTCCCTTGGGAGTAATTAACCCAAGGGTCATCTTTATTTTAGCCCCCCCCGGGCCAGTGCTTGTCTAAGTGTTGGTCCAAACCGGGCAGACTACGGGGCCACCTCGGGGCAACTCGAGGGCTGGTTTTACTCGTAGACTGACCTATCCGGTGTTGCCCTGAGAACGAGATATGCGCAACTCCTATCGGGATTGTCGGTGCATCGGGCGGCTTTGCTGGTCTTGTTTTACCATTGTCGAAATGTCTTGTAAACCGGGATTCCGAGTCTGATCGGGTCTTCCTGGGAGAAGGTCTATTCCTTCGTTGATCGCGAGAGCTTGTCATGGGCTAAGTTGGGACACCCCTGCAGGGTATAATCTTTCGAAAGCCGTGCCTGCGGTTATAGGCAGATGGGAATTTGTTAATGTCCGGTTGTAGATAACTTGACACCAGATCCGAATTAAAACGCATCAACCGTGTGTGTAGCCGTGATGGTCTCTTCTCGGCGGAGTCCGGGAAGTGAACACTGTCTTTGGGTTATGTTTGACGTAAGTAGGAGTTCAGGATCACTTCTTGATCATTGCTAGCTTCACGACCATTCCGCTTGCTCTCTTCTCGCTCTTATTTGCGTATGTTAGCCACCATATATGCTTAGTCGCTGCTGCTGCCTCACCACTTTACCCCTTCCTTTCCCTTTAAGCTTTGCTAGTCTTGATACCCATGGTAATGGGATTGCTGAGTCCTCATGGCTCATAGATTACTACAACAACAGTTGCAGGTATAGGTTCTGTGATGTCCATGATGCGAGAGCGATGCTTGCTTGCGTTGAGTTCTTCTTCTGCTTCTTCTTCGATCAAGGGATAGGTTCCAGGTCGGCAGCCTGGGCTAGCAGGGTGGATGTCGTTTGAGTTTCTGTTTGTGTTTCATCCGTAGTCGGATGATGTTCTAATGTATTATGATGTTGTATTCATGTGGCATTCTATGCCTTATGTATGTATCCCCATCTATTATGTAATGTTGATGTAATGATATCCACCTTGCAAAAGCGTTTCAATATGCGGGTCTATCCTTGGTGGGACCTTCGAGTTCCTTTTGGATAGGGTCGCATATTGGGCGTGACAAGTTGGTAATCAGAGCCTCGACCGACCATAGGAGCCCCCTTGATTGTTGGCCGTTGTTGAGTCTAGAAAAAAAACCATTTTGAGTCTTAGGATTATATATATCAGAGAGTAGGATTCTTTTTACTCCTCAGTCCCTTCGTCGCTCTAGTGAGGTCTCCTGACGTAGATGTTTTGTCTTTCCTCTCCTCAAATTTCACTAAAAAAATTTAGGATCACGCGGGTATCTTGGAATCGTTCCGATGGTTTTGTGACGAGAACATTGTTCTTGGTGCCTCGTGTCTATTTATGTGGCATTGACCCGGGGAGTTGAGCTCCGAGGTGTTGTCGTCACAATTTTATCGTTGCAGTTATGGAATACCTGAGATTTGCCGACATCGAAAATCTCTTTTATGCAGTTGTTGGTGAGATAACCCCGATAACCCAGTACTGGGGCGAGCTGGGGAGTATGGCCATAACTCGTATAATGGATGCTTTTCGAAGGTTGAGGTACACGATTTCCGAAGGTTTCTTAGTTATGTGTTGACGGATGGATACAGCTTGGATGTAGGTATTGTTAGTTTGGGTGAGATATATTGCTTCCCCTATATCCCCAACACCAGATTGCATAACCAGAAAGTTTCGGGAGTTTTATAGGTGGGAATTCAAGTAGCTCCTAGAATATCTTTTCGACAGATGCATGATATGAGATTGGGGTTTGACGTCTAGTGGTCCGCCTTTCCACGGTCGTTTTTACAGTGGTCTCATTGTGTCTTAAAGAACCCTTGGCTATGCTGGTTCGGGGACACTTCGTATGTCATGTGCACTGCCTTGTACATGATGGTGCTGTACAATCGAGCCCGTGTGGACCCCACCACGAAAACTTTGGACGAAATCTCTATCATATGTTTGTTCCGGCTTATTTCTGCAAGCCAATCCTTTGTTTTGTTTTATTTGTGGTATTCGAGTTGCTTCAAAGTCAAGTGTTGATTCCATACCTTTCCTAAGCGGTGTTCTCATATTTCTATGGGAGTGGTAATCCTTCTTGATCATCGAGATTGTCATCCCAATTCTTTCCAACCGGCGTGCTTCTCTTCAAGGGATTCGATCATTTCAACATCCGCAAGATCAATTCTAAGTTTTCTCAACGGTGTTTGTTTCATCCGTCCCCAAGTTGCCTTTGTTTTCCCGCCCTCCCACCCTTTTCTTCAAGGACTCATTTATTTTAATCAAGTATCCATTTATTCATGTGAAGGCACTTCACTCTTTTCAATCAATGTTCTGACCCGGTGATCCCTCATGAAGATGCTCACGAGCTTCAAATTCATCATCCTTCGTTCTTTTTTTTCTTCTCCGGTGGATCCATTTCAAGCTTTCAGTGTCGATCATATTCCTTTCCTCGTGTAAAATGATTTCTCATGCCGGTGCACCTCTCAATCACTCACCTCTTGCTATTCATTTGTTCTAGAGTGTTGAAGATATCTTAGAAGACTTGTGTTTCCATTCTCAATCCGTTCAAGATATTTGGAGATTGTTATCTCATTCAAGTCATTTAATTCAACCGGTGCAATCCCCCCCCCCCTTTCAATCAATTGTTCAACGATGTTTCTTTCGAGTGGGCCCTAACCCACAGGTCTTTTCCCAGGATCTTACCTGACTCTTCTAATTATTCTGGAGCTATTCCCAAATTCTTTTCAAAGTGTGACGTAAGAATGGATCCCATCAGTCACATGCCTTCTCCAAGGTCGTTTTCAATCATTTTCATCGTTGGTTCAACCTTTCTAATTTTCATCCCGGAGTATCTCAACAATTCTTGGTGGTGTTCTTCGTTGTCATTATCGGATTTTGAAGACCGAAGAAGAGTTTTTCCTCTAAATCTTGGCCATTCTCTTCAAGATTCATGGTTCTAGCTTCATGCTATCCTCATAATTGTTTTGATTGTGATACTTATTTTCTTACCATCCGGAGCATTTCATGAGTTGTTTCCATTTCTTTCCTCCGAAGGCCATCATGTCATAATTCTTCATTCGCAACGTGTAGCTATCATTCTCCAAATCTTACCGGTGCATCGCTCAAGTGGTCTCCAATCAGTTCATGATCTCTTCATTCTCTTGTATTTAAATCCCCTCAAGTATCTTCGTTCATTTTCAAATTCTTCCCGGTGTTTCTTTATCTTTTCTTCGTTCATTTTCAATTCTTACGGTGGTTCGTTCAAGAGTTCTCTTTTCTTGGTTATCATATCAATTCATTTGTTGTTTCCAAATTCCACAGGTGGTTCCATCTATACCTTCTCAAGTTTGCGCCATATCTCTTTTAATCCTTTCTATGAGAATAAGTAGTATGCCAAATCCGTTGCTTGTCATCAATTTAAATTGGTGAAGGATAGGCATGACATAATTCTTATTCTTGTTTCATCCAAGTGATTAATTCCTTCTTCCGGAGATTGTTCATGATGAAGTAATTCTCGGTTCTAGTATTCATCTTTCTTTTCGGAGTTCCAAGCTCTCTCAATTATCTCATCGCGAAGCTCCATCTAAATCATTGCAATGGTTCACCTTGTGTTTTCAACCTCTCTTTCTTTCTATCATCCTTTTATTACCGGAGTTCTTCATGGAGGCTCTACATGGTGGTACGTCAAGGACCCTATTCATTCTTAAATTGTTCGTCAAGATTTCTCTTGAAGTTATGACCCGCCAAGCTATACTCTAAAATAAACATGGTGTTCAACACATGTCTTGTTTTGAGGAGTTCAAGCATTCTTCATCTTGCATTCTGAAGTGCAATTCTTTCTACCTTATCTTTTGAGGTGGTGTTATGTCACTCTTGACAATTTCCTCATGTTTCGTGATTCAACAGTTGTCAAGAATGAGGTAGTTAAACCCATCAAGTCCTTCGAGCATGAGTTCTTCTCAATCCATCAATCTCTTCATTGGAGTTATCTTGGTATAGATTTCACCTAAAGCCTTCCCCTAAGGAATGTTGCTATTGTGTGCTTATCTAAGATCCAAGTTTTCCTCCTATCCTCTCGATGAAAGAGGTTTTTCATCTCTTCGTTGATCTCAAACAAGCAATTGTTTTTCGTTAGTGGCAGAATGTCATCTCATAGTCTTGCGATGTTTCCATAAGCCCACTACAAGCTTATTCTTTTCGTTGTTGGTTTTTCCAACAACTCCGTTATAACCTTCTTGGAAGGGTGCTTTCCAAGCTCAGTTTTGGCAGAAATTGTCATTTTCTTCTCCGCCCCTTTATCCCAACAATCTAGCTTCTATTCTTTCGTTCCGAAGGCATTGTGATGTTGCTCTTTTCACTCATCATCTTGCTTTGGCAAGATCATGTTCTTCTCCTTGCTTCTCCATTTAACCGGAGCGTGGTGTCATCTCTTGAAGTTCTTTTCATATTATCAAGTTTTGCCTATCGTTTCAATCGGAGTGCTGTCTGAAATCCTTCTTACCCCTTGTGCCATTCCTTCAATAGTTCTGGAGGCAGTGTGTTGTTGATTTCATCAAGTATCTTCCCATCTTCTCAAGTTCATGCTCTATTCCTTCCATGTTCAACCGGAGTGCTGCCCGAATTCTTCCTCTCTCATCTTGTTGTAATCGAAGTGGTTTTGAACCCTATCTTGTCCATTAAACTCTTGATTCATGTCTTTGCAACCTTCAAGTTATCGTAATGTTCCTTGTTCCTCTTTTCTAACAGATTGTTTGCAATCTCGTTCATCTCTAATTCCTCAACCTCTCAAGGTACGTGGTTTCACTCATTGGTCGAAGAAGCAACTTAGTTTTACCGCTTATCTTCCTCTTCCTTTTCCTCCGGTGCCATCCTAGATCTCGGGACGAGATCCTCTCGTAGTGGTGGAGTGTTGTAACGCCCCGGATACAACTTTCCATATTCGTAACTCCAACTCTTGCCTTTTCCAGAGATGCGATATGTTATTTCCTCCGTGGTTAGGTTTTTGTCTGTTGTTTTGCATTTTGTTCTTGTTATGCATCTCATCTCATGTCATCATGCGCATTGCATCAGCATCGTTTTCATAAAACTTGCATCCGTTCGTGTTCCGCCGATTCTCTCCGTTGTCCGTTCTGAGCCCGACCACACTCGCACGCGCCCGCGGCACCTCCGAAATATTATTTTATAAGTGGCATAAAATGTTCTCGGAATGGGTTGCAACTTGTCATGCGGTCTTATTATAGTGTAGACAGGCCGCCTGTCAAGTTTCGTCGCATTCGGAGTCCGTTTGACTGCCCAACCGTTATATTTATAACCGAGATATAGTCGGTTTAATAGTCGGACGTTTCGATCTCCGAAACTGCTGCCGGGCCTCTCTCTCTCTCTCTCTTCTCTCCCGCAGCCCATGGCCTCTCTGCACAGCCACCAACCCCTTTGCGCGCGTCCGAAACTTCCCCGAACCCGAACCGTACGGTCACGACCGATGGGTCCGGATCATCACCAAACATCTCTAAATCATCATCGGTTTCTCTTTTGGACTCCCTAGCTATTTTATTCGTGACCATCCGATTACGATCGGAGGGACCTAACCGCCCTAAACTGTTTTCATCTATTATAAATAACAGCCTAACCCTAGTCCTAACATGTCCCATCCAACTATTCCCTGCGGCCGCCACCCTCTTCCTCGGGATCCCCCGATCCAATCCATCCATTCCACGCAGCCGATCCGACCACTCCCCTTGTTTTCAGCACCGGACCAGCCCCTTCCTCCCCTCGATCCACCCAACCATAGCGCTGCCTCCACCTTCCAAATCCTTCGATCCACCCAACCAGAGCCCTCCCATGGCTCCCTTCGTTTCCTCCCTCCTCCTGGCCGAGGAACCAGCCTCCTCGCGCCCATGCCCGCCTGATTCCGCAGCAACCTCGCCGGAGACCAGCGCCTCCTCTGCTCCGTCCCGCGCGCACGAGCCCAACGGGAGAGGAGCTCCTCACCAGCGTGCTCCTCACCCACGCCCGCGCCCGCAACCAGGCACCCGAGGCCGAGCCTCCTGCCTCGTCCGCGCGTCCGCGCCGGCGACCACCAGGACTGCGTCGGCCTCTCCTTCACTTTCTTCCTCCCTTGCCTCTCTCTCATAGCCATGCCCCCTCCTATGCTTTGCGCCTCCCGAGCAGCAACCAGGAGCCCGAGCTCCATCGGCTGCGCCCGCAACCTGCGCTATCCCCGACGCCGGCAAGTTCGCCGCCGCCAAGCCGTCGTCCTCTCCGTCAGCCTCGAGCCCCGCTCGTCATCGCCCGCTCGCGCCTGAACCACGGCCGCCGCGCCGCCCCTCCGCGACGAGCTCCGCCGCCTGAAACTGCGCCGTCGCCTGCCGCAGTCCCTGTCGCCGTCGTCTTCAACGGCTCCTGACGAGGACGGCGCCTCCTGTCCGTCTTGAGTGCCAAGTCCGTCCGCGCCTCGCCTTCCTCCACCTCGCTGACCCCCCCCCGGATCCGGCGCCGACCCGCCGGATCTCGCCGTCTCCGCCCTCTGTCCTTCACCTCTTCGCCGGATCCCGTCGTCGACCTGCGCCAAGTCCCGCTCCTGCCTCTGTTCGAGAGGAGGAGGGTGCAGTCGCGCAGCCGCGTTGACCGCTCCTCTCCGTCCCGCTTGTCTCGCGTCGCCAGCGTGGACAATCGCCACATCGCCCGCAAAGGCCTCTGCAGCTATCGCTTAGGCCACAGCCCGCGTCGCCAGGCCTAGCAGCCCCCCCCTGCCGGCCTCATCATCTCTCCACCAACGGGCCGAAGCCCATGGGTGAGCAGCCCCCAGTGCCTCTCTGGTTTTTTTCACCGATTGGGCCAAACCGGATTCAGCCCGTTGTGTTTTTTTTTCCTGCTGCGAATTTAGACTTTATCCAGTGTTTAACAGATTTGCAGAAACCCTCCTATATTCATGCATTAATAACTCACAAATGGTGCATCGGAATTAAATGATTTAAACATGTAAAATGCTCAGAAAATTGTGTAGATTAATAATATGTCATTTTCATCCCATGTTAAAAATGTTTAACTTGCTGTTTATTTAAATTTGCTAATATGCCATGTTAAAATACTTTAATTCATAACTAAATAACCGTAGCTCCAAATTAATTAAACTTTATATGTAAATGGGGTGGAAAAATGCGTAGATTAACATGGTGCATTTTATTTTCCTGTTTAACAACTCTAAAATTATGTAATAGGCAGAACAGTACCAAATCTAAAATATGCATATGGGGGTCTTCTGGAATTGTTGTTTGTTGTTCCAGCCTCATTTTAAACTTGCCTAGATGGGTAGTTTTATTATGTTTCACCTCTTGCCATGTTTAATAACATTTAATATTGTTGGGTACAAAACCGAGAGAGAACTAAATAATCGATGTGGTGTTTCGTCAATATGCAACTCGTTGCATATTGAGCTATACTTAACTTGTAGTATTGTTTGTTGCACTTTGCCATGCCATGCCTCTTTAAACCGGACATGCATCATACTTTTCTGTGCATCATGCCATGTTTATGCTTGTGTGTTTACCATGTTGTTTGTTTCTTTCCGGTGTTGCTTCTTAGTTCCGGTAATGTTGCGTTCGTGAGGATTCGTCGACTGCTCCCATTCGTCTTCTTCATGGACTTGTTCTTTTTCCTAGCGGGATTTCAGGCAAGATGACCGCTACCCTGGATCTCACTACTATCATTGCTATGCTAGTTGCTTCGTTGTACCGCTTTGCTGCGTTACCTATCTTTTGCTCATCAAGCCTCCCAAATTGCCATGAACCTCTAACCTTTGACACCCTTCCTAGCAAACCGTTGCTTGGCTATGTTACCGCTTCGCTCAGCCCATCTTATAGCGTTGCTAGTTGCAGGTGAAGTTGAAGATTGCTCCATGGTGGACAGGATTTTGGTTGGGATATCACAATATCTCTTATATTATTAATGCGTCTATATATTTGGTAAAGGGTGGAAGGCTCGGCCTTATGCCTGGTGTTTTGTTCCACTCTTGCCGCCCTAGTTTCCGTCATACCGGTGTTATGTTCCCGGATTTTGCATTCCTTACGCGGTCGGGTGATTTATGGGACCCCCTTGACAGTTCGCTTTGAATAAAACTCCTCCAGCAAGGCCCAACCTTGGTTTTACCATTTGCCTCACCACCACCTATATTTCCCTTGGGAGTAATTAACCCAAGGGTCATCTTTATTTTAGCCCCCCCGGGCCAGTGCTTGTCTAAGTGTTGGTCCGAACCGGGCAGACTGCGGGGCCACCTCGGGGCAACTCGAGGGCTGGTTTTACTCGTAGGCTCACCTATCCGGTGTTGCCCTGAGAACGAGATATGCGCAGCTCCTATCGGGATTGTCGGCGCATCGGGCGGCTTTGCTGGTCTTGTTTTACCATTGTCGAAATGTCTTGTAAACCGAGATTCCGAGTCTGATCGGGTCTTCCTGGGAGAAGGTCTATTCCTTCGTTGATCGCGAGATCTTGTCATGGGCTAAGTTGGGACACCCCTGCAGGGTATAATCTTTCGAAAGTCGTGCCTGCGGTTATAGGCAGATGGGAATTTGTTAATGTCCGGTTGTAGATAACTTGACACCAGATCCGAATTAAAACGCATCAACCGTGTGTGTAGTTGTGATGGTCTCTTCTCAGGGGAGTCCGGGAAGTGAACACGGTCTTTGGGTTATGTTTGACGTAAGTAGGTGTTCAGGATCACTTCTTGATCATTGCTAGCTTCACGACCGTTCCGCTTGCTCTCTTCTCGCTCTTATTTGCGTATGTTAGCCACCATATATGCTTAGTCGCTGCTGCAACCTCACCAGTTTACCCCTTCCTTTCCCTTTAAGCTTTGCTAGTCTTGATACCCATGGTAATGGGATTGTTGAGTCCTCGTGGCTCACAGATTACTACAACAACAGTTGCAGGTACAAGTTCCGCGATGTCCATGACACGAGAGCGATGCTTGCTTGCGTTGAGTTCTTCTTCTGCTTCTTCTTTGATCAGGGGATAGGTTCCAGGCCGTCAGCCTGGGCTAGCAGGGTGGATGTCGTTTGAGTTTCTGTTTGTGTTTCATCCGTAGTCGGATGATGTTCTAATGTATTATGATGTTGTATTCATGTGGCATTCTATGCCTTATGTATGTATCCCCATCTATTATGTAATGTTGATGTAATGATATCCACCTTGCAAAAGCGTTTCAATATGCGGGTCTATCCTTGGTGGGACCTTTGAGTTCCTTTTGGATAGGGTCGCATATTGGGTGTGACAGGAGCCAACGACCCGCTCGATGAAGCGGGGAGATCATCATTGGCCGGACTACAGGCAGCATGCGGCATCAGAATGACACTATGTGACACAGAAAAAGAAATTATAAATCACTCAGGAATCCGGATACTTACGATCTCACTGGAGGCCTGGCCCTTGAAGGCCATTCTTCCTCGCCAACGTTGATGTTGGCGGAGCTGTCCGGGGGAATAGTCCTTCCCCTCTTGGACCCTTCGGCCTCCCCTGTTGGGGAAGCCTTCCTCTTCCTCTCTCCCTCCTCTGGGAGAGAGTCCTCTTTTTCCTCCTCGTTTTCGGGGGAGGAGTCCGCCCCGGAGTCGTCGGACACCTGAAAAGGGGAACTCTTTCAAGCACCCGTGGCCTCCTTCTTGGCCTTCTTCTCCGGCACCACGTGCGGTGCCGGAACCAGTAGCCTCGCTAGATGGGCGTATACTGGGTTTTCTGGCATGGGAGCCGGGCAGATAATCTGCTCCGCCTTCCTCATCCAGTCCTGTCAAAGGAAAAGGGGAAATTAAAACCCGCATAGAGTCAAACTATGAAAAGCAAGTGTCCCGTAAAGGGGTAGAATCACTTACCTCGTCGGCTTGGCGCTGCGAGCGAAATCCGCGATCTTCAGTCGCGGATGCGGGGGCTTCGGCGCCCTTAAACAGCACCCTCCAGGCGCCTTCGTACGTCGTGTCGAAGAGCCCGCTCAGCGCCTGGTGCTGTTTCGGATTGAACTCCCACAGATTGAATGCCCGCGCTTGGCATGGGAGAATTCGGCGGACGAGCATGACTTGGACCATGTTAACCAGCCTGAGCTTCTTCACCAGCTTATGGATACAGGCTTGGAGTCCCGTCAGCTCCTCCGAACTACCCCACAGCAAGACCTTCTCTTTCTAGGAGGTGAGCTGCATGGGGATACCAGATCTAAACTCAGGGGCCGCCGCCCATGTAGGGTCGCGCGGCTCGGTGATATAGAACCACCCCGATTGCCACCCTTTGACGGATTCCACGAAGGCCCCTTCGAACCAAAGGACGTTGGGCATCTTGCCCAACATGGCGCCTCCGCACTCCGCTTGAGTGCCCTTCACTACCTTCGGCTTGACATTGAAGGTCTTGAGCCACAAGCCAAAGTGGGGCTGGATGCAGAGGAAGGCCTCGCACACGACGATAAATGCCGAGATGTTGAGGATGAAGTTCGGCGCCAGATCATGGAAATCCAGGCCGTAGCAGAACATGAGCCCCCGGACAAAGGGGTGAAGTGGAAAACCCAGTCCGCGGAGGAAGTGGGGAAGAAAAACGACCCTCTCATGGGGCCTGGGGGTGGGGATGAGCTGCCCCTCGTCGGGCAGCCAGTGCGCGATGTCGCCGGATAGGTAGCCGGCGCTGCGCAGTCTTTCGATGTGCTCCTCCGTAACGGAGGAGGTCATCCACTTGCCTCCCGCTCCGGACATAATTGGGGAAGGTTGAGACGAGATGTGCGGGCTTGGGCGCTGGAGCTCGAGTGCACGGAGATGGATAAGCAAAGGAGGAAGAAGGCGTAGGTGAAAAGGTGAATCCTTATCCCTTATATGGGCGGGCGAAGTTTACGCGTCCCCCACCGGCCTGGTAAAACTCGCTTATCCCCCAAGCGTCACCATCAATGGCACGGTTGGGTTACCCACGTCCGTATTGATGAGAATCCCGGATTAAGGGGGAACACGATCTCTGCTTCGACAAGACGTGCCAAGGAAACCGCTTCGCTAAATGCGCTGAGGTGGTAGACTAAAAAACGATTCAAGTAATGGCTTGGTAGTGGCGTGACGTCATGCCGCAAAAAACGTCAGCAGATTGAACTTGTGTATATATTATTCTCTCTACGGTGGAATGTGGAATTTATTTTGCAGAGCCGGACACTATCCTGGTGTTCACAATCTTCTATCATTCGGAGGAGGAACCCGCCTTGCAATGCCAAGCAATATATGTGCTGGACTTATCGTCATTGAAGCCTGGTTCAGGGGCTACTGAGGGAGTCCTGGATTAGGGGGTGTCCGGATAGCCGGACTACCATCATCAGCCGAACTATCATCGGCCGGACTATCATCATCGACCGGACTCCAAGACTATGAAGATACAAGATTGAAGACTTCGTCCCGTGTCCGGATGGGACTTTCCTTGGCGTGGAAGGCAAGCTTGGCGATACGGATACGTAGATCTCCTACCATTGTAACCGACTCTATGTAACCCTAGCCCTCTCCGGTGTCTATATAAACCGGATGGCTCTAGTCCGTAGGACACAACAACAACCATTACAATCATACCATAGGCTAGCTCCTAGGGTTTATCCTCCTTGATCTCGTGGTAGATCCACTCTTGTAAACATCCACAATATCAATATCAATCAAGCATGACGTAGGGTTTTACCTCCATCAAGAGGGCCCGAACCTGGGTAAAACATCGTGTCCCTTGTCTCCTGTTACCATCCGCCTAGAGGCACAGTTCGGGACCCCCTACCCGAGATCCGCCGGCTTTGACACCAACAATCAACAATAAACTTTCTCCAATCCTTACTTTTGCCTGCATAAAAATTTCATTAGTGGCCGAAGCTGTGGACTTCGGTTCGGCCTTACCTATGTTGACGAGACTAAGCATCGACTATTGAGAAAAAAGCAATACACCATGATTAACATAGTAGTTGGATGCTTGCTGTGCCAATTCTTTTGAATTGTCACGTCCAAATATATGAAATTTTTTAAACAAACCAAGGTAATTTTGCATCTAGACATACCGCGAGATAAAGTATAAGTGATTCGTCAAAACATTGATAACCCTTGGATATTTGTTGCACTACTCATAACGAATCATTGGAAGTCTCAATATGTATAGCAACTATAGCAAGTAAAAGATTCAATCCGAATAACAATGCATACTCAGCTTTAATTAATCGTGCATAAAAATATTCTAGGCAGCATGAGGCTTCAAAAATATTACCATAAGGAGATATGTAAACAACACCAGCACTTTGGTCATTGCTACGAATTGAACCATCAAAACATAATCTCCATAGTACTAGAGAGACAAGGCTAATATCAATATTATGCATGTCATTAATCCAATGTTCAGTAATAAAATCAGTTATGATTTGGCCTCTTATAGATCTCAAAGATGCATAAGTCAAATCAAATACAAACAAAGTATAAGCCCACTAGCCAATTCTACAACTATGAATTGGTCTATGCAGCATGTATTTAATGAAATCGGTCATGATGTCTCAACTCCATTCAAATATAAATATAAATTTCCATGAGCACGTACCTTGTCTCGCTCTCCAATCGAACTAATGACAATGTTAGAATACTACACCGACCATGCATTGACATACACTTAGGACGATAGATAAATATCGACCATTACCATGTAAACTTTGTTCAAAGCACATATAGCCGAAACAAACAAATGAAATGGCAAATCAAGTATTTCGGCCCTTTGGATCAGCAGCAAACTTGTTGCTAATCAAATGTATAGTGACTTGGTAATACCCTTCCATGATGTAAGAAATCATATTGCATCCATGGATTAAAATAAGCCCATTGAGGGTTACCAATCATACATGATGACCAATTCCATGACATAGGCGTTAATGGAATAGTTAAAGAATATGGATAATGTGTAGACCGAAGATATTGAAACCTTCGGCTTGGTACTTCATAGTTTTCACTATTTTCCTTCTTCACCTTTTCCGCACTTCTTGTAATGGAAGCTTGCCCATAATTCTTACTTTGAGCACTTCCTTTGGGAACACATGCCATGTTCCTTTTTTCAAGTTCTTGTGCACTAAGTTTTTGTAATTTCTTATTTTGCCAATATGATAAGCCGAGTGGGCACCCCGGATGCAATTTTGTTTGAAGCAATGGCAATTCTTGTTTTACCTTGTGCACTCTCAACTTCTTTTCTTCAGATTTGGTGCTTTGACTCTCAATAATTGATTGCTTCGTCTCATTGCTTTTAGTAGCCAATGTCAACACTTTAATTGGCTCTTTTTCATTTGAGATCAAATCTGAAGTTGCACTCTTATGACCATCTCTTTTAACACGGTAAACTTGCTTCACCACCTCTTTCTTCGTCCTTGAGTTCTGGACCGATTCCTTATGATTCAAACGGTCTTTAACATGTGATTGTTCAAATGTTGATCCTCTCAAAGTTACATAATGTTGGTGAGATGGTCTAAAATAAGATGGAGAATGTGCCCTTGTATCATACCTGTCCCATGATGGATATGATTCTGTATGAGCATAGAGAGGCATCCACAGCATTGGCATTGGCTGACCAAAATAAGGATATGAATATGTTGCAATAAAATTCTCACTTTGCCAATACTGATCCTCATATTTGCGCCTTGGGGGTGATCCTGGATTCTTTGCATGATTTGGCCGATAAGCATTCTTCTCTTCACTCTTCTTTTGATATTTTTCCAATAGTTCAGCGAAGGTGATTTTTGATCTCTTACACCTGCGCTTATTTCGGCCTTTTTTTCTTTTGGTTTGCTTTCATTGATCGTTGGATTTTCTTGCTGCCCCCCTAGTCCTTGGCGTCTCCATTGTAGCTTTGATGGAATTCTCGCGCTCAAGATTATGTTCATTATGCTCTTCAACAACTTCTTTACTTGAAAGCTTGACCCCATCACCTGCAGTTTTTACCTTCTCTTTAAATGGATCGGCTTGAACCAGCCCATGCAAAAACTTTTTGCCATCAGGACCAATTGGAATAGACTGGTTATCTCTTGGTGTTTCAACAAACTTCAACCATCCTTTTTCAATGGCCGATTTAACTATTTATTGAAACATGTTGCAATCCCTAAAATTATGCTTGAATGAATCATATAACTTACAATGCATTCATCCTTGGATAGATGGCTCAACATGGCGATCAAGAATTCTAATATAATTTGTCAACAACAGATCAAACATTTGATCACACATGTTTGAATTGATGGTATACTTCTTATTCTTGAGCCGATCTTGTTGTGAGAACGGATTTGTGACTAAGCACATGAACGGTTCAAATTTGGAGTCTTCCCATTTGGCTATGCATTGTGTTTTGCACTCTATCTTCGATGTCTTTAGATAAGATATTACATCAACATTGGTTTTTTCAATAGAATTTAACCTTGGCTTTAAATTTCTGATATGAAGATAGTTAGAATATACATGTCTCAATTGGTACCAAGTGTAAGCCAAGTGAAAAATAAGCAAAGCTACCCAATTGTCACGCCCAATATGCGATACTATCCTAAAGAGACTCGAAGGTCCCACCAAGGATAGAACCGCATATTGAAACGCTTTTGCAAGGTGGATATCATTACATCAACATTACATAATAGATGGGGATACATACAAGAGGCATACAATGCCACACAAATACAACATCACAATACATAAGAGCATCATCCGACTACGGATGAAAACACAAACAGAAACTCAAACGACATCCACCCTGCTAGCCCAGGCTGCCGAACTGGAACCTATCCCCTGATCGAAGAAGAAGCAGAAGAAGAACTCCAAAACAAGCAAACATCGCTCTCGCGTCATGACCATCACAAAACCTGTACCTGCAACTGTTGTTGTAGTAATCTGTGAGCCATGAGGACTCAGCAATCCCATTACCATGGGTATCAAGACTAGCAAAGCTTAAAGGGAAAGGAAGGGGTAAAGTGGTGAGGTTGCAGCAGCGACTAAGCAAGTATGGTGGCTAACATACGCAAATAAGAGCGAGAAGAGAGCAAGCGGAATGGTCGTGAAGCTAGCAATGATCAAGAAGTGATCCTGAACTCCTACTTACGTCAAACATAACCCAGAAACCGTGTTCACTTCCCTGACTCCGCCGAAAAGAGACCATCACAGCTACACACGCGGTTGACGCGTTTTAATTCAGATCTGGTGTCAAGTTATCTACAACCGGACATTAACAAATTCCCATCTTCCTATAACCACAGGCACGGCTTGTGAAAGATTATACCCTGCAGGGGTGTCCCAACTTAGCCCATGATAAGCTCTCGCTATCAATGAAGGATATACCTTCTCCCAGGAAGACCCGATCAGACTCGGAATCCCAGTTTACAAGACATTTCGACAATGGTAAAACAAGACCAGCAAAGCCTCCCGCTGTGCCGACAAATCCCAATAGGAGCTGCACATATCTCGTTCTCAGGGCACACCGGATGAGCAAGACGTCGGGTTGGCATAGACCCTGATTGCCCAAGGAGCGCCGGACATCGCTCGGTTTCGACCAGCACTTGGAGAAGCACTGGCTCGGGGGGGTAAAATAAAGATGACCCTCGAGAGTGCGACTCCCAAGGGAAAAAGGGGCTAGGTAAGGCAAATGGTAAAACCAAGGTTGGGCCTTGCTGGAGGAGTTTTATTCAAAGCGAACTGTCCAGGGGGTCCCATAAATCACCCAACCGCGTAAGGAACGCAAAATCCGGGAACATAACACCGGTATGACGGAAACTAGGGCGGCAAGAGTGGAACAAAACACCATGCAAAAGGCTAAGTCTTCCACCCTTTACCAAGTATATAGATGCATTAATAATAATATAAGAGATATTGTGATATCCCAATATAATCCTGTCCACCATGGAGCAATCTTCAACTTCACCTGCAACTAGCAACGCTATAAGAGGGTTGAACAAAGCGGTAACATAGCCAAGCAACGGTTTGCTAGGAAGGTTGTCAAAGGTTAGAGGTTCATGGCAATTTGGGAGGCTTGATGAGCAAAAGATAGGTAACGCAGCATAGCGATAGAACGAAGCAACTAGCATATCTATGATAGTAGTCAGATCCAGGGTAGCGGTCATCTTGCCTGAAATCCCGCTAGGAAGAAGAATGAGTCCATGAAGAAGACGAACGGATGAAGCCGAACCAAGCGTAGACGAACGAGTCCTCACGATCGCAACGAAACGGGAACTATCGAGAAGAAGCACACAACATGGTAAACACACCACACATGAACAAGGCATGATGCTCAACCAAGTATGATGCATGACAGAGCTACATGAAGCTACTCATGGCAAGAGATGATGCAAACAAGAGCAACACATCAAAGCAAGTTTAAATGAGGCCGGGAACAACATATAACAATTCCGGTAAGTCCTCATATGTAAATTTCGAAGTTGGTCCAGATCTGAATAAACCTTATGTTCAAGTTGTTAAACAGCAAGTTAAAATGCACCATGATGATCTACACGAGATTCTAGTCAAGTTACATATGAAGTTCATTTAGTTCGGAGGTACGGCCTAGAAGATATGAGCAAAACAAGTAAAACATGGCATTGATGCAAAATGCATACAAACATCAAGCAAACACCTCAAAACAAGGATGCAACATGATAATATGAATCTAAATGCAATTCTAAGCAAGTTTCATATAGAGCACACTCAAAACGGAGCAACGGTTCAACGCATACACTCTATACAAGTTTAAAGGACAAACTGACCAAAACAGCAACTAGGTATATTGCAAGCACCAAAACAACATGCTACAGTACCACAATATGAAAACAAAAGGCATGGGCATGATGTATAGGTAAAGCATAACAAAACATGAACACTGAGCTATCTCCAGAAATCACTAGAACATGCTCAAACACACATGGCAAGATTGCAAATAATAACAGTTCAGACTTTGCAGAAAATAACATCAGGTTGCAATGTTTAGAGCTATCGAACAACATGTTATAGGAACTTATCATGTCAAACAAAGGCATGGCATGAATCTACTAAACCCATAGAACAAAAGTCCCTTACTGACCATGAGCCAAAAAGGATCAGAAGATATGATGGCACCCATGTAAACATAGCAAGTTATATGACAGATTCCAACATGGCAGAAACAACAATAAGTAGGCATGTTGATGAGCTTGTACCACTCACCACAGAGCAATACATGGCATGACAAGGCAACAAACAGTAAGAATACATGATTATGAAGCTAAACATGGCAGTAGCAAGTTCATAGGGTGCATGGATCACTAACAACACACATGGCAAAACTGAACTTAATGTTAACAGGCTGACAGCAACATTATTTAGCAACTTTAGAGCAAGATTACAACAAGCTACAGCAGCCTATAATTGGAACCAGGGGCATGGATGGATAGAGCATGACATGTAGAACAAAACACCCTTAGTGAACATCTCCAGATTATGCATAGAATGACTTGTAGCAGCAGGTTTACATAGCATCACGAAATAACAGATTCAGCCTAGCAAAATAGCAACAGCAAGTACACTACTTAACAAACTCGATTCACTCATCACAAGTCATTGCATGACAATATAAGCATAGCATAAGAAATAAGACATGTTTATGAAGCTAACCAAGGCAAGAACAAGTTCATAGCATGCAAGGATCAACTACAACAACGTTGGCAAAATTGAATAACATGTAAACAATCTGCCAGGAAACATTTTGTAGCAAAAGTAGAGCACGAAAATGACATGCTAGACTACTCCATAATTACAACCAGGGGCATGAATGGATATAGCATAACCATATTTTCAAAACATCCTTACTGAAGTATCTCAAAATATGCATGGATCTCTCTGTAGCATCAAGTTTACATGGCATCAAAATAACAGCAGAACAGGGACTAAAAACAGCAACATTACGAAGCCTAGTTTGCATGCTTGTTCTAGTCAACACATTGATCACAAAAATACATGGTAAGCACCTCTATAAAGATGGCATGGCATAGATCAAAACACATGTAGACATCAACCTCATAGGATGCACACATCAATCATGGCAAAAATGACAAATGATCATGTTATAACAGTTTCAGCATATTAACATCACATAGCACTCTTGCAACGAAGATTCAGGCATCAAGATGAGGTCAAATGAACATGATGCAATGGAATAAAACGAAGTACACATCGAGACGAACAATTCGACACATTACACGCATGAAACGGAGGAGTATGCATGGAGATATGATGCGATGAACATGACATGATAATATCACAGATTCGGGGACTTGGCAGAAAATAACCCTCAGGAAAACAGATCTAGGGTTCGGCACGTGCTCCGAGGTTCGCCGGAGGCGGGGCAGGAGCTCACCGGAGATGGCGTGCCGGGGCCGAAGAAGGCCGGAGAAAGCGCCGGCGGGTCGGGGGAGGTCCGGGCCCACCGGATCTGGCGCCGGCGGACGCGCTGCGGGGCTGGCAACATGAGGCGGGGCCAGTCCGGCGACCGGAGTCGGGGACGCGGGGTGGCGCGGCGGCCCGCCGGTGGCGGAGAAGAGGCGGGCGACAGGGCGACGCGGGGGAGCCAGGGCAGCGCGCGGCCGGAGGCGAGGAGGCGGC
>NC_041381.1:122210436-122217736 GCF_002162155.2 Triticum dicoccoides | reverse complement strand
GCGGACAGGTGGTGGCTCCAGATTGGGCAGGGGCGGCGGCGGACATGTCCGGGCAGCCGGGGAGATGTGTCCGGCGGCGCAGAGGAAGGGGAGGCTAGGGTTAGACTGCGATTTTGAAGGGGGGAGGTGTTTAAGTAGGTAGAGGGAGCTAGGAGAGTCCAAACAAGGAGCAGTTTTCGGCCACGCGATCGTGATCGAATGACCAAGAGCATGGAGGGGAGTTAGATGGGTTTGGGCCAGTTTGGAGGGGTGTTGGGCTGCAAAGAGAAGGGGGGTCTCGGGCTACGCGATTAACCGTTGGAGTATCAAAGGACCTCCAAATGGCACGAAACTTGACAGGCGGTCTACCAGTGTTATACCAAGGCCACTTGGCAAGCCTCGGGCCATTCCGAGAAAGTTTAACACCCGCACATGAAACAAGGTCTAAGAGGAGGCGACGGGCGCGCGCGAATGGTCCGGACTCCGAACGGATAACGGAGAGAACCGGGAGAACCCGAACGGATGCAAGTTTTGAAAAACATGCAGATGAAATGCAGATGATGACATGGCAAAATGCAACACGCAAGCAAATGACATGGCAACGAAGGCGAAAAATTGGCAGACACCTGGCGCATCGAATCCGGGGCGTTACAACACTCCTCCACTAACAAGAGATCTCGTCCCGAGATCTTAGGACCGAGATGGAAGAGAAAAAGGGATGAGGTGACACAAGAACTCAAGAGAAGAAGCAAAGAATCGAGAGCACTCGAGAATAAGAGAGAAACGACGAGAATGACAAGAATCGAAAGCTCACGGAATCCGATAGACTATGAAACCACTCCGGTTAGAACGAGATAAGAAACGAATAAGACTGAAAGGATTTAGGCAGCACTCCGGTTGAAACATGGAGGAATAGAACACGAACTTGAGAGGATGGAATGATACTTGATGAAGACATGACATAAAACCTCCGGAAAGAATTAGAAGAGTTGAATGAAAAGAACGGAGAAGAAAATGACAGCTTGTGCCACAAATGAAATAGAAAGCATCTTAGAAGAAAAGATTGAATGGAGTTGTTGAGAAAATTCAACAACGAAAAGAATAAGCTTGTTGTGGTCTTATAGGTAACATCTCAAGATCATAAGGTGATAACCGGCCACAATTGAAATGATTGGATAGCTTAGAAGAACGAAGAAATGCAAAACTCCACTTCAAAAGAATACGGAGAATTAATTGCACTTCGAGACGCGAGAAGAAAGATACTTGAACTCCGCCAACAAGAATCTTGATGAACTCTTGAAGAAAGAATTAAATCATGAAGAACCACCATGAAGAACTCCGGTAACAAAAGGATGACGAGATAAAATTGAAGGATGAAAAGAATAAGATGAGGCTTGCGATGATTTAGATGGAGGTTCCGACGAAATGGCTAAGGAAAATGAACTCCGGAAAAGAAAAGAAGAAAACACTTGAAACTAGAATTTATTCCTCAAGAACAAACTCCGAAGAAAAAGGATTAATCACTTGGATGAAATAAGAATAAGATTTATTGTATGCTTATCCTTCATCAAATTAAAGTGATGATAAGCAATGGATTTTGCATATTACTTATTCTTCTTGAAAAGGATTGAGAAGTGACATATCGTAAACTTGAGAAGGTCTTCATGAGACACCGGTAGGATTGGAAAGAACGAATGGATAGATATGATAATCAAGGAAAAGTAATCTTGAATGAACCACCGTAAGAATCCGAAAATGACTGATGAAAGAGACTGAATCACTAGGAAGAATTAGAAGAACAAATATGCTAGAGGGGATTTAGATGCAAGAGAACAAAGAGATCATGAGCTGATTAAAGAACACTTGAACGAAGCACTGGGATAAATAGAGAACGATAACTGGAATGATGGCCTCCGGTGAAAAGAAACGGGAAAACAACTCCTGACATACTCCGGATGGGTAAGAAAGAATATCTGGTAAATGGGATAATTCGAGACTGATAACATGAAGCTAGAACCATGAATCTTCGGGAGAACGTGCAAGATTTAGAGGAAAAACTCTTCTTCGGTCTTCAAATAACGACGAGAAACAGCACCAAAATTACTGAGATACTCTGGGAGAATGAAAAGTAGAGAGGTTGAGCCAACAATGAAAATGATTTGAAATTGATCTTGGAAAGGCATCTGACTGATGGGATCCATTCTTACGTCACACTTGAAAATAATTGAGAATAACTCTGGGGGATTAGAAGAGTCGGGTAAGATCCTGGAAAAAACCTGTGGGTTAGGGCCCACTAGAGAGAAAACACCGTTGGAAAAGGATGATGAACAGATAGATGAAGCACCGGAAAAATTGAAATATTTTAATGAGGTAACAACCTCGAATTAATTGGAACACCGATGAATCTCCTGAGATGTCTTCCAAACTCCGGAATAATTGAATGGCGAGAGACAAACGAGCAGGGAAAACACTTGAGCCGAGGAAAAGAATGTAATCACTACCGAAAAACTTGAATTGAATCCACCGGAAAAAGAAAGGAATGAAGAATGGCGAACGAGACGAGAATTCACCGGTTGAAATAATTGAGGGAAGACTGAAGAGGCTCCACATGAATGAAAATTGATGTACGAAAGAGACTCAGGCTCCGGGGAGAAGAGGGTGGGAGGGCGGAAAAACAAAGGCAACTTCGAAGGGGAAATCGACGAATATCTTAAGAGAAAACACCGGTTGAAATCATTGAGGAAAGAAAGCAAAGACTTCACACGAGTAGGATGGATACTCGATTACGGACTCCGGTTCCGAGAAGAAGAAGGGAGGGCGGATGGGAAAAGAAAGCAACTGAGGATTGAACTCAAAGATGAAGAGGCTCGAGTTAACTTGACGAGAAATGCACCGGATGAAAAGAGCTGAGAATCAACGAACGAAAAACCAACTGCGTGATCCTAAAGAAAGTTTGAAAGGGAAGAGAAGTAATTCAAAACACCTACGTCAAGATTCCTTACCAGAGCGACGAAGGGGCTGAGGAGTAAAAAGAATTCCTACTCTCCGATATAACTAGACTCTGAAAACAGTTTTCTTCTAGACTCAACAATGGCCAAACTACACGATCAATCAAGGGGGCTCCTAATGTCGGGCGAGGCTCTGATACCAACTTGTCACGCCCAATATGCGATACTATCCTAAAGAGACTCGAAGGTCCCAGCAAGGATAGAAATGCATATTGAAACGCTTTTGCAAGGTGGATATCATTACATCAACATTACATAATAGATGGAGATACATACAAGAGGCATACAATGCCACACAAATACAACATCACAATACATAAGAGCATCATCCGACTACGGATGAAAACACAAACAGAAACTCAAACGACATCCACCCTGCTAGCCCAGGCTGCCGAACTGGAACCTATCCCCTGATCGAAGAAGAAGCAGAAGAAGAACTCCAAAACAAGCAAACATCGCTCTCGCGTCATGACCATCGCAAAACTTGTACCTGCAACTGTTGTTGTAGTAATCTGTGAGCCACGAGGACTCAGCAATCCCATTACCATGGGTATCAAGACTAGCAAAGCTTAAAGGGAAAGGAAGGGGTAAAGTGGTGAGGTTGCAGCAGCGACTAAGCAAGTATGGTGGCTAACATACGCAAATAAGAGCGAGAAGAGAGCAAGCGGAACGGTCGTGAAGCTAGCAATGATCAAGAAGTGATCCTGAACTCCTACTTACGTCAAACATAACCCAGAAACCGTGTTCACTTCCCAGACTCCGCCAAAAAGAGACCATCACGACTACACACGCGATTGATGCGTTTTAATTCAGATCTGGTGTCAAGTTATCTACAACCAGACATTAAGAAATTCTCATCTGCCTATAACCGCAGGCACGGCTTTCGAAAGATTATACCCTGCAGGGGTGTTCCAACTTAGCCCATGATAAGCTCTCGCGATCAACGAAGGATATACCTTCTCCCAGGAAGACCCGATCAGACTCGGAATCCCGGTTTACCAGACATTTCGACAATGGTAAAACAAGACCAGCAAAGCCTCCCGCTGTGCCGACAAATCCCGATAGGAGCTGCACATATCTCGTTCTCAGGGCACACCGGATGAGCAAGACGTCGGGTTGGCATAGACCCTGATTGCCCAGGGGGCGCCAGACATCGCTCGGTTTGGACCAGCACTTGGAGAAGCACTGGCCCGGGGGGGTAAAATAAAGATGACCCTCGAGAGCGCGACTCCCAAGGGAAAAAGGGGCTAGGTGAGGCAAATGGTAAAACCAAGGTTGGGCCTTGCTGGAGGAGTTTTATTCAAAGTGAACTGTCAAGGGGGTCCCATAAATCACCCAACCGCGTAAGGAACGCAAAATCCAGGAACATAACACCGGTATGACGGAAACTAGGGCGGCAAGAGTGGAACAAAACACCAGGCAAAAGGCCAAGTCTTCCACCCTTTACCAAGTATATAGATGCAGCATTAATAATATAAGAGATATTGTGATATCCCAACATAATCCTGTCCACCATGGAGCAATCTTCAACTTCACCTGCAACTAGCAATGCTATAAGAGGGCTGAGCAAAGCGGTAACATAGCCAAGCAACGGTTTTCTAGGAAGGTTGTCAAAGGTTAGAGGTTCATGGCAATTTGGGAGGCTTGATGAGCAAAAGATAGGTAACGCAGCATAGCGATAGAACGAAGCAACTAGCATAGCAATGATAGTAGTGAGATTCAGGGTAGCGGTCATCTTGCCTGAAATCCCGCTAGGAAGAAGAACGAGTCCATGAAGAAGACGAACGGATGAAGCCGAACCAAGCGTAGACGAACGAGTCCTCATGATCGCAACGAAACGGGAACTATCGAGAAGAAGCACACAACATGGTAAACACACCACACATGAACAAGGCATGATGCTCAACCAAGTATGATGCATGACAGAGCTACATGAAGCTACTCATGGCAAGAGATGATGCAAACAAGAGCAACACATCAAAGCAAGTTTAAATGAGGCCGGGAACAACATATAACAATTCCGGTAAGTCCTCATATGTAAATTTCGAAGTTGGTCCAGATCTGAATAAACCTTATGTTCAAGTTGTTAAACAGCAAGTTAAAATGCACCATGATGATCTACACGAGATTCTGGTCAAGTTACATATGAAGTTCATTTAGTTCGGAGGTACGGCCTAGAAGATATGAGCAAAACAAGTAAAACATGGCATTGATGCAAAATGCATACAAACATCAAGCAAACACCTCAAAACAAGGATGCAACATGATAATATGAAGCTACATGCAATTCTAAGCAAGTTTCATATAGAGCACACTCAAAACGGAGCAACGGTTCAACGCATACACTCTATACAAGTTTAAAGGACAAGCTGACCAAAACAGCAACTAGGTATATTGCAAGCACCAAAACAACATGCTACAGTACCACAATATGAAAACAAAATGCATGGGCATGATGTATAGATAAAGCATAACAAAACATGAACACTGAGCTATCTCCAGAAATCACTAGAACATGCTCAAACACACATGGCAAGATTGCAAATAATAACAGTTCAGATTTTGCAGAAAAGAACATCAGGTTGCAATGTTTAGAGCTATCAAACAACATGTTGCAGGAACTTATCATGGCAAACAAAGGCATGGCATGAATCTACTAAACCCATAGAACAAAAGTCCCTTACTAACCATGAGCCAAAAAGGATCAGAAGATATGATGGCACCCATGTAAACATAGAAAGTTATATGACAGATTCCAACATGGCAGAAACAACAATAAGTAGGCATGCTGATGAGCTTGTACCACTCACCACAGAGAAATACATGGCATGACAAGGCAACCAACGGTAAGAATACATGATTATGAAGCTAAACATGGCAGTAGCAAGTTCATAGGGTGCATGGATCACTAACAACACACATGGCAAAACTGAACTTAATGTTAACAGGCTGACAGCAACATTATTTAGCAACTTTGGAGCAAGATTACAACAAGCTACAGCAGGCTATAATTGCAACCAGGGGCATGGATGGATAGAGCATGACATGTAGAACAAAACACCCTTAGTGAACATCTCCATATTATGCACAGAATGACTTGTAGCAGCAGGTTTACATAGCATCATGAAATAACAGATTCAGCCTAGCAAAACAGCAACAGCAAATACACTACTTAACAAACTCGATTCACTCACCACAAGTCATTGCATGGCAATATAAGCATAGCATAAGAAATAAGACATGTTTATGAAGCTAACCAAGGCAAGAACAAGTTCATAGCATGCAAGGATCAACTACAACAACCTTGGCAAAATTGAATAACATGTAAACAATCTGCCAGGAAACATTTTGTAGCAAAAGTAGAGCACGAAAATGACATGCTAGACTACTCCATATTTCAACCAGGGGCATGAATGGATAGAGCATAACCATATGTTCAAAACATCCTTACTGAAGTATCTCAAAATATGCATGCATCTCTTTGTAGCATCATGTTTATATGGCATCAAAATAACAGCAGAACAGGGAGAGAACAGCAACATTACGAAGCCTAGTTTGCATGCTTGTTCTAGTCAACACATTGATCACAAAAGTATATGGTAAGCACCTCTGTAAAGATGGCATGGCATAGGTCAAAACACATGTATACATCAACCTCATAGGATGCACACATCAATCATGGCAAAAAAGACAAATGAGCATGTTATAACAGTTTCAGCAGATTAACATCACATAGCACTCTTGCAACGAAGATTCAGGCATCAAGATGAGCTCAAATGAACATGATGCAATGGAATGAAGGAAGTACTCATCGAGGCGAAAAATTTGACATATTACACGCACGAAACGGAGCAGTATGCATGGAGATATGATGCGATGAACATGGCATGATAATGTCACAGATTCGGGGACTTAGCAGAAAATAACCCTCGGGAAAACAGATCTAGGGTTCGGCACGGGCTCCAAGGTTCGCCGAAGGCGGGGCAGGAGCTCACCGGAGACGGCGTGCCGGGGCCGAAGAAGGCCGGAGAAGGCGCCGACGGGTCGGGGGAGGTCGGGGCCCACCGGATCTGGCGCCGGCGGACGCGCTGCGGGGCTGGCGACATGAGGCGGGGCCGGTCCGGCGACCGGAGTCAGGGACGCGGGGTGGCGTGGTGGCCGGCCGGTGGCGGAGAAGAGGTGGGCGATGGGGCGACGCGGGGGCGCCAGGGCAGCGCGCGGCCGGAGGCGAGGAGGCGGCAGTCGAGGCTGGGCGCAGGGCACCGGTGTTGGTGGCGGCGGTGAGGCGGTGAGGAGGCGAAGGGCGGCGGCGG
>NC_041381.1:122172990-122210189 GCF_002162155.2 Triticum dicoccoides | reverse complement strand
CTCCGGATTGGGCAGGGGCGGCGGCGGATATGTCCGGGCAGCCGGGGAGATGTGTCCGGCGGCGCAGAGGAAGGGGAGGCTAGGGTTAGACTGCGATTTTGAAGGGCGGAGGTGTTTAAGTAGGTAGAGGGAGCTAGGAGAGTCCAAACGAGGAGCAGTTTTCAGCCACGCGATCCTGATCGAACGACCGAGAGCATGGAGGGGAGTTAGATGGGTTTTGGGCCAGTTTGGAGGGGTGTTGGGCTGCAAAGAGAAGGGGGGTCTCGGGCTACGCGGTTAACCGTTGGAGTATCAAATGACCTCCAAATGGCACAAAACTTGACAGGCGGTCTACCGGTGCTATACCAAGGCCACTTGGAAAGCCTCGGGCCATTCCGGGAAAGTTTAACACCCGCACATGAAACAAGGTCTGAGAGGGGGCGACGGGCGCGCGCGAATGGTCCGGACTCCGAACGGACAACGGAGAGAACCGGGAGAACCCGAACGGATGCAAGTTTTGAAAAACATGCAGATGAAATGCAGATGATGACATGGAAAAATGCAACACGCAAGCAAATGACATGGCAACGAAGGCGAAAAACTGGCAGACACCTGGCGCATCGAATCTGGGGCGTTACACCAATTGAATATGAACTTCAGATAAAACAATGGCGAAAGCGTTGGTTGCAATAAGTCATTGTCAGTCTCTATAAATGACACAATAGGTTGATCGATGTGTTCTATAAAAATTTTATTGCTAACAAGTAAATTACCCTTCTTCATTGGTCTTTCAAAGTTACTTATGAGAACATTTCTTATAGATGTTTCAATAATGAATTCGCGACCAAATCTAAAAATAGGTAAATTACTCGCTATAGATACCTCTTCAAATACGTTGGGAGAGCATGATGGTGGTGTGACTTGAACAATATCTTGCTTTGTCTTTGTATGAATGTCCAATGCCTTGTCATCATATTTTTTTATTCCCTGCATCATTACTTTGAAGATCCTTATCAGCCGAACTTTGTTCAGCTACTTGCTCTTGTCCTTGAGTATTGTCAATTTCTATGGCACAGAACTCATAGGGTAGGAAGTAGGTTCCATTAGCTTCAGAAAAATCAAGCATGGTTGTTTTTCTATGCTTGCCATGCCCTTTCTCAATAATGCTTGCCTCTTTGGATTTGATGGATTCGGAATATATACTACTTGATTCGGCTTTTTCAACCGAAGCACTTTCATGTTCCGAATCATCCTTCTTTTCATTGATACTATCAATTGGTAATGCTTATTTTATCTGAGTCAATTCTTTTTCTATTTGTTTTTGACGGCGAGCGGAAAATTGGCTTTAAGCTTTTTCTCAATTTCAGCCCATTCCGGATATGATTGCCCCCCAATGCTTTTAGATTCTTTCGGCAATGACACACGGGTATTGCCGAAATTGTGCAATTGTGTAGGGGGTGTATAATATGATGTAGTACTAGGTGAAGGCATATGTATTGTTGTAAAACCATATTTTTGCTCGCCGGTTTTATTAAGTGGCAAAGATTCATCTTCTTGCAAAACTCTAGCTTTTACTGCGGCATAATAAGGAAATAGCCCCTTTTCATGTTGTTCAAGGCAAAGAGGACTAATCCTCTTATTTTGGGCCAAACTCTTCAATGCAACCACCACTACCTCATATTCTACAATATTGGGCACAACCGCTCTTGTAAAATTTACATTTATTTGGCTATAACCAGGAAGGTGTGAAGCCGAATTATGAGCATCTACAATTGTGCATAGTGCCGAAAAATTACTAACATGAGGTGTAGCATATGACGGTTGAGAATAACTGACCGAATAACTGGTAGTAGCATGGCCAATTCTCCCATTCATTGGCATGGTTGGATTAGTATATTGCACATTACTTGTTCATGAATAAAAGGGTGAAACACTTTCTTGCATGGCATTGGAAATTCTAACATGAGGTGTTTCAAATTTATTAACCAAATTGACCCTGTTGTTCATCGGCATAACAATTTGTGGGGTTGCCGATGCATGACAGTTGGGATACATATGGTGCATGTTACTAGTATGATAAGAAGTTGAAGCATGTAAATTACTTTGAATCAGCCCTTGCGCGTAGTTAGATGCATGATTGAAAAATTAGGGCTGGCCGATAGAGTATACTCATTGAACGATCTAGTCACACCATACGAATTATTTGCATCTACACAAGGGGATTGGGTATTCATATTACCTTTGTATACTGCAAACCCTAGATGACGATCTCTTCGTAGCAAGAACGGGCTGGAGACTGTTCAAAGCTTCTTCCCTAGCGTAGTCGCCAAAAAGTGTGTTTGCACACGAACACGTCGTCGTGTACCCTCGACGCCTGGGGTGATGCACCGTAGCTCACGTCGAAGGAGACCCAGCCGGAAGCACGGTACACAAGCAATCCGGCAGACGCTTTTGTAGACCCGAAACCCCCACACGCCCGGGAGGGACCCCGTCAGGGCGCGTGGCGGCTATGGGCTGCCCTAGGTCAACCTGATCACCCCTAGGGCCTCAAGGTTCGCCGCCCTGCAACAAGAAGAACAGATGAAGAACGAGGAAGAAGAAGAACAAGGGTTAAGGAGAAAAGATAAAAGATAAAAAGTGGTATATGAATTTATCGACTGTGTGTTGTTTAATCGGACATCACCTTTGTCAATATAAGAGGAGGATGCACTTACCGTACAAGAAAAGGACTCCAAATCACGTCCAAATCTTTCCAAAATTAAACGAACTTGGATTTAGGTAAGTCTGGGAGATTAGTTCGGGTTTTGACTCTCACAGGTAACAAACGACCTCGGATCAAGATGTGCCCAAAAGCAAACTTAATTGTTTTGATGAGGCAAACAACTTTCATGTTGAACGTTTTTCGATTCGAGGCCGTCTTCAGGGACAAATCGCTCGCACAAAAAAACTAATTATTCACGCAGCTCATCACACATACCCACATGTGTGTCTAGTTTTGGGCGTCATATTTTTGTCACTGGAGGGGTGCACTATGATGGCTCTAACTTATGCATACGATCTTGGATTGGGATGATCTTTATATCAAAATCAACCGTTTAGACGAGACGAAGACAATTCGTGTAAAACGTTTTTACATTTGATGTCGTTTTAAAGGCGTTAATGGCCGAATAATTCTTTGAGTGCCCAAATCCTAGTACTTTGAGCACAATTTCGGCCCTCGAGATGAGATCGAATGGCGATGGCCCAAACTTCAAAGATGTTCATATCGACAATACGAAACTCTTTTGTGTAGATCACTTCTTGAGGCCATATGAATTAAGTTTTGACCGTGCCAATATCTGATGTCAACAAAGATTCTGTGAAGCTCCTTTTGACATTTAAAGCTCAAAACGAAAGGTACTTAATTATCTCAAAAGCATTCAGTCCAGCTTGTGTGCGTGTCACTGATTTCTTATCTTATTCATTGTGAGATTTTCCTGGGTTACAACTCGAGGTTGCAGAGTATGTGGTCAAAGAAGGAAGTCGACAAGATTAGTCCTCATCCTCCTCCTTGGAAGTCCCATAAATCTTGGTATTCTGCATTTCTTCTCCCCGCTAATGATAAGTTTGTAAGGCTTAGTTGAGCTAGTATTCCTTTGCAGCCCATTCTCATCTGGCGATATTCCTTCAACCAATCTGGTGCTCTGATCAAAGGAATTGTTCCTGCTCCTTTTTTTCACTAGGTAAATCAATAGAATGTATGAATACCACTGGAGTAAATACAACCTTTTGATGTTTATGGACTTGCCTATCCATAAATAAATTTAGGATGCCTACTTGCTGGTTCTATCCAATTGGAGTAAAAATCATGAGCACAATCATGCACTGCATATATGCATGCATGACCTAGCTAGTGCAACCCTTGCATGATTGATTCTAAAAGACACAAAACCATGTATCTTCATGATTGATTGCCCTGTTTATTGCATGATTGCTTGCCCTGTTTATTGGGATCAAGACATGGTCTCAGCTTCAAGGGTTATATTGTTGATGCTGGTGTTCCAATTCCCTTCCGTACTCCCTCCGTCCCACAATATGGCTTGAAAAAACGTCTTATATTATGGGGCAGCGGGAGTAACATAATATCGTGTACATGTGTGTTATTATTGACAATAACCTTGTGTTGAGAACATGACATTCTTGGAGCTATCATTTTTGCAATCAAAATCATAGACCTGTTGCTGTCTAGAACATCTTTTCTTACTCAATACTCCCTCCGTCCGAAAATACTTGTCATCAAAATGGACAAAAAAAGATATATCTCAAACTAAAATATGTCTACATACATCCCCTTTTATCCATTTTGATGACAAGTATTTCCGGACGGAGGGAGTATATGGTACGCCTTTGACGTACTCTTGAAAAAAAACTTTAAACTTGAGTGACATGATATGGCTACCTTGTACTCCCTCCGTCCTGGAAAAGTTGCCCCTGTGGCGTTTTTGCAGAAAACCCCTCCCCAAACTCCCGACACAACCCTCACTCCTCGTCATCTCCAATCGATACAACCCGCTGCTTGGACACACGCGCATGGACGTCGGAGCTCCCCTCTCCAGCTTCGCCACACTGCTCCCCTGCTCTCCCGCTCGTCCTCCTTCGTCGCAGCATCTTTCTCCTCCGCCGCTCCCTCCTGCCTCGCACAGCTCCCCTGCCTCCCTTGCCTGCCTCCCGAGTCTCCCCTCTTTCACCCCAAAAAATCATTTCTTCTCACGCCGTGTCTCCTACTCGAGTGTGGCGATGGCACGTCCTCCTCGTCGCCCTGGCTGCCGGTCGCCGCCTCGACCGAGCAGCCGTCTCCTCTTGTACCATTTGCGACGAGCCGGATTTGTGCCTCGACGAGGGGGTCGGCTTCCTTTCTCTACACGAGCACGTGGAGGCCGTGTCCCTCACGGACGCCAGCAAGCAGGCTGCGGGTCCATAGACGAAGGACGTAGTAGTACGTCCTCGGGCCTCCTTCGAGGAGTGCATGGAGAGCACTGCTTCTACTCGTGCAAGGCAGGAATGCATGGCGACGCTGTGGACGCCCCCCGAGGGGAGGTGGTGGCGACACAGCAACTCGAGCTCCCCTTCCTCGACCCGAGCCCCCCTGACCCTGAGGTTGTTCCCCTGCCCCCAGCTGATTTTGTTGTTGTGTTGTGTTGTGCTGCCATGTGCCTGAATGTCCTGATAATTCTTTCTCAAAGCACTGACCTTTGATGATAGTGTATTTTCTGAATGCAAATTGATGGTTTTTCATTTATGCTTATTGCTCAACTTTGATGATTCTCTGGATTGATCATAGTGTATTCTTTGGATTGATAATCAAAGTTTAAAGAACTAGCCTTTTTTGGAAATGGAGGCATGCCCCCGGCCTTTGCATCATGATGGTGCATGCGGTCATTTTATTAACAACCCAGAAAGTATCATCATAAAAGTCTTACAGCTCACAAACGGAGCAAAACAAAGTAAAATAAGGAAAATTACATGCGGACAAGGACAACCGATACGGTAATAAGAAGGATAAGCTCCCTAGACTCCTATCCTGTTATGAGAGCGCCATCCGAACCGGTTGAATATAACCCGAGCTACCATCTCCCATTGGTTGCACCTAGTAACCAAAGGCTCCCTAGAGTCCATAGGAGTGAGTAAGGACCACGTACGGATCCAAGCTGTAGCTCTGAAGATAACCTGCAAAAAAGTTAAAGTGTGTTGTTTGTTAAAAATCATATCATTCCTGCAGTTCCATATAGCCCATAGTAGCACACATATTCCAATCCGAATACGAGCCACAGTAATCTGTTCAACCCTAGCTAACCATGTCCCAAACAAAAATGCAATATCTACTGGAGGATTAATATTAAAAGCTATATGAATCGTTCTCCGAAGTAACTTGGCGAGTGGGCATTCAAGAAATAAGTGTTGTATTGTTTCATCATGATCACAAAAACAACACCACAAACTGCCTACACATCGCCTCTTAATTAAGTTGTCCTTTGTGAGTACCACTTGCTTGTGGACAAACCACATGAAGATTTTGATACGCAAAGGAATCTTAACCTTCCAAATGTGCAGCGACCTTGAGAGGGGGCCAGAGTTAATCAAATTCATATAGAATGATTTCACCGTAAACATCCCATTCATAGTTAACTTCCATTGTGTTGAATCCGGCTGGTCGGAGAGTTGAACTTCTATCAATCTCCGAACCAAGTGCATCCAGGCGGTCCATCTCTCCCCAACTAACACACGTCTGAACTGGATGTTCAAGGGAATTGTTTGAAGGATGGTGTCTATGTAATCCTCCTTACGTTGCACAATATCATATAGGGTAGGATATTGGACGTCCCGGGGCGTCTCTCCTAACCAAGTATCCTCCCAAAATCTTGTTGACATCCCACTGCCAACCAAGAATTTGACCCTACGAAAGAACAGATCCTTCGTTCGCATAAGTCCCTTCCAGAACGGCGAGTCAGTCGATCTCATGGTAACCCGGCCTAGTGTTTTCGAGTGCAAATACTTATTGCGCGGGATTTGAGACCACATGCCCTCCGACTCTGTCTCTAATCTGTATAACCATTTGCTCATAAGACATTTATTCTTAATTTCTGAGTTCTCAATACCGAGACCCCATTGGTCTTTTGGTCGGCAAAGGATATCCCATCGCGCGAGACGATATTTCCTCTTGGCCTCATCAGACTGTCAAAAGAAACGAGATCTAAAGAAATCAAGTCGCTTTCAAACCCCTTTCGAAATTTCGAAGAACGAAAGTAGAAACATCGGCATACTAGTCAGTACTGAGTTAATCAGAACTAGCCGACCTCCATATGACATAAGTTTGCCCTTCCAGCAGCTAAGTTTTTTTCAATTCGTTCTTCAATACATTTCCAATCTTTATTGGATAGCTTACAGTGATGGATCGGTATACCCGAGTAACTGACTGGTAAATCACCTAATTCACATCCGAACAATTGTCTGTAAGTGTGTTCCTCGTCTTTGGCCTTCCCAAAGCAGAACACCTCGCTCTTATGAAAATTAATTTTTAAGCTAGACAATTGTTCAAAGAGACACAAAATAAGTTTCATATTACGTGCCTTAGCCATGTCATGTTCCATGAAAAGAATAGTTTCATCAGCATACTGTAGAATGGATACCCCTCCATCGACTAGATGAGGAACTAGACCCTCTACATGGCCATGCTGCTTGGCCCTGCTAATAATGACGGCCAGCATATCTGCCACAATATTGAAAAGAAGAGGAGACATGGAATCCCCTTGTCGCAACCCCTTATTTGTCTGGAAATAGTGGCCGATGTCATCATTCACCTTGATTCCAACACTACCTTTCTGGACTTGGGTATCCACTTGGTTCCTCCAGGTTTCACTAAAACCCTTCATGCGCATTGCCTGCTGAAGAAAAGGCCACTTTACTTTATCATACGCCTTCTCAAAGTCCACTTTGAAGATAACCCCATCTAGTTTCTTCGAGTGGATCTCATGAAGCGTTTCATGTAGAACGACCACCCCTTCCAGTATGTGTCGTCCCGGCATGAATGCTTTCTGGCTTGGTTGGATCACTGAATGAGCAATTTTGTGTCAATCTATTGGTTCCAACCTTTGTGAAAAATTTGAAACTCACATTCAGCAGACAAATGGACCGGAATTGTTCGATCCGAATAGCCTCATCTTTCTTAGGTAGCAGCGTTATCATACCAAAGTTAAGATGAAACAACTCCAAATGGCCGTCAAAAAAATCGTGAAACATAGGCATAAGATCATCTTTAATAATATGCCAACATTTCTTATAGAATGTAGTTGGAAATCCATCTGGTCCTGGCGCTTTATTCGGCTTCATTTGGGATATTGCCTGATGGACCTCTTTTTCAGTAAACGGTGCAGAGAGAACATCATTCTCTGCTACCTGTAATTGAGGTATATCATCAATCACAGATTCATCAAGTGACACCGTAGTTGTATTCGGGGGTCCAAAAAGTTTTTTATAATAATTAGAGATACATGCTTTAAGATTTTCATGTCCCACTATTGTCCCCTCGTCCTGTTCAAGTTTTATGATTTTCTTCTTCCCATGCTTACCATTTGCAACCGTATGGAAGAATTGTGTATTATCGTCCCCTTGGACAACCTTAAGCATTTTCGCACGCAACGCCCACTTCAGCTCCTCCTATCTCAAGAGAGCTCGTAGACCTTTCTCAGCCTCGGACTTGGTTCGTTGCTCATTAACACAAAGGAGAGTGGCTTCAGCCTTTAAGTCTAGTGCCTCAATCAATTGAGTACGACGCTCTTTTTCTTGTTTGTAAATTCCACTCTCATTTCTGGCCCAACCTCTCAGAAACTGTCGGAGATGTCTAATTTTATTTTGCCATCTCTCAACATGTGTCCTTCCACTAACCAGCTTAGCCCATTCTTGTGCAATCATCTCCATAAATCCTTCTCGCTCAAACCAACTTTGCTCGAAGGAGAGGATATTTTTATTTGCCACATGGTAGCCTCACCCAAGTCTAAAAGAAGTGGTGTGTGATCCGAGATCGCTCTCTGCATCACATGGACCGACACCAATGGATATTTTTCTTCCCACTCCACACTAGCAAGTACCCTGTCCAGCTTTTCATAAGTCGGAATAGGTAACGAGTTGGCCCATGTAAATTGTCTACCGGTGACCTCTATTTCTCTCAAATTAAAGAACTAGCCTGAATGCACATTGATGCTCATTTATCTTCTTTATCAAAGTTCAAAGCATTATAAACATTTACCCTGAATGCACATTGATGATTCCAGAAAATAAGCCGTTCAAATCAGCTAGGCTTTGAACTTTGATGATCTTCTAGTTCAGAGCACTTTGAGTACTCCACAAAATTCAGTAAACTTTCCTACACTGGTCACGGTAAACTTTCAGTACACCAATAAATCCACGATTGTTTAGAATAAGATACTGATTGACATACATCAGAATGATAGTCCAGTGTCACAAATCATAAGGGTTTAGAATAAGATATCTTCTACATTTCTTTATGTGACAAACACCCCTAGCACCACTATTGGAGCCATTACTAGAGTAATTTGTTGTTCCTCATTTTGAATGAGTGGTTATACTGCTGTCAAAACTACTGCATACACACATTGTCAAAACTGACAAGATGGTGGTGGAGGTGGGAATAAATGTTCCACAACATCTGCTGGACTAGAAAATAAATGTGTGTAGTTTGCTCCACAACAACTACACACACTGTCAAAACTGACAAGATGTTCTACTGTTGTCAAAACTGAAAACTGAAAACTACTGTCATTTCAACTGAATTTCTCTGAAGACATAACTGATTGGCTCCTGGATATTGGTGAGAATCACAGTCTTGTGGTTGAAATTCTACACACACTACATTTACTACTGCTGTGTAAATTTTTAACTAACTCAAGAAAAGTGAGGTAGAAAATTTAATACACGATCACTGAAATTTTGAAAAAATCAGTTGAAGCTTCAGTTTTGCATATCAAGTCTGATTGCCACTAAATTGAGTACAAGATCACTGAAATTTTGTTTGAAGCTTCAGTGTAAATGTTCCATTTTTAGAGTACAAGATCACTGAAATTTTGTTTGAAGCTTCAGTGTAAATGTTATATTTTCAGAGTACAAGATTACTGAATGCAGTTTCTTGGGGGTCCTATTTTTCAGTGTAAATGTTCTATTTTCAGTGTAAATGTTCTCCGTAATGGAGTATTGCTTGTCAAATTAGTGTGTAGAAATTTTAGGGCTATGTCTAGAAAATCATGTTAGTCCAACAATATTCATCTTTTTCTGTTTAGGAAGAAGAAGAAGAATCTAGCTAATTCAAATAATTCTAAATTAATTCAAATAATTCCAAACTAATTTAAATAAACCTAGCTAATTCAAATAATTCCAACTTAATCCACAGTAACAGTAGATCAGAAATTGCTTCTACTCTAGGTGAGGATCATAAATTATCCAAAGTTCAGTTAACTTCTGTTAAGATTCAGTTAAATCATGAATATTGGACATTGAGGGACACATTCAGTTAACTTCTGTGTTAACTGACTCTTTTTTGCAACATTTCTGCAGAGTACATGATCAATTGTGTTTGAAATTAATGAACAAGTGTTATGTAGAGAAATTGGAGCATGGGTTCTTCTCACTGGCAGCATCACGAGCAGGGGAGCTCCGTGCAGCATAACGAGCAGGCCCGCCGGGGAGAAGCAGCAACTTGCAGATGAGCAGCAGGTCGAGGAGAGGAGTGGGCTTCAATTCCAGGCCCGCCGGGAGCTCCAGGTACAGGCGCTCCAAACCCAGGCGCGCGTAGGTCCTAGCGGCGGTAGCGCAGGCGCTGGGCGGCGGGAGGGGATAGCGTGGCAGCCCTGGGCGGCAGAAGGGGTCACAGTGGGAGAAGATGGCGGTGGCGCAGCGCCCTTCGGCCGGGGAGCCGCCGCAGAGGAGCAGGTGGACGACGCAGCTCGCCTCGGGTGGCGCAGGTGGGCCCGGGCGACGGTGGTTAATAGCGGCAGCGCTGGCCATGGCCATCGTCACGCGCTCGGCCCTACGATGGGTGCCGATGGTGGCTTGGGCGACCACGGTGCACGCGGCCGACGGAGAAATGAGGAAGAAGCAGCGGGGCGCTGATTAGCAAGAGATTTGAAGATGGAAGGTTTTTTTTTACAAAATCGAAAATAAACTACTCCTTCCGTTCGAAAATATAGTGCTTCCTCTATCCCCGTGCTTCAACTTTGACTATAAACTTAACCAACAAGACCGAATGTGACGGGTGCAAAAGTTATACCAGTGAATTCGTATTCAAAAGAACTTTTCAATTATATAATTTTTTTCTCCCACCACAGCTGGTCTCGTTGGTTAAATTTATGGTCAAAGTTGAACCTTTGGAAGCATGGGCGCACTAAATTTTGAAATGGAGGAAGTAAGCGCTGGACAACTTTTTCCGGACATAGGGAGCTAGATGGTACTATTCCCGTGCTTCAACTTTCACCATAAATTTAACCAACGAGACCGACTGCGGCGGAAGCAAAAGTTATACCAGTGAATTCGTATTTAAAAGAAGTTTTCAATTATATAATTTTTTCTCATGCCACAGTCGGTCTCGTTGGCTAAATTTATGGTTAAAGTTGAACCTTGGAAAGCGCGGACGCACTATATTTTGAAATGGAGGGAGTACCGTCTAGCCCCAGGATTTTGTCTTTGTTTAAATAACATGATTGATCCATGGAATAATTTATCTAGCAGCAGCTTGCTAGCAACAAGACTGATCCATGGAATATCGAAGCATCTTCAATAGATGATGTAGATGAAAAAATAACCTTTTTTTTACATCATGAAGGCTCCAAATAACCGTTATGCTAACCGTTTCTTATAACAGTTTCATAATTTTATATGTGAGAGAGATCTAGATGCTTAAATTGTTCATGTCAATGGTGATGAACCAAAGTGGTAATATTATAGTTAATATTTTTTTTGTTCTTTTCATGTTGCCTTTTCGAATGATACCACAAGTCCATGAAGAAGCAAGAACCTTTCTGAAATATTTTGTGTCCAATCCTAGAAAGATTCAACAATTGTCGAGTTTTGACTCTATAGCATTATAATAATGCCTCAAATATTCGTAACTTCAGTTCACTTTGAGCATCATAAATTATCCGGATTTTGTTATCGTATATGGCGATAAATATCTTTATTAAAACTTATTTTTTGGCTACTTGTATATAAATCAGAATGATAGAGCATCTCCAACCGCGTCCCCAGAACGGCTTCCCCAGGCGAATTTTTTTTTGCCGGCGCCGAAAAAACGGCCCAGTCGCGCCCCCAGGAGCCCCTTTTTCGCCGGCTTGGGCCGAAATCAGCGCCGGTGGACCCAGGCCGAACCCGACGCGCCGGGGGACGCTCGGGGGCGTCGGGGCGAGCGTTTTGGCGCGAAACAGACGCGGGCCCGCCGAGTCAGCGAGACGGCCGCTTCGTCGACCTCATCGCCTCAGTTCTCATGGGAATCAATGCTGCCGCGCCGGTCAGCCTCCAATGATGCCTCACGGGCGGCGCAGTTAAAACGCCGCCGACGCGCGTCCGCTTGCATGCGCCACGCGTCCGCCCGCATGCCGCCCCGCCCGCCACCCGCTTCGGCTATAAAAAGGCGCCCTCCCTGCTGGTGAGCGCCACAACCTCTCCTCTCCCTCTCGCGAAAGCTTTCTTCATGCCGACGAGCTCTCCCCCCACTGCCTTCCCCGCCGAGAGCGAAATGACCGAGAGATACCCAGGCGACGGTGCAGTGGCGAACGGCTTCGGCCGCCGACACCTCCAGGAGCCGGATGCGCGTCTTCTCTACGAGGCCGAGTACCCGGAGTACAAGAAAACATCATTAAATTTTGTCTCGGTTACTGTTAATTGCCTTGTATAGATGCAAAATGTATTTTTTATAGTAGCATTGTATAAAGAAATGGAAGGAGTATTAGAAAAGCACATGCCTGTGCAGTTTGTGCTCTACTTGGAATAAAGTATTGCGCAAAGACCAAAGTATCACGGCCTGGGAGCTGCGCACATACTATTACAGCCGGATTTGCACGCGCGAAGAGAGCCGTGGGAACACGCCACGCTCATGCTGTCGCTGGCGATGCACCCACGCCATCTCTTCTTCTCGGAACCTCACTTCCCCGAACCACGCCGCCCTGGCTGACTGGTCAAAGCCGCACGAGGTTTGACCCAGACTCCCTTCGCGGAAGCACTGCAAACCATCACGTTCCCATTTTAGCTGACGTCCACTGACACTCTTACCCCACGTGGTCAGCGACCAGTACACCTCCTCGGGCTTGCTGCTTGCTTGCCGGGAATCAGTACAGCCACAGGTCCACTGCTGTGCTACCGGCATCTACTTAAGGCGCCACCCAGCAACCACTTCTGTCCTCCGTTCACCAATCACACCACCCCTCTCCCAACCCAAGTCTCAATTTCAATATTTAATCTCCCTGCTCCTTCTACTCTCGAAAAAATCTCGCTGCTCCTTCCGTCGATCGCCATGTCCTCCTCCACAGGGAGCTTGGATCACGCAGGGTTCACGTTCACGCCGCCTCCGTTCATCACGTCCTTCACTGAGCTTCTATCAGGGTCTGGCGCCGGCGACGTGGAGGGGTCGCCAAGGGGGTTCAACCGAGGGGGTCGGGCCGGGGTGCCCAAGTTCAAGTCCGCGCAGCCGCCCAGCCTGCCCATCTCGTCGCCAGCGTCGCCCTTCTCCTGCTTCTCCATCCCTGCAGGTCTCAGCCCTGCTGAGCTGCTCCACTCTCCCGTTCTCCTCAACTACTCTCATGTACGCCTCCTCCATCTCGTGTTGCTGATGTGCAAATCATTTTTTTTGCTAGTTTCGTATGTGCTTATGATCCGTGGTGCTGATTTTAGCTGCCGCCTGTGTTTCCGTCAGATATTGGCGTCTCCGACTACAGGTGCGATCCCTGCGCGGAGATACGACTGGCAGGCGAGCGCCGATCTGAACACCTTTCAGCAGGATGAGGTCGGCCGTGGAGACAGCGGCCTCTTTGGCTTCTCCTTTCACGCAGTGAAGCCCAACGCCACGGTCAACGCTCAAACAAATTACTTACCTTTATTCAAGGTACATAATACTAGTACAAAGATATTCAGTATTATTGTCGAAACTACCCTAGTACATAGGAGTACATATGATGCTTCAACGTCTTAACTTAGTTTAACTGTTACAGCATGCACCGAGGCTGTATGCTAGTATAAATTATGAACTTGTTATGCTTTTTTTTTATCTCTTTGATAATACAGTCGTAGCTCACAAAGACACATATGTTTGTGCAGGAACAGCAGCAGCAACAACAACAACAAGTGGTAGAAGTGAGCAACAAGAGCAGCAGCGGCGACAACAACAAGCAGGTTGAGGACGGATACAATTGGAGGAAGTACGGGCAGAAGCAAGTTAAGGGCAGCGAGAACCCGCGGAGCTACTACAAGTGCACCTACAACAATTGCTCCATGAAGAAGAAAGTGGAACGCTCTCTTGCAGACGGCCGCATCACGCAGATTGTCTACAAGGGCGCGCATGATCACCCGAAGCCCCCCTCCACGCGCCGCAACTCCTCCGGCTGTGCGGCGGTCATTGCGGAGGATCATACCAACGGCTCGGAGCACTCTGGCCCGACGCCTGAGAATTCATCCGTCACATTCGGAGACGATGAGGCCGACAATGGCGCTGAGCCTGAGACCAAGCGCCGGTAAGTAATTGGTCATTGCTTGCCAAATACTACCTCTATAAACTAATACTCGGTGATGGCGCTGAGCCCGAGACCAAGCGCCGGTAGTACAAGATCACTAATATTATTACCTCCATCTAGGTGAATAAGTCATTCACGTAGTTTTAGGTCATTGATTTAAGGAATTAAATATGTATTATATGTCATGAAAAATATATCACTAGATTTCTACACGATTGTAGTTTCTAAATATATATTTTTTGTCACATATAATACATATTTAGATAGTTAAATCATCAACCTAGAACTACGCGAATGACTTACTCACCGAGACGGAGGTAGTAGTAACGCTGTGCTAATTTTCACTGCGGTTGGCTTTCTCGTAGGTGTTGTTAGATTAATTTGAAGATTTTGTGTGTTTGATTGGTTGTCAGGAAGGAGCACGGTGACAACGAGGGCAGTTCAGGTGGCACCGTCGCCTGCGTGAAGCCCGTGCGCGAGCCCAGGCTTGTGGTGCAGACGCTGAGCGATATAGACATACTCGACGACGGCTTCCGGTGGAGGAAGTACGGGCAGAAGGTTGTCAAGGGCAATCCCAACCCCAGGTGAGAATTAATTACCTTCGATCAGCAGGCAACTCGTAACCCTTCTCCTTTTTCACATGATGGGATGGGTAGTCTATCTATCTTACACGTGAATTAATCCCTTGGACCCTGTGTTCTTACTTGTACCGTGACGACGACGTTGCAGGAGCTACTACAAGTGCACAACGGTGGGTTGCCCGGTGCGCAAGCACGTGGAGCGGGCCTCGCACGACAACCGCGCGGTGATTACCACCTACGAGGGTAGGCACAGCCACGACGTGCCGGTCGGCAGGGGGGCCGGTGCCAGCCGCGCGCTGCCGACGTCGTCTTCCTCCGACAGCTCGGTCGTCGTCTGTCCTGCCGCCGCCGGGCAGGCCCCGTACACCCTCGAGATGCTCGCCAACCCTGCCGCCGGACACCGAGGCTACGCGGCCAAGGACGAACCCCGGGACGACATGTTCGTCGAGTCGCTCCTCTGCTAGCTAGCAGGCTCGGCCGCGGCTCTTCGTTCCCCTGTGGCGTTTACATGTGCGTCCACATGTACAATATGATACAGTAGCTGCAACATGTTTTTTTAGTTGATGCTTTTTGTTGCTGTTGAGTAATATGCAATTGTTTGATTAATTTAATGCAGAAAATAGATCATAAGCATGACGTAAACAGTACTAAGCACATACTGATATTTGATCACATATTTTCTATACAACGTCTCGTACCCGTTTTGGGGTTTCCTCTCCCAGGCGATAAGCTTTTGGCGGCTACGATATCCGCCAACTCCTCCCCGGATCTGACCTAGAGTTCCCTTCAATTTCATCTAAGAGAGATCATCACCGTATTAGGAGACATGCACTGACCTGGATCGCGTATTCGTTGGCTTCTGGGAAGATGGCGAGCGAGAATTCTACTACTTCGTGAGTTGACAGCGATGCTGCTAAGAACAGAGCGGACCTAAGCGGTGGCGCACACGGCGTTGACGTGGAAAAAAAGAAGGTCAGAGAAACTGAGTCCTCTGGTGGAGGTGGCTCTACATCTAACACCGAGGACCTGGGAGACAAGTTCAAATATCTTAACCTACGCGAAGATGAACAGGGGGACGTCGTCTTAGAGGAAGACCTTGAGGAACTAGAGAAGGATGCCGAATTCATGGCACTGGCAAGGATTCATACCTCACGCACTTTCAGCCATGGAGCCTTCTTTGGAGCCATGAGGTCCGCGTGGAATCTTGCCCAAGAAGTGGAATTTAGAGCAATCAAAGACAACCTCTTTCCAGTGCAACTATACTGCTTGGTAGATTGGGAATATGTGATGCGTGACGGTCCGTGGTTATTCTGTAACTGCCCGATGTTGCTGGCTAGCTATGATGGTTGGTCGGAACTTGAGGATACAGAGTTATTTCACATATCAGGCATGTGTGAGAATCATGAGCTTGAAGGAGAAGATGCGCACATGTAGCATCACATCACAACTGGCTAAGAAAGCAGGAGTGGCGGAGTTTGTTGATGAGCGATCGGTGGAAGGACACGGAGGGGCGATCCGAGTGCGCATCAACTTGGATGTTCGCAAACCTCTGACAAGATGTGCTAGCCCAACCCTAAGGAAGAAGAAGGTCTATTTCAATTTTGAGTACGAAAAAATGCCCATGTTTTGTGGTGTTTGCGACTTTGTCAGCCATGTGGCTAAGGAACATGGCAATGTAGTGCAAGCCGCAAGTGACATTATCTACCTTCCCACTTTGATCGCCTTTGAACACCGCAGAGAGGACTACTCTTTTCAGAGGGGTGGTGGGAATAAAGGAGGCTGAACGAACCGTGGCAGGGCCCCGGATGCTAGTCGTGGTACTTACATGCCAAGAGAGTTCAATCCGGATGATGACGATCTTAAGAGTACAACTTTCAGCCCTACAAAAACCCCAAGCGGAGCTACTCCTTCGTCGGTCGCTACCAAAAGGTGCTTGGGTTGGATAGTCAGGATGTGTCGTGGAATAGTTAGAAAAAATACTTCCTCTTTTATTTGTGCGAGATCTCATAACCCGCCATGACGTCATCTTCTGCGATCGTGGTAACCCGCAATGACGTCACCTGTCATAAATTTCACACAATATCCAATATATCTTATTGAATCTTTTTCTTTAATGACCTTTCCGAAAATCGAGGCGTCCGAACCGCTGGATAATCATTCTTTGACCTCCTCGTCTTTCGTGCCTACATGTTCACCCTTCTCCTTATAAATAGGGTCAGACCGCCTCCTTTCATTTCCCCCCTTCTCCTTTTCGTCTTCCTCCTCCTCTTACGACTCATCTGCCACTTCAAGCTCCGCCGCCGCCGCGAAGCTCACCGTCCTCCTCACCCTTGGTCGATGCATCAACCTAAACGGGACCAGAGAACGCCGACGCTCCATCGCAGTTCATGTCCATCTGTAAGCGTTCACCCTCCCGTGCTCCAGATCTATATTAGGGTTAGCCCTGTTCTTTCTTGTTCTTCGTCGTTCTTTGCTGTTCTTCGATGTACTTCTAGTTAGCTCTTATTGTAGATCCAAATATATCCCTTAGGAGGCGCGGAACCTGTTTCCACTCCTTCTGTTATCTCAAAACTTGCTTTACAGCTGCAAAGATCTCACCCTTGTGCTAGTTCTCCTGCTGCTGCAATATTTAGGTTTAGAATTTACTGCATTTTCTGTACTGCCACAGATCCGAAATTGTAGCTTCAATCTATGAAATCTGTTTGTCTCTCACTTAGCAAAATTTTCCCTTCTTAAGAGATCTTAACTGTGAATATTGTCATGGCAGCTTACATCACCAGTTGTAGCTAGTCATATATCATTAGGCCCCTTTTAAGCCGCCACTCTGAATATGTACTGTAGTGTTTTCCACCGGCTTAATGAATCAACTTTAAACCGGCAAAGTTATTCTTTCTTTTAGGCTTCCTCCTTTACGATGCTTCCTAAGACAACCACTTCATGCAACTGGGTTCCCTCCATTGTCACTGAGGACACGCTCAAGGACTTTGTGAAAACTGGCTATTTACCAGAGAAGAATGTCATGCATTATCGCGGCCCTGATCTGGAAGAAGAAAAACCTCAGCCAAAGGACGATGAACTCATCGTTTTTACTGATCACATGAATCGGGGCTTGTCACCGCCCGGTTCTAAATTTTTCCGAGATGTTCTGCACTTTTTCGAGCTTCATCCTCAAGACATCGGACCCAATTCCGTGTCAAACATATGCAATTTTCAAAGTTTCTGCAAGGTGTACCTTCAAGAGGAGCCAAGTGTGGAACTATTTAGGCAATACTTTTATTTGAACCGCCAAAATGAGTATTCGAACGGACCCAGCTTGGAACTTGGCAGGATATCAATTCAGCGAAGGAGAGGTGCTATCTTCCCCTACACTTGCCTGCCGAGTCATCCAAAAGATTGGAACCAGACATGATTCTATTGCAAGGATATCTCTCCAGCTGACGAGAACCGACCGCCAGGCTATCGTGCCCAGCGTCTTGACTCAAAACATCCTCTTGCTGATAAGTTGACCGCTGCTGAACGTAAGAAACTCGCCCCCACCATTGCAAGGGTTAAAGCGCTTCTGGGAAACGACTTAATTGATATTGACTTGGTTTGATGCTGGGTTGCATGGCGGATCATACCCTTGAGTTGCCGCACCGGCTTAATGTGTTCTTACACGGGTGTCAAGAAAGATCCACTACGCCATAGCTCTGTGCGTCTAACTGATGACGCCATCAATGAAATGAAAAAGTCCCTTCTGAATGAAGACCCGACAGACTGCAGCAAAGTGGGTCTGAACCCTTTCTACGAACTTAACCCTGCACCAAAGTTGAGTCTTTAAATTACTTACTTTCCCTTCAGCACTCCAATATTCTACTAACTCGCTCTGATGACTGTCACAGGCTGAAGATGATTTTTGGAAAAAGAAATATGACCATGAAGCTGCCAAAAGGGCCAGGGCTACCAAGAAAGCCGCCAAGAGAACCGCCAAGAAGAATAGGAAGAAGAACAGTACTTCCGAGCTGTTTGCATTGGCCGACAGCTCTGAGTCGGAGGTAGCTCTTGATTCTCTTGGCTCCTTTTTCAACTATCTTATTGACATTAATTATCATTAGGATGACACAGGGACCAATCAAGCAATCGAGGAAGAGGCAACTATCATTTCCTCCGACTCTGAGCCAACACAGAAAATTCAAAGAGTAACCCGGAAAGTAAGCTTTTCACACCCCTTAGCTCATCTAGATCCTCACTTTCTTTTGAAGCAACAATAGCACGAGAGCCGGTGACAAACTCGGACCAGTGGTGGCGAAGAATTATCTTCCGGCTTACCGGACACTCCATGGAAATGTCGAAATGAGGTTATCCTTGATCTAAATTTCTTCTTATCCTCTGGCGGATCTCATCCGCCGACCGCTTAATTCTTTCGATTCAAATTATCAGGAAACATCTCGCTCCTCTTCCGGCGACTCATCACAGTCCCATCTGCCGGCTTTCAAACAGCTCCTGGGTAATAACAAATACTTATTATTTGCTTCTTACGCTCCTTTATATTTATAGTGACCTCTCATGACCCATGTAGTGGAAAGGCCAAGCCTAGCAAGAAGGCAAGGGTGACCAAGCCGGCTGATGACCCCAAAGTCAGTGAACCGAAGCAACAAGTTCCAGCGCTTGAAACCTCAGCCCCTCAACCAGAGAACTAGTTCTTGACGTTCCACCAGTGACTCCTGACCCTTCTGTCAACCAAGCGACCAATGATCCCTTAAATACTGAATCATCCAGCCCAATTAAACTGGCTGAGACACATGATGATGATGTGGTGATTACCAGCACCGGCTTTAAAGAGCCGGGAAGATCTACTGTCTTAGCCAAGCACTCTGCCAAGGAAGAACAGATTGAACGGTGCAAAGTGAGATTTGACGTTGCCAACTACTCTCAACTGAGCATTGGTGAAGTATATTCTGGATATCTCAATCAAGTGCACACCAGTCGCGATCTTGAAGTTGACATGGTGAAGCAGATGCATAAAAAGTTTGAGGTATGAACTCTTTCTTTATTGATTTATGCACATCCTGTTAGCCCCCAAGTCTATTGTTTATAATGAAATTGAATATGCTGTAGACTTAAATTAACCATGAGTATGAATAATACCCTTTGATAGAACTCTCCAAAATACGGCTTACCCCATCCGGGTTAAAGCAAATTTGTAAGGATTAACACTGAATCCGTAGCCCCCAAGGGTCGGTTTAATCGGCATGAATGAGCCGGTCCTTTGTATCCTTGTGTATAAAGCAGACTTTACTTGTGTCGCCCTCATGAATGGATCATCATAAAGTGTTGAAAAGACAACCTATATGCATTAGCCCCCAAGTGCCAAGTACTCTTGCTCGCAAAATGCTTGGGACTTCTTTCCTGTAATCCAAATATAAACATGATTTTGAACCGGTGTATGTACAGGACACCACTGCTCAACTTCAATCTCAATTAACTGACATGAAAGCCCGGCTGGAGGTGCAAGAATATGAGACCCGAAAGGCCGACTCAAAATTCCAATTTAGCGTGGCTGAAACGGAAAAGCTGAAGACCAGTTTTGAGGTTGAAAGAAACACCTATGCTGAAGAAAAAACTGCTTTGGTACAGCGGGCGGAGAAGGCGGATGCGACTCTTGATGAGGTAACCACTGAGTTGACCGGCATAAAACGGCATGTATCTCAGATGGTTTCTGCTATCTTTGGTGAGCCGCCTTGCTAGTATCAAATTTGAATATATTTCTTGACTTTATAAGCCGCCTCTAACCAATCCATGACTATGATTCAGGTCCAAGGAGCACCAATCTGAGCCAAGAGATGCTTGTAAAGCTCAAGGCTGTTTACACCCTCGTTGAGCAGCTCTATACTGGGACTCAGCGCGCACTGGCCACAATTCTCCGGCTAATCAAGAACCTACTATCTTGGTTGATGTCTTGAGGAAGTTTTCTGTTCTGCGTGAGCGGTTTAATGAGATGAAGCAATCATCTACAAGATTCGGTGCTGTGACCGCCTTAAGCCGAGCCAAAGCATGGCTACCAGAGCTAGACCCGGCTGATATATCTACCGGGTATCCAAGCGTGAAAGAAGATGGCACTCCCTTTGAGAAGAAAGACCTTGCCACCTGCGTGAAGGAGATACGTCCCCTGGCCAGTCTGATTGCCAATGAAACAGATCTGTCCAGATATCAACCGGCTTATGACATGGAAAATCAGAAGCTGCCTACACCGTCTTATAAAGTGATGGATCTAATTCCCCCAATTTGTAAGCACACTTTTGCTCTTGAAGTTGACCCGTCCGAGCTTATTGATGGTGAAGCTGAATTTCAAGCCTTAAATATCATTGACTGGTCATCACTAACCTTCCAGGCAGCAGAAGAGGATGAAGAAGTGGAGAAGGGTGATCTGGAAGCTTCAAGCCATCAGAGCCAAGAAGATTGATCCGCTGGGCGGTTCATATATTTGATCTTTTGAAAAACACTTAATCATTTTGGCTTCTTGAGTCATGTAATAGGCTAGCAAAAACTTTGCTCTGTCGTGCCATCGTGCACGTTTATGCTTTGCCCAATGCTGTTTGAGCCGCCACTTGAAAATTATCTTTTTATACTTATCTTGACTTTGATTTGTGCAGATAAAACTTAGAATTATCCTGCACACAAGTAAATCACAAGAGCTCTGGCGGTTTACCACAGGGCGGGTCATAACATCCCATGCATAATAACTGATGTGTAAAACAATGTGTAAATGGGGCCGATTTAGTCATAATTAGATATAATCATAACAAATATAATACCTGTGATATTGAATCATACTGTCGGCTTATGATACCAATGTAGTAAGGGTGATAATCCAAGACTTAGAAGCCAATACTTCCAAGTATTTAATATCATCATTTACTGGCGACTTATCGTCCAAAGCCAGGCCGGGTTAACAGAGAACACGGGTATGCTTCAAATATGAGCTGTGAGAATTGAGACTACATAGCCTAAATCACTTTAAATCATATGTCAAGATGGTATCAAGATGAACCGAAAAAATGTTCAAAAAACCACGCAAAAACGAGAAAACGAGGCTATGCTTCGAATACGAGCAGGAAGCCGGACCAAAAGGGTTATTTGATAGCTATGCTTCGAATACGAGCAGGAGCCCCCAAGTGCTTGGTGGCCTTGGGCCGATCAAGAGGGTAACGACAGCTATGATTCAAATACGATCAGGAAGCCCCCTAGTGACCATGAGGTTTTGGCATTGCGCCAATCAAGAGGGTAATGACAACTATACTTCGAATACGAGCAGGAAGCCCCCAAATGACTTCAGCATTGCGCCGATCAAGAGGGTAATGACAGCTATGATTCGAATACGATCAGGAAGCCCCCTCTTGACCATTATGATGAAAAAGACTCATTATTCTTGGAAATGAAACAACAGAGGCCCTGCTTTATTAGGGATGTCGGCTTTATTATAATCATCATAATATATACATCATCCAAATATGTACATCATGAGAGCTAGTGGCTCAAGTGTAGTAAGGCCGAAGATGAGCAATATTCCACGGCCGGCGGGTCTCCTCCTCCGACTTACGTGTGCCCTTGTGGTCTCGGATATCAATAAGGTAGTAGGACCCATTGTTCAGATTCTTGCTGACCACAAAGGGTCCTTCCCAAGGTGGCGATAGCTTGTGCATATCAATTTGATCCTGGATGAGCCGGAGCACCAAGTCACCTTCTTGAAAGATTCTGGTCTTAACCCGGCGGCTGTGATAACGGCGTAGATCTTGTTGGTAAATCGCCGAGCGAGCCGCCGCAAGGTCACGCTCCTCATCTAACAGATCGAGTGCATCCTGACACACTCGTTCATTATCAGCCTCAACATAAGCCACCACGCGGGGCGAGTCGTGACGGATGTCACTAGGGAGAACCGCCTCTGCCACTACAAGAAAACCTGCCTGTAAAGACGCAATATTCCATAACTAGAGACGTGTTATTTCATCTCTAGGCAACTTTAGAGTCGACTTAGTAAAGCGTCCTTGGAGCGTCTCCCCACGGACCGTCTCAAAACATGTAGACATGCTGGCTAAGCGTGTGTACATGGCATGAGACGCTATATTGGGACGTCCAAAAGCGTCTCTAGATATGTAGAGTCGTTCTGTTAGATGCGCTTATGACGTCTCTACTCACAAAGTCGTTTCATTCGTCATGGGCCCTGACCTGATTCTTATACACGCTATGTAGAGATGTTATATTCGACTCTAAATATACACGTGATCCTTTGTAGGTACGTAATATTTTACTTTAAAATTATTTAATTTATTTTGACCTTGTACTTCATCATTTTAAATCCATTTACTTTATCATACAACATGCCTATGCAGAATGATCGACAAATATTATCATATAAAGGCATCAACCAATATCACCAGTCACATTCATAAGCAATAAATATCATTATATAAAGGGATCCACACATATCACCAATTGTATTCACAAGCATCCCATTCACATAATTTAATTAGTAGAACAAACATCTTGAGTTTAGAACTGAATAAAATCAGTGAAAGATCTGAATAATTAAGAATCATACAAACTAGAACTGAGTTTCCTATGAAGCTAAAGTCTTTACATAATACATAATATGTGTCCATTTAAAAAGTTATTCTTCTATAGTTGCTCATGGCTCTTGCAATACACTCCTTTTCTAAATTTGAAGCTTTCCTGAAAAAGAAAGACAGAAAAATTTAGAACGTAAGCTTTAAGACTAGCTTGAGAAGAATTGGATATTTCCTTCTTTCTCAGAATGCATTAGCCTTGTTGACCCTGAGAGTACAAAACATAGATATTTTTTATAACAAAGCAGGAAATTATGTGCGCGTGCACACACACACACACACACACACACACACACACACACACACACATTAGCAACAGTATGCTCATGTGGTGAAGATATACTGGTACAACCCTCTTTGATTCTAGTGCAATTGCTAGGATGCAATTCTTGGCTAGTGAACTGCTTGTCCAATAAAGTTGATTCTGCATAGCCTTGTTGACCCTGTCAAATTTCACCTCCACACAGCCAGGAATTGCATCTTAGCCTCTAAGGTGTAACCTAAGGTGTGTGTGTGTGTGCGTGCACGCGCGCATAAATTAAGTGTGAGAATAAACTAGAATATTTAGACCTGCATAGCACTCATTTGATCGTGCATATTGCCAGGTGATTCTTCAACTTTGCCATGTGATTCACTGCCAACAACTTGTTTGTTGAGATCAACCTGAAACAAGAACATGATAATAGTATATTAATACTCATACTTCTATCTTTTCAGAAAGAAATGTGGTTTAGATACCAACTTCATCACTTCCGCAGTTACAAATTATTTGGCCAATCCTCTCCAGAAATTTTTGCTTCGGAAATGAACGGGTCATAGCCAACTCATCGGTCATTTTCTACGCTTTCTCCTAGTGCCTGTTGTGCAAAGTGGATATTTCCTTCTTTCTCAGAATGCTGAACAAAAGTTAGTCCATTAGAAACTTCTATTTCGCTCCAATACTTATCACCATAATACCCTCGAAGTTTTTTCGCCTCTTCCCCATGCACACTTTTAAATACTTATCTATAATCACTGAATGGAAGGCTCCCACTGTTATCTTTCTTTCTTTCTTCCAGTTTCTCCTATTGAAATAAATACAAATATCTCATTAGACTAACTATTAAACAAAAGAATTTACTTTAATCACAAGACGAAGTATACCATCACTATCTTCGTTTTCGCATTTTTCTATTTACCATCCTTCTGCTTATGAGCTTCATCCCATAGTTCAATCTTGCTAACCTTTCAACTGCTCTTGATTTCCTTTTCAACAAAGTAAATTAGGATGTTTGTTAATGTTTCTGTTGGAACATATTCAGTTCTCTTCACTAACAAAGCTTTTCTAAGACATCTTTAGGAAGATTTTTTTACCATTTCTCTTCTAAGCCTAGCATGGCTTTCTTCCCGGTTGTGTGTGGATGCTTCTGCTTCTTTGCACACTCAGTGTTCCTTTCGCATAATTTCTGGGAAAACAACACATCTAGTCAATACTAATGTCACCAAACTAGTTATGAACAATAGATTAAGTATGAGAATAGAATGCATAATCATGTGTGAATCCTGGAACCAAAACTCAACAAGAGTATCACATTGATGTTCATTAACACATTTGGGAACACTTGCTACAATTTCAGCCAAAGACCTCTTGTTATGATTGAAATATTTATTCTTCAAACAATACTTATACGCTCTCCATTTTTTGTTAATAGTCAATAGGATCCGGTCTCGTGTAAGTTGTTTCGTCTCATTGGGGTAGATAAATTTCTCCTTCAAAAATTAAAATTGGCAGTCAGCAAAGTCAAATTAACAGTCTTGAATAGTGCTATGAAAATTTTACCTCAAAATTCCTGTAAAAACTGCCGCACATCTCCATTTGGCCCTGCATGCAAGACTATTACAATGGCATATAAATGGACCATATACATCACACTAGGTATGTGCTTAAACATGTTTTTAGCTCACAAATTATTTTAAATTGGCTAGTAGATTCAGGAGGCTTGTTTGGTAATAGATCATCAATCTCTGGAGGGCCTTGTAATTTTCTTCATTTGGTTGTACACTTTCAGCAGCTTGCACTGGGATGTTTAGGCTTCGAAGCCATCAAGGTATCCTCGACATAATATCTTCATAAAAAATGTGAAAATCATATGTTACGGTCATGCATAGAAACATATGGCAAGTCATGCATTGCACTGCATTATCTAATACACAAGTAAACCATGAGAAATCCAATAGGAACCTAGCAGACACTACAATAAAACCGCATAAATATCAAATGGATCTAGCAGAAATAGACCGCCTTCTGTGCAGAGAGCTAAGTCTACTTATATGTCATCTTGTCCACATTAGTTTACACGTCTGATGTCAATATACATGTAGAAGTAACTGCAACACACATAGCAACATACAAACCTGTGAACAACAATCTTTTAGTGCAAAATTTGAGAGCTGCTGATTGAAAGCTCCCTTCAGCTCAGATGCAAGAATCAAAACTAATGATATAGTGGGACTGCACTAAGATGAGGTAGGAAATAGGACAGAATAAAATTACTACAAAATAGCAGAGTACGTTGTAGCCTGTACAACTAAACACTATCATGTTTTATGCTCCAGATAAATGAAATGTGAGGTTATTTGCTCAGCCAATCTAACACCACTTCTACTACTTTTGAGTTTTTCCATATACAAATTTGATTGGACCAAATAGTGCTTACTTCCTTCAAGAAAATCTGTCAGAATTCATTTCTGGGAAAGCAAACAATTCGACAAACACTTATAGTGCATTGCCTACATGTAGGAAGTAGGAGACGAATGAGAAGAGGATCGAGACTTGAGATGAACAAATGAAGGAGGCCACTTTGGTTTATATAATGATGACAAAACAGTAAGGGCTATGGGATTCAAGGCATCACCTCCTTTGACGTGTTGGACACTGAAGATGCTGGATGGAGCGACTGCTTGCAGGGCGGTGTGCCGGCGGAATACGCGGTGGAACTTCGGGTGAAGGATGAGACCGGCGTGGATGCGGCTTCATGACAGTGAGGACGACGTCGGGAGGAGCACGACTTCATGACGGAGAGGACGACGGACACCGACGGGGCTCCAGCTACCGAGCTTGTCGATGGAGGAAAACGGGAGTCGGCTGCAGGCGGAGCTAGCGGGGGAGGGAAGCGCTTGAGGGTTAGGCTGCTACCGCTCGGTGTGCGGGAATGGGCGGCACACCGGGTGGTGTCGCCGGCGCAGATTGGAATCAGGAGGTTGGGTAAATGGGGGAGGTGGGCAGAAGGCGTGCGGCGTGGAAAAATATCCGGTGTCATATGCGGAGATAAAAGTTTGAGAGACGCGGGGAGCCTTGCACGGTAAAGAAAATAAATTTGTAAGACCAACTTTCGTTAAACGAAAATAGTCTGGGACATCAAATTGTTTTTTAGGTCCGTGAACGTCAAATTTGGTTAAGCACAGATATTGAACGTCAATAGTTCGGGAGCGCAAATTAACCACATATATGGGTTGTGTTAAAAAAACAATGGACAAATTTTTTTCCGGGTGTTCCATTTATTGGCTCAATATCTATTCTTCATTATTTTTGCAAAAATATCAAACCTTTTTTGTGGAAAAAACTTCTGATCTATTCATCATCTATCAAGGCAGTACAAAGAACACTACAAGTAAAAATTATATCCATATTCAGATTTGTAGACTACCTAGCAACAACTACAACCAATGAAGCGATCTGATGGCGTGCCGCCGTTATCGCCTCTCGCTCGATGGAGCCAAGCAAAACTTGTTGTAGTAGACAATTAGGAAGTCATCGGGCTAAGCCCAATAGAAACAGCGCACCAGAACAAGAACCATCACCCATAAAGAGAAGCGTAGAATGGAAGGATGTAATATGAAGACACACAAACACAACCGAACGAAGACCGGATCCAAGTGAATCTATCAAAGACAAACCCTGAACGAATCCCACAAGATCCGCCGGAGATGCACCTCCACATGCCCCCCGATGATGCTAGACGCACCGCCAGAACGGAGGTAAGCTGGTAGAACCTTATTCCAACTTCAGGGAGTTGTCGTCGTCTCGTCTTCATGAGGAGTGCACAAACCCTAAACATACGCGAAAAATATCTAGAAAACAGAGCAAGTCCTCCCGTCGGCAAGCGCCAAGATCCACCGCGCTTTCACGGCTCTAAGGTCACATAAGACCTAACCCTGCGACGGCTCCAACGGGAAGCGTGAAATCTCATATTCACTTACAGCCACAAGACACACAAGCCGAAGTGTTACTTTATTGGGTAATATACATATCCAAGTAATATCCACAAAGTTGAATAAGAAGTATAAAGGCAGTGGAAGATCGAAGAGGCGGAGTGCGACAAACAACAATAAGGCTGGCATTCTCGAGCTATTGGTGTGACTTAGGCTGGACAAAACGAGCGGGCTTTTTGGCCCGCATGTGGCTCCCTCGGGACCGGACCATTTGGTCCTACCCGCGGTTCCTATTTAATACGACGGTCGATGGTTGTCGACCAAACCTGCAACCCCCTTGGTCACTACGTGTATTTGGCCTGGCCAAATAGCGCATGCTCCCTCTTCTGATTTTTTTGTTTTTCTTTTGATGTTTTATTTTTGTTTCATTTTTAATTTATTTTTCCTTTTATTTTTCCTTTTTCATGTTTGTTTTTCTTTCCTTTTTTCATTATTCAATTTTTTCCTTTTTCATTAGGCAAACATCTTTTTCAATTTGAGAACATTTTTCGAATTTTGTGAATCTTTTTCAATTCAGGATTACAAAAGGGTTCTAAAATAACAAAAAATTGTGAAAGGTGAATTTTCAAAAATAGTTCTTGAATTCAAACTATTTGTAATTTCAAAAGAATGAACATTTTTAAATTTTAATGATCTTTTAAATTTGCATTTCTTATAATAATTAAAAATATTTGTATTTAATAAAGAAATTTTAAAATAGATGAACAGTTTTAGAATTGATGAACAAAATTTGCATTCAAGAAAAAATTAAAATAATGTAAGGACACAATTTCAATTTATGGACAGTTTTCTGAAACAATGAACAAAAGTCGAATTTTATGAACATTTTTTAGTTCGATGAACAAATTCTGAAATTTGATGAACATTTTTTTAATCCAACGAACAGAAAATTGAATTCGATGAACATTTTTTTACAAAGATGAACAATTTTTTTAATCAATGAATAAAGAAATGTTGGGGAATTTAGAAAGAAAATTCGTGAAAAATGAGAAAGTAAAGAAGAAAAAAGAGAAAAGAAAAAGGCTAAAAGGAAAGAAAAGAAGGAAACAGATAAAACGAAAAATAGAAAAAAAACGAAAGGAAAAAAAGGAAAAATGGGACAGCCGATGCGAACGTCCAGAGCGCGAGAGGGGTTCGCGCCAGCTCGGAATATTCTATTTGACGTGCAATGCGTCAAACTGCCGTCACTTCACACAGGGGAGCTACCAGCAGGAACGCGATGGGCAGGTCCAGTTTTACGAAGACAAGTGCACGTACAACCACAACTAGCCAGCCGGTCTTGGGAACATTTTAGAAGGTTCCCTGAAGCATTTTTTTTCTTTTACTCTTTTTTCTCTTTCTTTCTTTTTTGTTTCTGTTTCTTCTTTATTTTTTCTTTTCTTTTTTTCGTTTTCTGTTTCTTTATTCTTCTTTTTTCCTTTATCCTTTTCAAGGTTATTATCTCTTTTTTAAACCAAGTTCATGTTCGAAAATTGTTCTTAATTTTAGAAAAAAATTCTTGCTTTTGAAAAATGTTCAACATTTCAAAAAAATATTAGTTTTTCTAAAGTGGTTATAAATTAAAAAAAATGTTTGGAATTGTCATAGAGTGTTCTTGTTTTCAGAAAATGTTGTGAACGCTTTTGTTCAAAATTATCAAAACTTTTTGGAAAATAGTTGGGCTTTACAAAAGTATTGCCAATTTCAAAAATTGTTCGCAAATTGCAAAAAATGTTTAGGTTTTCATTTTTTTCCAGTGTTTCAAAAAATGTCCCAGTTTCATAAATTGTTCACAAATTTCAACAAATGTTCGTGTTTTCAAATTTTGTTCAGGATTCTCAAAAAAATTTTGCGTCTCCAAATTTCATTTTGGAAAAATGATCCCGTATCAAGAAGTCGTCATGATTTTCAAAAAAAGTTCCTATTTTTGAATATATTATTGTTTTTAAAAAATTTGTTTACAAATTTGGAAAGTGTTTGAGTTTCATACAACATTCCATTTTTTGAAAAAAATTGCTTTTGAAATTCCTAAAATAATACGGATCTGCGCAGGCTGTTGGTTCTTTTTTGTTGACGCTACCATATTCTCATATACGATTGCTAGTTCAGTTGGTAGTAGCAGGTCGTGTATAGCTCTTGATCCCTTGTTCGAATCCCCGTGATAGCGATTTTTTTGCACCACATTGTACGTTCGATTTGCCGCATAGAGTGGCCTATAGGAGGTCCCGACCTGCGCGCCGTATAGGATCCCTGTTTGCTCGGTCGGACCAAGAAAAAGTCTAAGCCCACGCCACAACCACTCTAGGCTAGGGCAGATGTTGTGCTATGTTCGTTCGCTCTTCCTACTTCGACGCTCGGTTCACACAAACATAGTGCTACCGTCAGCCATCTCCCCCTGCCCCCTTCCATTCCGCCGACGCCTAACCCTGTTCTTAATCACTATACAAAATATGATTATTCAAAGTTTAGTCCAACTACTTTTAATAGCTATTCGAGTTTAAAATGTGATTATTCAAAGATTTCTTAAGTCTTTTTCTGATTTTTTTTGCGGGGTAAAGATTTCTTAAGTCTAAGATAAGAATAGTCGCACGCTAAAACGTCTCACAAATCGTCTCAAATTAAGTACTTATTTTCTTAAAGGCTAATTATAGGGAAAAGCTTGTTGCGCTCCATAAGCGTCTTAAGAAGCGTCTTTAGGTCACTAGTGTCCATGGGCGTAGAGTCGAATAAAATAGCGTCCCAGAAAAAGCGACCATACATGGTGTTTTTGTTGTAGTGGCTCCGTAAACCATGAAGAAAGGCGTGCAACCCGTAGATCTGTTGGGGGTAGTATTGATACTCCATAACACTGAAGGTAACTCATCCACCCAACAACCCGACGTTCTCTGCAAAGGAACCATAAGACGGGGCTTGATGCCTCTCAAAATTTCTTGATTGGCTCTTTTGGCTTGACCATTGGATTGAGGGTGAGCCACTGATGATACATCAAGTCGAATATGCTCACGTTGACAAAACTCCTTCATAGCACCCTTGGACAGATTATTGTCATTATCAGTTATAATGCTGTGGGGAAAGCCAAAGCGAAAAATCACCTTTTTGATGAATTGAACCGCCGTTGCCGCGTCACACTTACTGACCGGCTCTGCTTCGACCCACTTTGTGAATTTGTTCACTGCCACCAAAAGGTGGGTCTTTTTGTCCTTGAACCTTTCAAAAGGCCCAACCATATCAAGCCCCGAGACTGCAAACGGCCAAGTAATTGGAATCATACTCAATTCTTGAGCCGACACGTGAGCTCGCCGTAAAAATTTCTGACAACCATCACATTTACTGACCAAATCCTCACCAGCATGAACCGTGAGCCAATAAAATCCATGACGAAAAGCTTTAGCCACAAGAGATTTAGAGCCAGCATGATGACCACAATCTCCTTCATGAATTTCACGAAGAATTTCACGACCCTCTTCAGGAGAAACACAACGTTGAAACGTCCCAGTGACACTGCGATGGTGTAACTCTCCATTAGCAATTGTCATTGACTTAGACCACCGGGTTATTTTCCTGGCCAAAGTTTCATCCTCAGGTAACTCGCCTCAGGTCATATAAGCCAAATATGAAACTGTTCAATCAGGGATAGCATGAAGAGCTGCCACCAATTGTGCTTCCGGGGTCAGGAATAGCCAGATCTTCCTCTATAGGCAATTGGACAGAAGGGTTATGCAGAATATCCAAGAAAATGTTAGGTGGCACCGGCTTACGCTGAGACCCCAACTGGCTTAAGGCATCAGCCGCCTCATTTTTCCTGTGATCAATGTGTTCAATTTGATAACCCTTAAAGTGCCCAACAATAGCATCAACTTCGTGGCGATAAGCCGCAATGAGTGGATCCTTGCAATCTCATTTGCCCAAAACTTGCTGAGCCACCAAGTCTGAGTCACCGAAACATCTCACCCGGCTTAAGTTCATCTCCTTAGCCATCGAAGACCATGGAGCAAGGCTTTATACTCGGTTGCATTGTTAGTACAGGGAAACATCAACCTTAAAACATAACAAAACTTGTCACCTCGAGGGGAAGCTAAGACAACTCCAGGCCTCAAGCCCTCCAATTGCTTAGACCCATCAAAGTGAATAGTCCAATATGTGTTATCTAGCTTCTCTTTAGGCATTTGCAGCTTCGTCCAGTCGTTGATGAAATCCACAAGTGCTTGAGATTTGATGGCCGTGCGAGACATATAGTTTAAACCATGAGGTCCAAGTTCAATGGCCCACTTGGCTACTCGACCTGTAGCTTCTCTGTTTTGGATAATATCCCCTAAGGGAATAGAACTGACCACAGTGATGGGATGACCCAAAAAATATTGCTTAAGCTTCGGACTGGCCATGAACACCCCATATACGAGCTTCTGCCAGTGCATATATCTATGCTTGGACTCAATAAGCACTTCACTGATATAGTAAACCAGTCGTTGAACCGGATATTCCTTGTCTGCTTCCTTTCGTTCCACCATAACAGCGACACTGACTGCTCGGGTGTTAGCAGTCACCTATAACAACAATGGCTCCTTATCAATAGGAGCAGCCAGGACCGGCGGCTCAGCTAGCTGTTTCTTCAAAGCTTCAAACGCGTTATTAGCAGCATCACTCCAGACAAATTTATCTGTTTTCTTCATCATCTGGTATTAGCGGTATGACCTTCTCACCCAACCGGCTTATGAACCGGCTTAAGGCAGCAATACGACCTGCCAGGCGTTGAACATCATTGATACACGCTGTCTTTCCCAGGGAGATAATGGCCTTGATCTTCTCCGGGTTAGCCTCAATGCCTCTGTTAGAAACTAGAAAACCCAAAAGCTTGCCTGCTGACACATGATACGTCCATTTTGCATCATGCTTTATATCGATATTTATTGCATTATGGGTTGTTATTACACGCTATGTCACAATACTTATGCCTATTCTCTCTTATTTTACAAGGTTTACATGAAGAGGGAGAATGCCGACAGCTGGAATTCTGGGCTAGAAAAGGAGCAAATATTAGAGACCTATTCTGCACAACTCCAAAAGTCCTGAAACTCCACGGAAGTTATTTTTGGAATTAAAAAAATACTGAGCAAAGAAAATATCAAAGGGGGCCCACACCCTGGCCAAGAGGGTGGGGGCACGCCCTACCCCCCTGGGCGTGCCCCTGCCTTGTGGGCCACCTGGCAGGCCTCCGGTGCCCATCTTCTGCTATATGAAGTCTTTCACCTTGGAAAAAATCATAAGAAAGCTTTTGGGACGAAACACCGCCGCCACGAGGCGGAACCTTGGTGGAACCAATCTAGGGCTCTGGCGGAGCTGTTCTACCGGGGAAACATCCCTCCGGGAGGGGGAAATCATCATCATCGTCATCACCATCGATCCTCTCATCGGGAGGGGGTCAATCACCATCAACCTCGTCACCAGCACCATCTCCTCTCAAACCCTAGTTCATCTCTTGTATCCAAAGTTTGTCCCAAAACCTCAGATTGGTACCTGTGGGTTGCTAGTAGTGTTGATTACTCCTTGTAGTTGATGCTAGTTGGTTTATTCGGTGGAAGATCATATGTTCATATCCTTAATTCATATTAATACCCCTCAGATTATGAACATGAATATGATTTGTGAGTAGTTACGTTTGTTCCTGAGGACATGGGAGAAGTCTTGCTATAAGTAGTCATGTGAATTTGGTATTCGTTCGATATTTTGATGAGATGTATGTTGTCTCTCCTCTAGTGGTGTTATGTCAACGTCGACTACATGACACTTCACCATTGTTTGGGCATAGAGGAAGGCATTGGGAAGTAAGAAGTAGATGATGGGTTGCTAGAGTGACAGAAGCTTAAACCCTAGTTTATGAGTTGCTTCGTAAGGGGCTAATTTGGATCCATATGTTTCATGCTATGGTTAGGTTTGCCTTAATACTTCTTTTGTAGTTGCAGATGCCTGCAATAGGGATTAATCGTAAGTGGGACAGTACCCAAGCACCGGTCCACCCACATACCAAATTATCAAAGTAACGAACGCGAATAATATGAGCGTGATTGTGACGCCCCTGATTCAATCGTACACTAATCATACACGCAAACGTGTACGATCAAGATCAGGGACTCACGGGAAGATATCACAACACAACTCTAAAAATAAAATAAGTCATACAAGCATCATAATACAAGCCAGGGGCCTCGAGGGCTCAAATACAAGTGCTCAATCATAGACGAGTCAGCGGAAGCAACAATAACTAAGTACAGACATAAGTTAAACAAGTTACCATAAGATGGCTAGCACAAACTGGGATACAGATCGAAAGAGGCGCATGCCTCCTGCCTGGGATCCTCCTAAACTACTCCTGGTTGTCATCAGCGGCCTGCACATAGTAGTAGGCACCTCCAGTGTAGTAGGAATCATCGTCGACGGTGGCGTCTGGCTCCAGGGCTCCAGCATCTAGTTGCCAGAACCAGGTAGAAGGGAAAAAGGGGGGAAAGAGGGAGAAAAGCAACCGTGAGTACTCATCCAAAGTACTCGCAAGCAAGGATCTACACTACATATGCATGGATATATGTGTAAGGAGGCAATATGAGTGGACTGAACTGCAGAATGCCAGAATAAGAGGGGGATAGCTAGTCCTATCGAAGACTACGCTTCTGGTAGCCTCTGTCTTGCAGCATGTAGAAGAGAGTAGATTGAAGTCCTCCAAGTAGCATCGCATAGCATAATCCTACCCGGCGATCCTCCCCTCGTCGCCCTGTGGAAAAGCGATCACCAGGTTGTCTGTGGAACTTGTCTGGGTGTGTTTTATTAAGCATCCGGTTCTAGTTGTCATAAGGTCAAGGTACAACTCCGGGGCATCCTTTTACCGAGGGACATGGCTATTCGAATAGATAAACTTCCCTGCAGGGGTGCACCACATAACCCAACACGCTCGATCCCATTTGGCCGGACACACTTTCCTGGGTCATGCCCGGCCTCGAAAGATCAACACGTCGCAGCCCCACCTAGGCATACTAGAGAGGTCAACACGCCGGTCTAAATCCTATGCACGCAGGGGTCTGGGCCCATCGCCCATTGCACACTTGCACGTTGCGAGGGCGGCCGGAAGCAGACCTAGCCTCCCTTATACAAGAGTAGGCGTTCCAGTCCAATCCGGCGCGCGCCGCTCCATCACTGACATCAAGAAGGCTTCGGCTGATACCACGATGTCGAGTGCCCATATCTTTCCCGCGTAGTTGGTTAGTGCGTATAGGCAAGTGGCCAGACTCAGATCAAATACCAAGATCTCATTAAGCGTGTTATTATGAAGTAACCACGGACGCCAACCAGGGCCAGGCCCACCTCTCTCCTAGGTGGTCCGAACCTGCCCTGCCGCTCCGCCACAAAGGAACAGTCGGGGGCCGTCAGGAACCCAGGCCCACCTCTACCGGGATGGAGCCACCTATCCTTTCAGCCCCCACATCAGAATCACTTGCGGGTACTCAACGAGCTGACCCGACTTTAGTCACCATCTGTATAGTATGTATATATGAATAGTATATACCCATGATCACCTCCCAAGTGATCACGGCCCAATAGTATAGCAAGGCAGACTGACAAGAATGTAGGGCCAATGATGATAAATTAGCATCCTATACTAAGCATTTAGGATTGCGGGTAAGGTATCAATGACTATAGCAACAATGACAGGCTATGCAACACAATAGGAGTAACTGAACAGTAACATGCTACACTACTCTAATGCAAGCAGTATAGAGAAGAATAGGTGATATCTGGTGATCAAGGGGTGGGGGGCTTGCCTGGTTGCTCTGGCAATAAGGATGAGTCGTCAACACCGTAGTCGAACTGGGGGTCGCCAGCAGTCTCGGGGTCTATCGGAAAGAAGTAAAGGAGAGGGAACACAATAAATAACAGAGCAATCAAAGCATCACAAAGCGTAACAAGGCAATACGCGGTGCTAGGTGTGCCCTAACGCAGTGCGAGGTGATACCGGCGAAAGGGGAAAACATCCAGGAAAGTATTCCCTGTGTTTCGCGTTTCGGACAAATGAACCGGATGGGGAAAGTTGCGAGTTCGATAGGTTAGGGATGTGTGGCGGATAAACGGGCTAGGTATCCGGATTCGTCTCGTTGTTCTGAGCAACTTTCATGTAGAAAGTATTTTCATCCGAGTTACGGATTAAAAGATATGATTTTCAAAAGAATTTATTAATTTCTGGAATTTAATTAATTATTTAAATTAATACGAAATTGGATTAATGGCATCAGCATGATGTCATGCTGACATCAGCAGTCAACAGGGGTTGACTGGTCAACCTGTCCTGTGGGTCCCGCATGTCATTGCATGTTTAGATAATTAACAATAGTTATTTTGGTTAATTAGCTATTTAGGTTAATTAAACATGATTATTTAAGTTCATTAATTCTCTAATTAATTAATTAGTTAATTAATATTTTAATTATTTTTAGTCAATTATTTAATTCATTTTTTAATAAAACATTCTAGGTTGGGCCCCGTTTGTCATAGGGCCAAAGGCCTAATGGGGCGGAGCGGTTAGCGGGCGCGGGCATCGGTTCCCGTCTAGGCAGAGCGCCCAGATCGACAGCCAGGGGGGGCAGCCACGGGCGTGGCGAGGCCGCCGGTGTGGCCGCAGTCCCTGAGACGGGGAGGCATGGGAGGAGCGGCCAGGCGTAGGTGGGGCGCCAAGGGCGCGACCAGTGCGGGCGGAAGTGGTGGCCGAAGGCCACGGCGGGAGTGGGCGGACGGCGGTGGCAACACCCGCAACATCCGCCACCGCAGCAGACCAGCACCGGGGTTGAGCACGGCGAGGTGGTGCGATGAGCGTGGCAAGGAGGCGAGGATGAGTGGGAGGGCGCGCGGGGATGCCGGTGCAGAGCAGCAGCAGAGAGAGGGAGGAGAGGCCAGAGTACGAGGCGGCGGCACGGGCGACGCGTGCGGTGCCGGAGCACGGCTGTGGTCGGGATCGCCGTTGCGGGGGTCAAATCGACCGACGTTCGGCATCAACGGCACCCACGTGAGCTAACTAAGTAAATGGCGGCTAGAACGGGACCAAAGGTCCACCGGAGCCTCGCCGGAGACGAGCCCGTGCGGCGGAGTAACTCGGCGGACGGCGAATCGGGCGCCAGAACTTGCAAGTGAGCACGCGGAGTGAGGGGAAGGAGGGAGATGCTCACTGCCGTCGTTGGGAAGGCCCGGGGAAGACGGTGGTGGTCGGAGGGCGGCGGAGTCCGGCGAGGTCGAGACGAAGCAGAGGAGGGAGACGAGGTCGCTGCAGGGGCTCCAAGCTTCGACCCAAGGTGGCAGGCGGCGTAGGGGGCGACGGCGGGGCTGGTGAACGCGTCGCTGAGGTGAGGAAGGGTCGATGGTCGCGTCAACGACAAGCAGTGGTGACGAGCTCGAGCGGCTGAGCTCGAGATCGAGCGATAGGAGAGCGGAGAGGGGAGGTGGATCCGGCGAGGGGGTGGGGAGGAGCAGCTAGGGTTCGCCCCAGGGGAGTGGGGGCGATTTATAGG